>NW_027466069.1:5510000-5615000 GCF_046127955.1 Nelusetta ayraudi | reverse complement strand
AGAAAGGGCACAACAATTCTTCCACGCTAGTGACCACACCCAGTACCAGGTGTTGGCTCTACTCTATGAGGACGACTTGTTCTTCTCAAACATGTTGAAAGTCCAACGGAGCATCAGTTTTTTTCACAGGAAAGGACAAACTGAGGGTTGGTTCTCAGTTTGTTTGTTTGTTTGTTTGTTTGTTTGTTGAATGCGCGGTTTTTCCGAAGATGCGGGCAGGTTTTCTGATCATCACGGTGCTGCTCCACTGGATTGTGGAAAAAAATAAATAAATAAGAAGCCGTGAACGGGGATAACGTGGAACCATTACGGTGGGCTCAGCATGATTCTAATAACCAATTAGCGAGTGTGAAACGAGCTAGCATGGCCACTCCGACGCCGCGCTGCCACGTCTGACTGGCTGAAAAAACATTCACTGTGTGATGTTTACTAGGGAGCCTCTTGGATTCCGGAGGGCCTTTGGTTTTCTCCAGCAGGAGTCCAGCTGAACGCTGAACAGCCGTTGCCAGTGTTTTACCCTCCGCTCGCTGCTAAATGCATTACAGATTTTTCCCTAATCCCAGCCGTCTGCCTCGTCTTTCTCTCCACTCGTTCATCTGTTTGGACCAAAAATCCTTGCCTTAATTTTTTTAGCGCAACGTCCTTCTTTTACTCTTCCTGTATCACTTTTATTAAATTTCCTCAAACTATGGCAGCTACGCAAGTCAAAAATACTCAGTTTCCTCTTTTTTTAAGAATAAATAAATTGGGCAGAATTATGGTCAAGTCCTCTCAGTGGCTGAAAGTTGCCTCGCACAATTTTGTTTTTTTGATTTCCGCTCTTCCAATGTGAGACTAACTCAAAGCAGCCACCCGGGCGGCAGAACTATAATAAAACAAGCGGCTAATCCGCTCCGCGGGCACCGGCAGTTCCAGAATCTCCACCTTCCAAATGTTTCACCAACAAACAGCACCGGCTGGGAGGAGGGACGGAGCAAGACGCAACTCGATACTACAGTTTAAAATACCTCAGTGTAGATGATGGAAAAACATGCCAACAAAATGACAACAGTTGCTCTGAGTCCGTATGCAATATTATAAACTATAGCATTTTTTTTTTATCATATGTTAAATTACAGAAAACACAAATATAGGCAAAAGAATTCCAGAAAACCCAAACAACTTATTCTCAGAAATAAACAATGTTCTATTTTAACATTTCGGTGTACGTTTAGATGAATGTACTGCCGTTGCAGTTAAGCGACTTCAAAACTGGCCATCGCTAAGCTCAATTACACAAAAAAATTGCTTGCAGCTAGCGAGCTCTGCAAGATTTATTTCTTTCAAGTAAGCTGAGAAGTAATTCAATGGGGTTATGTTGACCGTCCCTTTCAAGTTGTTTTTATGCTGTATTTTTTTTTTTTTATTATTTTTTTTTGTAAAGGCTGCAACTTCTGAAAATTCCAAACATTTCAAGGGGCAAATTCAAAAGAGTCACGGCCACAAACACAAACACTCGGCGCGAAGGCACTGAGAGATGAGACGCACAGACAGAGCAGGAAAAAGAGGCAGAAAATCTGGAATCACCAAACACCGCTGGAGCACGCGCGCACACACACACACACACACACACACACGCACACACACACACACACACACACCTTTGATCTGTGCGTAAAAGGAGCGGCCCTTTACCCACGCACACGCCCACTTTATCTAACCTTTCCGTCTGACCTGACGGCGACATTTACACAACACAAAAGAACTTTGTATGTCACACTATTGACCCTGAGCGCCGCATGAGGCAAAGACTGTGTGTGTGTGTGTGTGTGTGTGTGTGTGTGTGTGTGTGTGTGTGTGTGTGTGCAGAGAGAGATAGAGAGATAGTCATATGGAAGCCTAAAAAAAAAAAACCAAAACATTTCCATCTATTTCAGCCAATCCCACAGCTATTTTTTCCCTCTGCAATGTTACTCATTTTTCTCGAGGTAGCCTCGCTAGACTGCAGTGCACAGTGGCAAGCAAAGGGGGCGGTAGCACACCAAAAACGCACGATGATCAGCTTCAAGGTGACAGATGGAGGACTTTCTGTCACTTAAATGCATTAGATAAATCTATATTTTCTGGTAGAGTTCCACCTGGAGGCTGTTCATCAACTTTCTCTTGTTGAGATATTGAAACTTTAAAAACAAAGGTTCAATGTACTGGGACTCGCACTGGAATTAGAGTTAAAAAAAAAAAAAAAAAGTTTCTTGCTGTGGCAGTGTTTGCCACAGATGAGGGACACAGGCCCTTTTTTCTCTCTTTCTTTCTTTCTTTTTTTTTTTTTATCTAAACATAATTTCTCAGACAAAATAATGAGGCAACCCGTCCGAACGTAAGCCGCAAGTTCTGCAGTGTTAAGCAGCCGTTAACTTATTACGGAATTCATATCTTCATCTCCAGACGGCCGCTCGCCTCGATGGAAATATTGCTAACAAGCTAAACTAATAAGCAGCTCCAAAGCCCCGGCTGCAGCATATTGAGCAGAGAGCCTTCTGCAGGATGAAAGCGCTCCACTCCCGACTGTTCTCGGCGGGGCCCGCAGTGGAGGGATTTCCATCAGGAAGTGCAACGCGGCAGAAAAGTGAGTTTTTAATACAGCTTTAGGTGAGGGAGGTGGGGGTCGAGGGGAAGGGGGGTTGGAGGTGGGGGGGTTACATAAGTTCCAATCAGAGGCTCCTATGTGCCTATTTTGTCACAGTGCATGTATACTCATGTATATATATGTATATATATATATATATATGTATGTATATTAAAAAAAATGTCATTAATCGCATTGTGTGTTAATTTGTGATTAATTGTAAATGAATAGCAATTTTTAAGAGCAATTTTTTACCCTGCTCTGTATGTAACTTAACAAGATATTTTGTATATATTGTTTCTTATACTCTAGGAAGAATGCAGACGATAATAATAATATGTATGTATGTATGTATGTATGTATGTATGTATACATATATATATATATATATACATACATACATATTATTATTATTGTATATATATATATATATGTATACATACATACATACATACATACATACATACGTATGCGATTAATCGCGAGTTAACTCAGGACACTATGCGATTAATCACAATTAAAAATTTTAATCGACTGACAGCCCTAATATGTGTGTGTGTGTGTGTATATATATATATATATATATATATATATATATATATATGTATATATATATATATATACACATACATATATATATACACATACACATATATATATGTATATACACATATATATACACATATATATACACATACATATATATATACATACATATATATATACACATACATATATACACATATATATCACTTTTCTAGGCTATCAAAGGACTTTACATTTAACCTATTATTCATTCACACCACAATCACATATGGATCGATAGATAGATAGATACATAGATAGATAGATAGATAGATAGATAGATAGATAGACAGACATTTTTCAGTCTCTGCGTTTGCCAGCACCACCGTGGAAAATAAATAATGAAAAAAAAATAAACGGAAAAATACATAAATAAATAAATAAATAAATGCCATCTACGACTGTTTGGAGCGTGTCTGCTTGCGATTAGCGTGCAGATATTTCTGGTGCACGACTTGGAGGCCTCCGCTGACAGCGTTTCAAGCAACCTGTCAGACTGGGTGGAGGATTATTATCTCCTTCTGGATCCCCCGTCTCCACCCGATTCAGACTGCACTCCACGGTGACAGGGGCGCGTGCGAGAGCGAGACGAGACGAAAATAAATTAATTAATAAATCTGAAAAAAGAAAAGAGGCCAGACGAGGAAGTTGGCAGACAAAAGGGACATTTGAAACGTGCACGCGCGCACATGCACGTACAGGGACGCTTTATGCAAACATCAAAAGTCAAAACATTGCTTATTTTTATAATCACAACTTGCAGAGAAAGACAGGCGGCGTTCAAAAATAAGACATCCGGACATTAGAAATAATTGGGAGAAGCTTTTTAGTGGGAGCTCTGAATGGCAAAAAATAAATAAATAATAATGTTTCAATGGCGACGTCAGACTTCACACTGACAGAGAGGTTCAAGTCCAGGAAGTGGCAGCAGCTTCCTTTTTATTCCAGGATGTGTTTTGTCTAATAACTCAGGTCGGGAGCTTTTAACACACGTCAAACTGTGACACGTGTTAATGTGAAGGAGCGGAGAGACGTTAACTCAGCCCACCTTCAGAAATTAGCAAGTCACCACCAAGCTTTAGAGAAGCATTTAAAGGTCCCGCGGTGCTGAAATAGAAACTGTAATATACTGATAATGACGTGCTTCTAGCCTGTCAAACTGGATGCTGCAAACAGAGGGTCAACAGGACAACGCTGCTGCTGCTGAGTTTTGGTTCGCAATTATTCCTACATCGCTGCAGTCCTGCGAAAATATAAATCTGAAAATGGGTAAAAATGGAAAAAAAAAGAACACAAATGGGACCTCTGAGCAATTAAAAAGTTTAAAAATGTTAGTTTGCCGCAGACTGTGGAGTCTGCAAACACCCCGTCAATTTTTCTCATTCGGCACCTGATGTGCAGCGCACGTGCGCGCGACACACACGCGGCCGTCCACAAACACCCAAAGCCCTGCAGCAAACACAGCTGGTGCCACTCAGCCTGCCAGTCTTCTGCTCACTCTGCAAACCCAACCTGTTACTGAAGAGACCAACGTACACAGCCTGCTGGCGGCCAGACCTGCTAGCGCGAGTGTGTGTGCGTGTGTGAGTGTGTGTGTGAAATCTGAACTGAGAACCCTGAAAAAGTACCAAGTGTCTATTTAGGTGGACGGCACACTGCTGGTAATGCTAACGCTGGTTATGCTAAAATCTACGGTGACATGGACAGTAAGAGAATTAGTGACTGAGGAAAGGAAGGAAGGAAAGAAGGACAGGGAGGGAAGGGAGGCAAGGAGGGAAGGGAAACGGAAGGTATGGAATGGAAGCAAAAATGATTGAAGGGAGGAAAGGGGGAGAAAGAGAAAGAGAAAGAAAGAGGAAGCATGCAAGAAAAGACAGGAAGAAAAAGGAGAAATAAAGGCAGACTGGATTGAAAGGAAAAAAAGGTAGAGAAATTACTGATGATGATGAGGAAAGAAAACAAAGAGGATGAGGAAACCAGTGGATGAGCGAAAAGACCAAACAAAAGACAAGAAGGAGAACGACAGAAGGAAGTGGAGGACTGGACTCGACTGGATGCCTTTAAAACCAAAACGCACACAAACAGAAGCGTGCCGTCAGTGGGCGGAGCCAACGTGTCCCCCCCCCCGCCCCCGCCCCCCGCTGATGGCAGCATCACAGTGGGCTCCTCTTCAAACACTCATCCTCCACCGCTTGGACCAACATTCCGCTTCCTGGAAACTTTCCGGGCAGATTTCAAATCATTCAAAGAGCCGAGTGACTTAAAAAAGAAGTTAAAAAAAATAAAAAATAGAGAGAGCCGTTCGTGCCACTTCCACCTTTTAACAGGAGCCTCTGAGTTTCCTGTTAGGTTCCTCCTGAGGTTCCTGCTGAGGCCGGGACTTTATTCCAGCCTCCGCATCCTCTTCCTCCGCCAGGTGGATGAAGGCGGGGGCGGAGGTGGGGGGGGAGGGGCCTTGAAACGGCTCCCTGGAGACGGCCCGTCCCGCAGGAAAGGCACTCGCAGCAGCAGTTTTTATTTATTTATTTATTTATTTATTTTTGTCAGCACTGTGCTAACTCAGCTGCGGCGGCTAATTGAGGCTCGCTGGAGACACATTTGAATATTCAAGTAAAAAAAAAAAAAAAAAAAAAGGAGGAAAAAAACCTCAACGATGTTGCTGTTTTTATCAAAGGGCCCTGAAGAAAACACCGTCGAAGAAACTGTGCTCACAACACTCGCTTTATCTCACTATTGAGGTAAAAAAGAACTCGACGACCAAAGAAAACCGCAAACCAATGTTATTTTACCATTTATCTCAATTGACGTTTGCTCCGCACAACAACCAAAAATTGAAAGGCAGCTATTTGGAGGCAAATGCATGCGATTTGTGTAAGTTGCTGACAACGAGCCAAAGGTAATAAGTGTCATCTCAGTTTTTGGCAAAGGCAGGGACAGATTTGCTGGTCACAAACTGCAGATTTACAACCACAATTCGAGCGTCACCGACTGAAACGCCCGTCGACTTTCCATAAAGTCTCTCAACCAAAAATATTAGTTTAAAAATTTATGGGCGAGAGAGAAAGAAAAAAATTCCTCCAATGCGCAAAAAAAGTTTTAACGCTGGCGCGAGTTGTGTTTGGAAACAGAGCTGATGCACAAAATGTTGGAAGGAAACAGGTTTTCAGAATAAACTCTTTCTGCGTCTCCGCCGGATGTTTCTGCGTTTTTTTTGTGGTTTTTGTCACAAGGACGTTCGTGGAGGCTGGCTTGCGAGGATTGGACGGTCACGAAACCACGCGATGCGGCTCAAGTGCCAGCGTTTCAAGTGTGAACCCTTCATCATCCATCTCCAGAAGCTCCCGTCTGAAGTGCTTCTCGCCAAGAACGAGTGCGGAGGAGCGAATCAGCATCCGGGGAGGCGGCAGCTGCCTGGGCAACCTGTTTGAACGTTCCTTTAGTGTGGCCGACGACTGAAGTTAAAATATCTTCATCCTAATCGTCCCAACACCGCGTTCGTATGTGTGTGTGTGTGTGTGTGTGTGTGTGTTTGCTTTGTACCCGTTTCTGCAGTTGTGCCAGCTGCTCCCTGTAGAAGGCGTCCATCGCTTTCAGCTGTGAATCTTTCTTCTGCAGCTGCTGAGCCTGCATGACACACACACACACACACACACACACACACACACACACACACACACACACACACACACACACACACACACACACACACACACAGAGGGAGAGAGAGAGCGAGGATTAAACGCCGTGTTCGATGCTAAAGTCATTACGCTGACTTTGCATTTTTTAAAGCAGGATGTGGAGTTTACACAGCGGGAGTAAATCCCCGTTACCTGTGTACATTTTACCAGCTCCCCCAGCGACTCTGCGCGCGTCCCTCTCGTGCATATTTGAACATTAGATTTGTGTGTGTGGGGGAGGGGGGGCTCTCTGAATTTTTTTTGCTAACCGGTGTGCGAGGGAATGCGAGGTCAATGTTTTTTAACGGCGCGTCCACGGAGCGACGTGACGCAAACAGAGAGCAGCAGCAGGACGTTTTTTTCTCTTACATTCTGGTGTGATGCAAACTTTTCGAGAGCGCATTTTACACGGACATGCATATTTTTGACGTGCCGCGTGAAAAGTAGACACACGTGGACAAATGTGCAAGTATGACTGACAATTGGCGAAACACACGTCATGACTTTGTAAGATGGAAAAAGACGAGATCTGCAAAAGAATTAAACAAATGGAGAACTTGGATGGACGGACGGACGGACGGACGGACGGATGGACGGATGGATGGACTGCTATGATTCTGAAGAATCTTACCATGGCTTCTATCTCATCTGCAGACTAAAGTCGTTGGGAAAACAGAGAGAGAGAGAGAGAGAGAGAGAGAGAGAGAGAGAGAGAGAGAGGTCACAGGACGTTCGTCGGTCTGCGTCTACCCATCATGCATTGGGCTCCATGCTACCGTGGCTGCGGACACTGCGAGGGAACTGAACGCAGGACTGCAGCAGCAGCAGCAGCAGCAGCAGCTTAAAGACGAGTCGACGCTCACAAACTGAGGGATTCATCCTAGTTGTTGAGTCTGGTGTGAGCTGACGCTCTCTGGCCAGGACCAGGCAGAAACAGGAAGGATTCAATTAATTAAGGAAGAGAAGACAAAAAAAAAAAAATGCGCAGGGCTCCTTCCTATCTTGTGTCGCTACGTGTTCTTTATTTATATATTCTTTTTTTTTTTAATTTGCAGTCAGAGAATCAGATGAGTCCTCCAGTGTTACTCCAGGGACCAACGAGTTTGGTGCAGATAACAAGCTGTCAGACGTGACTTTAGACCACACGCGCGCGCACTCGAGAGGCTAGCAGAGGCTTTGTCACGATGCAGCCGACACAATGTTGCTGTCAGCGAGCCGGTTAATCACCAGTGACGCTGAATCTGAAAACACCTGACAGCCACATGTAGAAGGAGAACGGAGGTGCTGCAGCGTGAAGTCTGAAGTCCCCCGCACATCCATCCAGAAACGCTCAGATGGGAATCAACGCACTCAAAGAACAATCAGTGTCCTTAGGAGGGGACAAAAAAGAAGGAAAGCAGAAGCTGTGGTCGAAAGTTCAGTTTGCTCAGAGAAGCAACCAGAAGTTTGACATTTGGCAAATTTGGATTTTTATTGCACTTCTCCTAAAAAGCTAATTTTTCAGAGTTACTTCATGAAAATCTCCAAAGTGGAGCTGCAATGAAAACAATAAAGTCTAAAAAAACAAACAAACAAACAAACCATGAATGAACCCATGAAAACTGTAAATTGAGAAGTAATAAAAGCTCAGTTGCTGCAGTGTGGATGTTTCCTCACAATACGGGGGGAAATGTGCATTTCTCTGCTCCTTTTACAACATGGCTCCTGCCTCAGTACTGACCAATCAACTGTCAGTTTTAGAATGTCAAGCTTCCATATCTAAACACAGAGAGTGATTTTTGAAATGGCCTCCTTCCTTTACAGTGTGTGTGTTATTTTGCTTATTTATTTTCTTACGGGCTCTTTTCCACACGGACGTGCTGGGAAACGTCCCGTCAGGTTACCTCGAAGCTGTATCAGGTTCGAATGATGATGAATGAACTGCGCCAAACCAAAAAAGACGGCAAGCGGCACCGATATCAGCTAAGACGGACGTGTTTTGGGTTTTTATTTATTTATTTGTTTTTTTTTCTTGAGAAGAGCTCCAGCTCTTGCTGTCAAGCAGCCACATTGCATCGCAGGTCTTTGCGAAGGCTCGGCAGATGGGGGGCGGACCGGGACGGGACTGGTATCGGTTCCTGGGAGAGGCCGCAGGGAGAACCAGCGAGGGCTCGGCGCCGGAGTCGGTTTTCTTTTCCTTTTTTCTATCCCTCTCTCTCTCTCTCTCTCTCTCCCTCTCTCTCTCTGGGTCGAGCGTTTCGCCATGTGAGAAAAGCAGCAGCGGCAGTCTGTTCTCACTCCCTCCCTCCCTCCCTCCCTCCATCCATCCCCCCTCCCCCTCTTTATTTACTCTGCCGCGTTTATTTAACACACAGCTCCCGGCGAGGCAATAAATTAGCACTCGGTATTAATCTGACTGATAATTATAGCCAGGAGACTATAGAGGAAGGAGTCAGACAATACGGGCCACCCCCTCCCCTGCCCCTCCTCCTCCTCCCCCCCTCCTCCTCTTCTTTCCTGCTCGAGGGGGAGAGCGCAAGGAGTTTGCTTCTGCTACAAACAAACTGTGCTTTAAAACGTGCTCGTGGGAGATCCACTTAATCTGCACGCGCCCGACATAATGTACGGCTTTTTTTTCCGCCTCCTCTACTTGTACGAGGTTTTTCCTCGGCGTCGAGGCGACTGTTCCCCATCCGATTTACGTCCCCTTTTAGGTCTCGTAGCGTTGGATTCATGCCGTCACGTTGGTGCAGACAAACACTTTCCAGTGCCGGTGTGACGTCAACGGTAGCTGCGTTTCCATTACAGAAAAATGACAAAATAAAAGCGATATTTCTAAGATTTCGTCAAAGTACAATTGTGGTTTGCAGGTGTTTCCACTGAGCGGTGTGAAGCGATGCAAGCCGTAGTTCTCATCAAATCTCGTCCCGCGAGATTAGCGAGAATAGGGTTTGCTGTCAAGAATGGCTGTTATATTTTTCTCTTTGAATACTTGATAAATAAATTACTAAATAAATAAAAAAATGTTTGCGTCTCCTCCTCCGTCCAAACACAACGCGTCATTTTCACTTGAAGTGAACTGGTCACGTGATCCCATACGTCACGTCCGCCAACGTGTAATTGCAAAAAAAGGGTTTCCATGACACTTTTGCGACATACCACATATTTGGGTTTTTTTTCTATTTGTGAGCAGGACTGAACAGTGCAGCATGTGGCTAAATGTTTAGTGCCTGCACTTAAAAAAAAAAAAAGCGCGTGTCTCTCACACACACACATGCGTGAGGCATCCGTCTGCAGGTGAGTATCTCCGACACTCCTCCCTCAGGTACTGACCGTACGCGGCCTTATTGTCTTGTGTCACTGCCAGTCAGAGGCAGAGAAATGTTGAATCTCTCTGTGTGTCTCTCTGGGTGCAGGCAGCGGCTCCGCAGACACTCTAATGGGTTTACATGCAGAATCCGTGTCGGCTCCTGCTGATTACAATTACCGATACAACCGCGGGCTTATCTGCGCGCCACCTTCCCCTCGCTCTCCTTCCCCCTCTCCCTCCCTCCCTCCCTCCCTCGCTCCTTCCACTCACTTCGCTCTGTGCAGCTCCTCTGCGCCCTCAGTTCCCCCGACCTTCCTCCTCCCACTCCCACTCCCCCTCCCCCACTGCTGCGATTCATTTCCCTCCTCTTCTCCGAGAACTTCCAAGTCGTCGCGCTTCGATGTGACAAGATTCATTCGCGGGGCTGCGACCCTGCCTGAGCACCTGCTCTGTATTCACGGCTGCGACGCTCCCTAAATTGCTTGACAGAAGTAAACCCCGTTAACAAAAAAAAAAAAAAAAAAAAAAAAAGACCAGACGATAATGAAAAAAAAAAGAAACCCTGCGCGCTGGAACAAAGCAACTCGTTTGGCCCGTTTTTCACTCATCTAAGTGGCGTAATAACGGCGTGTCGCCATATGTCCGACTAAATAAGCAGTCAGACAAGCGCGTGATGAAACATCGGGCCGCTAAGCGGCTCGTGCGCGCGGCCATAATGAAGCGTGTCCCCATCTGCCTCGGCCCGTCTCGTCCCTCGCGCCCCGTGTGTGTGTGTGTGTGTGTGTGTGTGTGTTCGCCGTGAGGAGCACAACTGTTTCCCTCACAGCCACCAGCGAAATATTCAACCAGTTTGCGCACGGGGACGGCGGCGGCGGCAGCGGTGGTGGTGGCGGTGGTGGATTCTCCCGCTATTTCACACCAGCGACGCGGGTAGAAACTAGAGGGGCGGGAGGGTCGCGCACCAATCAGAGGACACACCAGGCTGCTTCCGAAACAACAACAACAACAACAACAACAACAACAGGACAGACAGACGATGTGATTGGACGGATTGCCACGCCGTCAAATGCTGCAATTTTTCCAACATGTACAGCTTGTTTGTATTTTCTTTGCGGCTTGACCTAAAATAAGAGAAAACTTTTTTTTTCAGTTTCTCAGAAGAAAAAAAAAAAAAAAATCATCACAGCAAATAAATAACCTGTAGCATATGAAGATACAGAGATTTATAGATAGTGACTGAAACTCTAAAAATATTCATATATTTTCAGTATTCAAACGGAGGAGACCGAGAGGAGCAGCTAAAGTGAAGGGGGGAGCCAGCCAGTGGTAAGAGTAACAGAGGACCTGGAGTGCCAGTTCAAACTGTGAAGGTTGGCGGAGAGAGAAAATAAAGTTTTTCTCCGACGACGTATAAATGATTCTATTTCACACCTGAGATTTGAGAACTGATTATAACAACTGGCGGGCAGAGAGACAAAACAAGTGATGGAATGGGAGAGAGATGAAAGTCAGGGGGGCATTGAACAGGCTTTGGTTGCCATCTAGTGTTGCCTAGTGGAACTTCACAGGCTTCGAGAAACCTCTTTAAATGTGTATTTGTTTTAAGCGCAGGGACAGTGAACCAAAAACAAGCACCGGACTTCAGTCTTGAGGTCTGTACAGCAGGCCACCAATCAGCAATCGGCACATCACAGCTGACACCACGCGACCCTCCAGCAGGTAGAAAATACATTTAAAAAAATCCTCTGATAAAACCGGACTTCAGCACCTTGGAGAGCGCCGCCGCCGCCGCCGCCACCTCTGGGGGCCGCGGCGTCAGGTGGCGGTTCGGCGTTGTGGAACGGGGAGTATAGGCGCCTGTCAAGCCCAGCCGTCACAGTTCGGCCCCCCAGAGGGAGAAACTGTCAGAGCAGTCCAATAAAAAGCTGACCAGCTGTTGCGCCGCAACTTTAGACACACACACACACGGAAAAAGAAAAAAATCTCGACATGGATTTCTGGTATTTCGTTACAGTCCTACACAGAAACCCGGCCACAGTCACAGGACTTGTTACAGTGTCACGAGGTGATGGTGAATGCAGCATTAAAAGAAAATAGATCTTATCCCCTTTGTTTTATGCCGAAATTAACAAAACAAAATAGTGTAAAACAAAGCACTGTCGGCCAGTGTGCAATGACTTATTGAATTATTCCTTATTTAATCATATTTTACGAGACTTATCGCGTCTTACCCTCAATCTATTCCTTTATTCTATTCCCACGGCGGGGGGGTGCTCCACATCAGCTGAACCTCAGCGTCTCTGCCCTCGTCGTCGTTAATTCGCCAACCCTTGAAGACGCCGGGGGCGACAAAAGGACGCGCGCGTTCTCCCACGCCGCCCATTAATCCTCAGACAAAACCCCACGCCAGCGGAATTAATTGGAAAACCGGCTCTTCCGTCGCCTTCCACATTGTGCTCTCCCCGACCAGATGCAATCCGATTGTTAGCTCGCGCTCGTGGCGGACGAGTCGGAGGGACGTCGGGTTTGCGAGCGGCGGCATTTTGCATTAGCGGCGAGCTCCATCAGAGGGAGTTAAAGGGCAGATAATAGGACGGGGCCCTCTTAATTGTTCCACGAGGGCAAAAAATGAAAAGGGAGAGAAAATTTACCATATGCAAATGTGATTTATAACCTTTCTGCCTTCCGACAGCCACCAAAAGGCCATTAAGGCGTTGGAGAGAAAAGGAGAAAATCCCTTTTAGGGGCCTTCAGTTTCCACTTCCCTCCTCTTTTCTTTACGTTCTTAGCGGCTCTCGCCGGCCATTCTGAAATTAATCTGTGCAAGACTCGCCATTAACAAAGGCCGCCGGCGGGATGGAAGGGGTCTCGGCGGCCAGACGGGTGGGAGGGAGCTGGGAGGAAGAGGCCAGAGGATGAGGCGCTTCAGTGGGAGGAGGACAAAAGAGGTCCAGGGAGTGAAAGGCGGCGAGGGTGGACGTGCGAGAAAAAAAAAAAAGAGTAGCGCGCGTGCGATGTTGCAAATAATTGTCTTGGAGCTGTGCAGCATGTGTCGCGCACGTGCACGCGCACCCACACAAAGCTCTCACTCGCCTCCACCTTCTGCTCACAGCTCAAGGCTAAACGCTACAATGCTTCTTTCTCTGTTTCTCTACTCGATGATTCTTTTCTCCTCCTCGTCCTTCGGAAGATCGGAAAAATTGTTTCTCTACATTCTTCAACAGTCGGCTCTTTTTTCTTTTTTTTTTCCTCCTCGGCTAAACTTCCTGCTGCCAATCAAAACTACGAAGAAGAACGACGTGACGTGGCCAGAGACGGATGTCGGCTGCAGCTGCAGCAGCAGGTCAAAGGTCAGCGAATCGACCCGACACCCAGCAGGGATCAAGTTGAGGGATGAAGTTCTTGGACGCTGCAGTTACAGGTGTTCCTGCCCCCCCCCCACCCCCCCTTCTCCACAGCATCCTCCGGAACTTTTTGCCCACTCGCTCTTTCGTCACTCCTCTCTCTCTCCTTTTCATTCATTCATTCATTCCAAATCAACCCCAACGACAAAAATAAACCGTCGCCGAGGGCGTCTTTTATGTCGCCACCGACGCCTCCATCCCCCGATTCCTCCCCCGGGGGGGCGCCGCGTCGCTCGGCTAAACTCCGCCACCTCTTCGCCCTCCTGCAGGAAACGTTAAAATCGCTCTTGGCGCCTCTCTCGCTCTCACTCTCTCTCTCTCTCTTTCCTCGAGCCTCCTCTTCATCACCTCCTCGTCGCCTCACTTCTGCCAGGAAGCGCGTCACCCTCGTCCTCGTCCTCGCTTTCACCGCCATCCATTCGCCGGCTCCTCCGCCTCCTTAATCCCCGCGGCCCCGCCCTCTTCGCTAAACGTTCCGCCTGGCCCCTTTCAGCTCCGCAACATCCCCCCCCGACCCCATTTACTCCGTCAATGCTTCATCAGCTGCCGCCACTTACTTCTTGTATACGTTCTGACTCCCCGCTCATCCGTTCCGTCCCAGAAATACTGCATTACATTAACGCCTCCCCCCCCCCCGACCTCAATAGCGCTGAGATTAATATGAGTCATCTGTCAAGTGTCAGAGTCGGTTCTGGCCGACACTTTCGACGACGGCGTATTAAGAAGAGAAACAATTTCGGCTGAATAAAAACGTCCAATTTACGCGAGCGAGTCGAGCGTGGAACCGGCGCTTGTTGCCGAGGAACTGGCAGGACGCTAAAGCGATAAGAGCGCGGCCGCATCCATCAGCACGTTAATCTGACGCTAATGAAAGAAACTTTATGTTTGCATCGGTTTTATCACTGATCAGCCCGGATCCGAGCCCGGCGGCTGCGGCTCAGCGACAAATTGATGTATTCAGCGGCTGCGAGACAAATCAAAAACTAATATTGTTGTCGTCAGTTGAATTGCTGACAGTTTTTTCGTTTGTTTGCAACCAGAATGCATCAAAGCACGCGTGACGCCCGCAGGTCTTCCACTTCGACGTCACCTGTGTGAAAGCGGCGCCACGTTTTGGAGGAGTGAGGAAAATTCCGAGGACGTTAAACCGAAGGAGGAAAATAAGTCAACTGAGGGGGAAAAAAAATGTCAAAAGAAATTGTAACCAGGCAATAAATGAAGGAGAAGAAAGACGGAGCAGACAGGCAGCAGCTTGGTTCTTTGTTTACTGCTTGTGTGTTTCCAGTGTTGTTGTTAAAACTGTATCCCTTTTTATTACTTTATTTATTCCCTAAATTATGTGTTTCAATAGCCGGCATAACAAGCAAACTGTTTATTAAGATGTTTTTAGTTCCATAACTTATTGTGGGGTTTGTTTTTTTTTTCCTTTTTTTAAAAAAAATGAATAAATGTAACAGTCCATCAAGGAAACGTCAACCTATCAGACGTCTAATAAACAGAATTAGGGCTGATTTTGTGGGGTTAACAGTTGATGGAGGAGGATGAGGGCATAGCTATAGAACACAAGATTGATAAAATTTCATCTCAGCTGTACATGAGGAATAAATTTGACCACTGAAAATGTTTTTTTTGTGGTATAAAATGACAAAAAGTTCGAAAATATGATGTGAAAAGAGCAGAAATTATTGACTTCATATTATTATTATGGGTTTTAATGGAGGGGAGGAAAAAAAAAAAAGTCTAATCATGTTCTTCCCTCAGGTTCCTGTGTATTCATAACATGTAATTACAGGGAGCCCTGAGCACCGGGGGGTTCTGGTCCCGCTCGGCTGCTCGTCCTGCTCCCGCCGTTCCTCCAGCAGCTTTTCTATTAGCGGCAGCGGCTGGATGTTGGCGGGGAGATAACTGCGCGTCTCAACGCAGCAGCAGGCGGGTTTGGGGGGTTTGGGGGGGTGGAAGGAAGGAGTCACGTGACTCCAGGTATCAGCTGGCGTGTAAAACAAGCTTCCCCTCTTTTTGACCGAAGCTGCGAGCGCCTCGCGCCGCTCCTATCTGCAGCCCCGGGAAGCTCTCAGGGTGCAATTTACCGCTTGCAACGCGCCGATAATGCAGTCTCCGGGGCAGGAAGCAGGAAGTGATGGGGGGGGGGGGAAATGGCTGAGGGAGGGCGAGATAGATAGAGGGAGAGGTGAGCCGAGCGAGCGGGAGGTCGGACGGACGGACGGACGGACGAGGCGCGGGGAGTATCAACGTGGAAAATTACAAATGCGTTGGCCAGACCCAATTTGTCGGAAGCGTTTCAACATGTGATAAACAGATTGAGAGAGAGGGGGGGGGGGGGGAGAGAGAGAGAGAGAGAGAGGGGGGGGGGAAAGCTCTCGGGACGGAATGATTTGAGCGGCTGAGAACTTATCTCCCGCTGCTGAGAAACACTCAAATGAATCCACATTTGAAAAGGCTTCTCTGAGTGCCGACCGCAGCCGTTGACGCTGAGATCGCAACAGCTCCACCAACAGGTGGCTCCAAGGCGGTGCAGCGCAGGCAAGAATCCCCCCCCCGCATGCATCGGAGTAGCGTCGCTGCAGCTTGAACTTATTTCTTCAGCCGTTTCCACCCGCGCCGACAAGACAAACATTTGCAAACGCGCGCTGTGATGTCACAAAGGGGACTGACACCTCTTCCGTGTCCCCCTGAGACCGCCCCCCCCACCCTTTTTTTTGTTTGTCCGCCCCCCCCGTCCACGTGGAAGGTCAAAGCATCAGTTTTAGCAGGAAGTTGAATCGCAGCTCTTTAAAAAAATCGTAGGAGGCCTCAAACACGGGGCTAAATAAGATGCTTTCTGTCGATCCGGAGGGGTTTTTCGAGGTAATTTGTGCCGTCGTGTTCGTACCAGCTGTTTGACCCCCTCTGCTTCCTGCCGCGTGGACAGTCTCTCCCGGGTCATGGCTCTGGTCAGCTCCTCCCTCTCCGCAATCTTGGCCAACTCCTCCTTCAGTCTGGCCTGATGCCGTTCGTACCTGACACACACACACACACACACACACACACACACACACACACACACACACACACACACACACACACACACACACACACACACACAGTAAACATTCCCACAAGGTGGCTCCAAATCTCATCTTCAGATTCACTTTAATTGTCACTTAGATGCACTGTTTAGGTACATACATGTAAAAAAAACTTATGCACGGAGGCACCAATGCAATAAAAAAGAAAAATAAGATTGGAAATACATTAATAAAAAATCTAAGATAGACACATGATACAGACCTAAAAAAAACCCTGCTAAGGACAATAACAATAAAACATTAAATAAATAATAAAACAAGGTGCAAGGTGCAGAGAGTTATTGCACAATACATGACACTGTCATTTAGCAGTCTATTGGCTGGCGGGGGAAAACTGTTCCTCAGAACTGCTCGTGCGGGCTGAGAGGATCTTGTGTCCCTTCACTCTTTATGAACAAGGTGGTGATTCAAAAAACCCAAACACGGAGTTACTGATTCCACACAGTTATTCAGTTGCATCGGAACTTATGTCTTTTTCTGTTTCTAACCTGTTCTGTTCCTCCTTAGTGGGAGAGGCCGGAATGCTGGTGCTGGACTGAGGTCTGGGTGGGGCCGCAGGAGGGCTCTTCTGCTGAGGTTTGGAACTTGGACCGTTGTTCTGAGAGGCTCCTGGACAGAAGTGGATGAAAACCAGCCACGATTAATGTCTAGTGCCTTACAGAATCTGCATTAAAAATCAATTAAAACAGTGTGATCAGGAAAGAGGCTGTGTGTGCAAGATAGTGCCATCTAGTGGACAAAAAACATACAAGGGGCTAATTTCCAGAACTGTTTCTCATCAAATTCTTACCAATATCAAAACAACAAAGTGAAGTTAAGAATGTTTTTCTTTTTTCTTTTTTTTTCCCCGGGATTTCAAATATCCTTGTCACAAATAACTGGGAAACTGAATTTGCATGATATAAATAAACAGTGAGTAATAAAATTTTAAAAAAGAAAGTTAGTCAATGGTTCTCTGTTCTTCCTGGGGTCACGGTGTGGAAAACTATAACAAAAAAAATACCTGTGTCTTTCTTCGGGACAGAGGTGGATGACGATGAGCGTTCTGGAGGGATGTTGGCGACTCCTCTCATCCTCTGGAGAACATCTTCTGACAGCTGGACAGGCAAAGAAAAGGCAAAACTGAGTGTAATGGCAATAACATAACATTTAAGATAAACATTCATATTGCAGAGCTCTCGTTGATCTCTGCAGTAAGTTGGATTCAGGATTTATCCACTCATACTCTGTGTGACAGTACATCTGGCCTTCCTGTGGATACCGGTGGCAAGTAGGAGGCAAACAGTGGTGTTGCTCGATTCAAAGTCTGACACTTTGGGAACAGTGGGATCCATCGGGATCATCAGCTGGTTCCAATGAAACGGTTAAAACGTTGCTGGCTGCAGCAAAAACCACAGGAGGAGGCGCTCGCTACTGACTCACTGTTTCTATGACTAACATCATTTGAATGTGGAGGAAATGTCTGCTGCTGTAGCTGCTGTAACTGGGTTTAGGACTTCAAGTCAACCCAAATCAAAAACTGCAACCTCAGAAACCACAACAAACCCAGCATGGGTGCCTGGGACGGGCGCCACGCCGAACCTCATTTGGAAAACCGCTATTTTAAGACGCGGCTGAGCTTGACTTTACTTACTTAAGAGAATTGCAACATTTTGAGCTCTTAAAGTAAAAGCGATTAATAAAGCAACATAACGGGCATACCATGGAACAATAATCATACACTTTTACAACAGATGAGTCGCTGTAACCGAACCTGAATAGGAGATTTGCTGTTAGCAGCCTCTAATTTGCTGCGGCACTGCTGCCATTCTCGTTAGCTTGAGCCACGCCAAATAAAATATTTACTATAATAAATATATAGCTGATTGATGTGATATTTATCGGCCGAATTCAAAAGACGAATTTGAGAATATTCGATCCTTCTTTAATTGTCTGTATCATGAATTTGTTTTATGAAAAAAACAAAACAAACCTCTAACTCGAGCATATTATTCCTGCAGTTTGGTGCGGCAGCGAAGGCATCTTTTCGGTCGTAAATCAACCTGACTGAACACCTGCACCATTTCCCATCATCTGCACTTCACCACAGGCTTTTCTGGGTGGACACAACGCGTGTTTGAACTACGGACAAGATAGTAGGGCTGAGTTTAAAACGGCTACACGTTAGCGGCTAGTTAGCCGATGGGCGCATTATTATGATTAGAGCGGCGTTGACATGGCTAATCTAAGGCTAGCTGCATTAGCATTACCTTGACTCCTCGGAGAATCCGGACTCTGTCCTCGTCGTCGACACCAAAGGACACTTTCCTGGTCGTGCTCTCCCCAGATCCCATGTCTGCTGGCGTTAACTTCGCTTGAAGGGCAGTGACACAGTGTGCGGGGCGGCTGCTAACATGAAATTGTTATCGCCCTGCCGAATGACAGAGGTGACAGAAGGGGATGCGGGTTGCCAGACTCTTCTCGATCTATCCCTCTTTGGCAAAATGTCCGGGATGCAGGTTGGGAGAGTTCCACTGGTGTTTTGTTTTTGGTTGTTTTTGGTTGTTTCTTTAGATGGAGTGAGACATACAGTAAAAGCGGTTTTATGTTAATTGTCATCTTTATTATATGAGTTCCATGGGATCTTGAAGGACTACTTGCTTATGGTACTATACAGGAAAGGACCCCTTTTTAATTTTACTGCTCTAACTTTATGTCAACAATGCTGTGGGGGTTTTGAAAAAAAAAAAAATAATAATAAATTCATGTGTCCCACGATGTCCAAGGACAACACACAACAACAACACAGACACACATACCTCATCCTATTATTCGTAACATTTTCCATAATAGTAAATATGTTTGTACATTTTGCTCAAAGAAAGACATACTGAGAAGAATAACTTTATTTGACCAATATAGATAAATCTAAATCTAAACCTTTTGTTTTTGTTTTGTTTTTTAAAGTGTGAAGTAAACGATTCATGTTTTTTTGTTTTGTTTTTTTTTAAATGTATTTAACATATTTAAGCATGATTATAGGCGTTGAGTCCAACCTCCCACACACAAACAAATCAGTTTAACTGATTCACAGTTACAAGGAATGTAACGCTTCATTTCAGGCTTTGTTTTGAGTCAGTCAGCCCACTTTGTCTCTATAAATGTCAAAATCGGATACACAAAGTGCAAAAAAAACCAAAGCAGACAATCAGAGGCAGTTACTGCTGTGTTCATATCTCACTGCACAGTGTGATCCAGGACTCGGCCGTGGTTGAGTGGATGCTGAACACCGGGTAAACCGCCTCCTTGAACACTGTCCTGAAAGTGTACAGGTGCTCCCGGCGCCCCTTGACCACGTTGTGGAACTGCAACGTTCCCGCATCGCAGTCCAGCGCCACCTCGATCCTCTGCGGCTGATTGGCCGACTCCCCCAGGGCCACGTTGCAGGAGGACTGGCACACCGTCAGCTTGCCGTTCTTCCACTGCAGGCGCCACGAGACAGAGTTGTGGCCCAGGCGGCTGTGGTCTCCGCGCCGGGGGATGGTCTTGTAGCACACGCCCAGCGACCACATGGCGTTGGCCCCGACGTCCACCATCCACACGTGCTCGCCGCTGAAGAAGCCCTGGCTGCACAGGATCTGCGGCGCGCTGGTGAAGCGCTCCGGGTGCTCCTGGTAGGACTGCTTGGTGCCGCTGTAGCGGACGGTGCGCAGGTCGGTCGACGTCATCAGGCTGGGGTGGCACGTGCACACGTTGAAGGTGAGGTCCAGGGGGTTGAGGAGGATGTGCAGGGAGTCCAGCAGGCGAGTCATCTGCAAGCGGAAGTCCTGGGTTTTGAGGTTGGCCTGCAGACGCTTGGTGTTGAGCGGCGCCTTGGAGGGGACCTGGGAGGGCGGCGAGGCCTTCGCCGCCTCTCTCATCTTCTGTTCGATCTGAACAAACCTGCAGAGCAGAAGAAACAAGCCAGATGTCCTCACTATCCTGCGGCGTATCTGTCTTCTGCTGCTCATCAATCTTCCGTCCACAGCAGGATTTATTGGGTTCGGTTCGTACCTCTGTATGAACACGCAGGCATCCGTCTCCTTCAGGACTTCTGTGGCGCTATACTGGGCCTCCAGTAGACGGATCTGCAGCTGTTCCAGAGGTCCCAGTCCGAGGTCCCAGCTTTTCCTGCGCTGGCCACGCTCCTCTTCCAGCAGCTCGCGCAGACGCTCCTTGTACCTGAACCCAACACAGGCGGGAATAACCTAAATTCCATTGCCTCCAGAGCCGCCAATTCAAAGTGACGGACACCAGTGATATCAATACCAATGTTGGTATCTGTATCCCGATACTGGTATGGTTGTTTTAATAGTAATTTTCTTGTCACTTTTAATCAAAGATAAGACATGTCAATATAAGCACATGCGTCAATCCTCTCACCCAATAGCTGCCTTTAAGAGTAATGTAGTAGCAGTTTTACAATCGATAATGCCGGTCTTATATTGCATTGTAACAGATAGATACCAAATGCAAAATCCAAAATGTACTGTAGGAATATTCTATTTTATTCCATGCTGGAAAGAAGGTTTGATGTCGAGTTGTCGTGATGTGTGCTCAAAAGTCAAAAGCCAAAAAGGTTTCCTGTCAGTCTGAAAATGCTGAAGAACTGGATTACACGATCACGCAGCAGCTAACTTGTGGTATGCACTGATTCCGGTCCTTAAATCTCAACAAGGAAGTTGTGTTTGAAATTTGATTGGCGAAAAAGTAAAACCATTGGTTCTCACATAACAGGCGATTAAAAAAAAAAAAAAATCAAGAGGCTCACAAAGGCTAATTTGAGATGGTGTGGTTTCAGAACAGGTTTGACAGACAGATAATTGTTGGGTGGCACTTTCAGACCATTGAATGCTATTTTTAATACACTGCAAGCAGTGTAATACCTGTCAGCCAGTGAGGCGATATCGTCTATGAGACACACGGCCTTCTTGCACAGTTTGTCCCCGATGGCTTCAGAGGCTCCCTGCTCCTCCATTGTTTTCTGCAGGAGTCCCTGGGTCATCTGCAGTCTGCTGGAGACAACCTGCCAACACAGGGGACACACGTCTGAGAAAAAGAACCGCAACAGGATCAAAAAAAAAAAAAAAATGCAGGATGAGGCTGAATATTTCCACCAAATAGCCAAAAAAACAGAGACATCATTTTATCGAATCAGGTGCCAAGAAAAGTCAATTTCTTATAATATAATTATATATTATTATATATATTATTATATACATTATAATAATATAATAATATATATTTTTTTAATTATAGACACTGTTGTTCAGGTACAGGTCCCGGCCACATTTACATAACAATTCCACTGTCAGCACTGTCATTGACAGTTTTATGTGCCAGAGAGGTCATCTTTTGATTCAACTATTTAACTGAGAAATGATTATCGGTAGAAATATTTTATTTTAAAGCCGAGTTGAAGAGCAAAACTGAAAGAAACATCACGTGTCATCTTCAAACCTTTGGCTGTGCAATTCTCTCAACACGTAGATATTAGATAACTAGCCTGCGATCTGTGACTAAAGACATTTTGTCAACGCGCAATGCACCCGAAAAATGCACACGATCCGAAATTCGCAACATTCGCGAATCCTGCGAACTACAATGTTGGAAAAGTAAAGAAAAGTGAAGAACCTTGGTGCGACTCTCCAGCGCATGCCTCATCTCCTCCTCGGCTACTCCGAAGGACAGCACGTCGTGGTTCTGGTGACTACCCTCGATGAAGCACGCGGCACACAGCAGGTTCATGTCGGTGGAGCAGAAATACTCCAGGGGGCGATGGTGGGTGGCGCAGCTGTGAGGGGCCCGGTCAGCTCGCACGTCCACCACGCTGTGCGTCCTGAACGACTCCCTCTCCTGGTGCCTCTGGAAGTGCCTGGAGCACAGCGACACCTCGCACTTCAGGCAGGTCTTGGTGGCCGGCGACGTCTCATCGATGCAGTGGTCGCACAGAACCTCCCCGTTGTCGGGCAGCTCCAGGGTCCGGTCGTCCGACGGTCGAGTCTGGCTGGCCTTGAACCCCTCGATGATGTTGCAGAGCTTGAAGTTCCTCTGCAGGGTCTCCACGTTGTGGAACTCCAGGCGACATTCGGGGCACTGAGGGGCCTTGCTGTCGATCTTGACGGCGGTGTTGGCCGTCACCTCGATGCATCCCCGGCAGTAGTTGTGTCCGCAGGGCAGGACCACGGGGTCGGCGAAGAGCTGCAAGCAGATTGGGCAGCTGAGCTCGTTGGCCAGCAGCTCCTCCGGCTTGGACAGAGACATGACTGGAGGTGCTCCACTTGGCTTCCTCCTCTTGTTTTCTTCGGCCGTTCCTCCCGCCCACACCTGAGGCTGCTGGCAGCAGCAACAACAGGTAATACAGGCAGGTGTACACCGCAAACAAGGAAGCAATACCCCACCTCGCTACTGGCTGCCAACGTGAGCACGGCCACATTCTTCTTTGGTACGGCCTCATGCGCTCTGCTACCAGGAACACGCGCCGTCATGAGGGCCGTTGTTGACGGTAAATACACGTCGAGTCACACACTGGATTCACGAGGATTTATAAGTACGTGAAACAGTCAGATTGAATTCAAGCGATTCCGCGAAACGAGAGAGAGTGGCAGGAAATGTTGCTTTTTATTGAAACGCCAGAGGGACTCTCCAGAAAACCGTAAACTGACAGTGGAAAAAAGTGCAACGGTATCTTGTAAAAAAGTTGGTTGAAGGTATTTCCAAAATACAATATCTGCAGGTGCCTCCGTACACGGCGCTAACCAAAACACATCGGGCCTCAGCGATGCGTCTTCAGTTCCAGAAATAAGCACACACTCACACACACACACACACACACACACACACACACATATGCATACACAAGTCCCAAGAGTTATGGATTAAGCTGTGTTATGGATTAAAGTTAATTAAAGTGTCGAATGTGAGATTCAATAGCACCTAGTAGCAACTAGGTGACACTGCAAACAAAGGGATACCTTTACAAAGTAGAGCGTTACGCCTGAAGCTGTTTTGTCGCTTCAGCTGCATGCTGTCAGACAACTGAAGCAGCACCCTTCAGATTTTTTTGTCCCATCAGCAAATTCCATCCCAGATATCTTAGACTCATCTTGGACAGGCTGTTCTAAAGGTTACGCTGTCATTCTGATGACCTACTCTGATCTCACAGGTGGTTCATTGGACATCATGCATATAACTGTATACATGTTTGTAGTTTTTGTACTCAATTTATGACCCAATTTAGTGCTCCTTCCTGAGCCTTGAACAGGAGTATTTGATTCTTATTATTGAATCTGCCTCATTTAAGTATTTGCCCATTTTAATCATTTAATCTTCTTTAATCATATTGTTGAAAAAAAAAAAAAAAAAAAAAAAAAGGGCATGGGGTTTTCCTTTTTGTTTTCTTATGTTTACGCTCAGAATTACCTTCCCTTCCATGGGTCTGAGTAAAGCAAACTGCTTCCAGTCTGAGTTCTTACCGACTCTCCACAGCCGTTCAAATTATCCAACCACCTAACGCTATCTTTTACATATAATCCAAGAGTTCCCAGCAGTCTGGGCAGTCAGCTGTCAGTCCACTCAGTTCACCTTTGGCGACGTTTCAATCCGCAAACACGGGCACCAAGCTACAGTAAAAGGAAATGAGGGCTCATACTGGAGTGCAAGTCAGGTGACGACCAATCGTGCGCACCAAATTGTAATCAAATCTTTGTTTCTGTTGTCTGATATCACAACACACATTCTATCACACCAGGCACTAGTATAAAGGTCCAGTGTGTAAAATTTGGGCCTGATTTATGATTTTAATAACGGTAAAAGCTTAATATATTGTGTAAAAGTTTTTAGTGTAAAAGAAGGTGGACAAAGTATCCAGGTTTGTGTGCGCGGATATTGAGCGAATCAGCACTGCGATCTCAAATTTGACCACCAGATGGAAGAATTTTACACACTGTACCTTTAAAGTGACATGCTTGTTGAGTCATTGAGGTTATGTATGGTGCCATCCGCTTGACATGAACCAACAAAGACAACCAGGTGAACTGATTAAATTCAACATCCAGATTTTTGCAAATCCATTTTTATGTAATAAAACCTCGACTAACCATTTGATTTTTAACTTCCAGTATTTCAACATCCAATCAGCCAATGACCTTGATCAGACAATGACAACATGTAAATCCATGATGCACTGGAACCTGAGACTTTAATTTCTGCCCTACAAACAAATCAGATCGTCCTCCGGATTTGGCTAATGATGGGTTTCTACTGCTGGATACCTGAATTACGATCCGCAGCTTGGACTCTGTTGGCCTCCGACGGCAGAAAAAAACAAAAACAATAAACAATTAATCATTTTGTTTGTTTGCTTGACTGTGTTACTGCCGATGATATTTCAGCCTCCCGTCTCCACCGATGTGTGAGTAATGAAAATAAAATTTGTATGATAGGATTCATATTGCGCATTCTATATTTACTTGCATGCAACATGCAAACCTTTCATCCCCCCACCCCCACATAAATACATATATAAATGTCACTGATGAACCATGAAAAAGTTCATCCTTTCATTTCTTTTTCTGAGGGTGGGAGTGACCATCAGTCAGAATGTTTGGAACTGCTGGAGAAGAGGTGGGTACATTTCTTTATTGTTCTAGATAAAGTTTTTGCTTAGCTGTGTACATCAATAGGAAGGAACTAATATTTCAACAATTATTATTATTATTATTATTATTATTATTATTATTATTATTATTATTATTATTATGATTATTTTTTTAGAATATATAGAGGACATCCAGGGTGATCATATTGTATTGCCATTGGTAGTATTTCTTGTAGAATAAATAGGAGTAATTTATGATTAAATTCAGGTCATTAATGACATCACCTCTCTGTCCTCCCAGTCTGTTAACAGCATCAAGACATGGACCAACGTGTCCAACTCCTCTGTCAACCCACAGTTCTTTATGTGTATGAATGTTGGGCAGAGTTTTGCCGCTTATAACGCCTACATGCTGGGCTTCCTCCTCCTCGTCCCATTCTTCGTGCTCGTCCTGCATGTGGCCCTACAGCGATGGAGGTCCGCAACGACCACCGCCAATGGCCACATGGACGTGCTCACCTACCACATGGTCCTTCTGGAGCTGCTGAGTTTGGTGGGAACTATGGTCTACTACTTCGGCTCCTTGACAGGGAAGATACACGAGTGGGGTACCATGATAGCGGCAATAAGCAGCATTGGAAATGGCAAGGCTCTGTTCCACCTCCTGGCCTGCCTGGACCGGTACCTGGCCGTGGTCCATCCCATCAGGTATGTGTGGACGCGCCAGTCAGCCGGGATCCGGTTAAGGAATGTCTTCATTGGCTGCGCTTGGCTGCTCTCTTTCCCCTCTTGGGCGATGAAGTATGTCCAAAGGCGCACCTACGGTTTTTGTCTCCTGTTCTTCGCGGTGCTCTTCTCCTCTGGCACCCTTTGTGTTCTCTTTGTCATCCATCGCACGGGGCCAAAGCGAGAGTCTAGGGACAAGCGGAGGGCCCTGCGCACTGTTGCTGCCATCACTGTGTCCCTGGCCCTGCGGTTTCTCGGCAACGTGATCCCGGTCGTCCTCCTAGCCACACTGCACCTCAGATGGAGCCAGCAGTGCGTCATAGTAACGATTTCTCTCCTCTTTTCTCTGCCCAGCAGCCTGGTGATGCCCTTGCTGCTCCTGCAGCGGGCAGGAAAACTGCCCAACTGCCAGCACACCTCCAAATCGGAGAGGGAAGAGAGTAGCTAATACCTAGCAAACAAGTACAGAGACTAGGACATACAATTAAGGAAGTCCAGTGTATTGCAGCCAGGGGAGATTGTTTCTTTCTGCATCATTTAGTTTTCCTCTAACTTTAGGTTTAGGCTACTATTTTAGCAGACAGGCTGTGTTAATATGTTGGCAGTGTCCAGTCACCACATCGTTGCGTTTTGGGTAAACAAGAAACAGGAAGACTACCGGAAGTACAGCTTAACGCTTTCCGAGGCAGTACAGTACAGTTAGATGCTCTCCCTTCCTCTTGCTGATCAGCCTGATCCTGTGCTCACTCTAATCTTCTATGGTTTCTTCCCTTATAGACATGTATAGTTGGTTACTTTACCTGTGCTCATTCTGTATGTTCCTTTTCCAAAAGATGTGGCTGCACAGTAATCAAGGCCTATGAAGAGGGGACTGCAGCTCAGGTCGCTCTCTTCTTGTTTCATAGTCTGGCTGGCAGCAGTTGCAACTGGAGCTGCAGCAGCTGTGACCATCTAGATGTGGCCTTATTAAGTTGTGTTCATATTCTTTTACCTCTTCTTTTCTGGTGGGGTCAGTAGTTCATTTTTTCGGTGGTTTAATTTCTCATTTGTTTAGGGTTTAGTTGGTTAGGTTAGGGTAGAAGGGAGAACCCTGTTCCGACGGCCTATGTGGGCTGGGCATTGGTGGCTCTCTTTCCTTTTGTTCTTTTTGGCTGGCCCACCTGTATTTATTGATGTTTATTTTTATTTTTGAAACTCTTAGCTATTTGCCTGGCTTTCACAATAGAAAAAGATGTGTTTCATTTGCAACTCTGTAACATAATTTAGTCTTAACTAATTTAGAACGTGAAGGTTTTTTTTAAGTTAAAAAAAAAAAACCTTGGAAAGTTTTAATGTGGTTTTGTGACATTTTTTTTGGTATGTTTTGGTAGTGTGAAGCAGTTTGTGTCAAGAGTTACTACTGTAGTACCACTCAGTCATCTCAAGTGTGGATGTGAAAATCGTAAGCAAGGAGTGCCGTGGGAAAGGGGTTGAAAAAAAAAAAGAAAACAAAATCAACAGTGGAAAAAGTGAAAGCACTTCTAAAAATGTGGCTGCACGTATTTCCAAAATAAAATACCTGCAGGTGCCTCCGCACCCGCCGCTAACCAAAACACATCACGCCTCAATGTTGATGTGTCTTAACCTCCAGAAATACATGCACACGTGCGGGTGGACGCACACACGCGTGCGGGCACGCATACACATTTTTAAGGTTAATTAAGACAGTTTCTTTACAGTTTAGTCTTCAGTAAAGACCCAGGATGTGAGATTTAGTAGCATCTAGTGGTAGTGTAGTGCTACTGCAAAGAAATGAGGACCTTTATGTTCTGCCTTTGTCGCTTCATCTTCAGCTGGCAGTGTTGAACCAGCAGCCGACTGAAGCGTTGCCCTGCAGACATTTTTGTCTCAACGGCAAATTCCACTTCAGACGTCTAGGACTCATCTAGAACTCATCTCAGACAAACTGCCCTGACGTCAAGTACGTCATGATTTTCTTGATCTCACGGGCAGCTCATCGGTGGTAACATCACGTGCAAATACCTGATAAATATTTGCAGCGACCGAAATTAAAACGACAACCATGTAAATGTGCTCTCTTCATTTATGACCCAATTTGACACTCCATGCTGAGTCTTCACGTTTTTGCCAGTGTTTCCTCCTGCAGCAGAAGGCACCACAAAGACAGAGAAGTACATTTGATTCTTATTACATGTAATTTGAAAATTCTCCTTCGTGTAGGTCAGAGCAGTCTGCTTTTAGCCCACAGGTCACCTTTGCGCTGGCGACGTTTCAATCAACAAACACGGGCATGACACTACAGTATGAGGAAGTGAGGCCACACACAGGAGCGCTGGTCATGTGACGATCAATCGTGTCATCTGACATCATATCAAACATTCGCTCAAACCAGGCACCAGTTAGAGTGAAGCTTTTGTTAAAGCCTCAAGGACATGTATGATGCATCTGCTGGACATGACGCAACAAAGAAAATCGCAGGGAAACACAGGGAAATATAATAAAATCCGAGTATCAGCAGCGTGACAACATCCAATCAGCAAATAGCCTTAATCAGACAGGTTAACCCCATGACAGTGATGTACTGGATTTCTGCCCTTTAAACAAATGAGATTGTCCTCCGGATTTGGCTAATGATAGTTAGTTTCCACTGCTAAATAATGAAATTGTGATCCAAAATTCTGGTTCTACTGGCCTCCAACAGCAGAAACTAAAAAAAAAGAAAAAAAAAAGAGTTAATAATTTTCTTTTGTGTTTCCGCCAATGATATTTCAGCCTGCCATCTCCTCCTGTGCGTGTCACTGTTGAAAATAAAATGTGTATGACATTCACACTGTGCGCTCCTCATTTACTTGTTGCGCAACATGCAAAACCACCCCCTTCTGCATCCATCCAAATAAATGACACTGATGAAAGGGGGACGGCTGCCACTCAGAATGTCTGGGCTTGCTGGAGAAGAGGTGGGAAATTTTCTGCAACTTCAATAATAATCCAGAACACTGTTGCTTTTGCATTTATTACTTTCTGTTAATTTATGATTTATATACAGCACATCATCCTATAATAATAAGCATAATATTAATGTAGGTTGTTGCAAAGTTGATAAAAGAGTTGGCGTCAATATTGTTTCTCAAACGTCATCACATTATGTAAAATCATTTTCTTATATTTTAAAATGAAATGTTGGAGATCCGGAGTGATCATATTATTATCACCATCATCATTGGTGGTATGTTTAGTAGAATAATTAGTGGTACTTTATGTTTACTTATTGACATCACCTCTCTGTCCTCCCAGTCTGTCAACAGCACCAACCCGTGGGCCTACTGGGACCAGTGCCTCTTGTTAGACAGGGAGAGCTTTGCCACCTATACCGCCTACCTGCTGGCCATCCTCCTCCTCCTCCCGCTCTTCATCCTCGTCCTGTACGTGGCCCTACAGCGATGGAGGTCAGCAACCGCCACCACGGCTGCTCACATGGACGTGCTCACCTACCACATGGTCCTTCTGGAGCTGCTCGGTTTGGCAGCAGCTTGTTTCTTCCACTACACCTCCACAAGAGGGAAGCAACAGGGGGAGGTTGCGGTAAGGTTTGTGTCCTTCATTGGAATTGGCCAGTCTCTGTTCCACCTCCTGGCCTGCCTGGACCGGTACCTGGCCGTGGCCCATCCCATCAGGTACATGTGGATGCGGCAGTCAGCTGGGATCTGGTTGAGGAACGTCAGCATTGGCTGCGCTTGGCTGCTCTGTCTCCCCTCCTGTGTGGTAGATTTGGTCAACATGTACTTCTATGCTTTCCCCATCCTCTTCTCCTCAGTGTTCGTTTCCTCTGGAACCCTCTGCGTTCTCTTTGTTGTGAGTCGCTCGGGGCCAATGCCAGAGTCCGGGGCCAAGCGGAGGGCCCTGCACACTGTCGCTGCCATCACTGTGTCCCTGGCCCTGCGGTCTCTTGCCAGTCTGCTACCCACCATCCTGTTGGACAAACTGCACCTCAGCCTGAGCCAGCGGTGCCTCTTGGTGATGTTGTGTCTCCCCTTCTCTCTGCCCTGCAGTCTGGTGATGCCCCTGCTGTTTCTGCAGCGGACGGGAAAACTCTTTAACTGCCAGCACACCTCCAGGTCGGAGAGTAGCTAGTGACGGATTGCGTGTTTTACTCTGAATTGCTTGACAAAAACTATTTCACCGGGACCCTGACACAGTCGCAGTTTCAATGGTGTCCAGCAGATGGCTCTGTCGGGGGAAAAACAGGGGGGGAAAAGGAATTGAGAAATGCAGGACAAGAACCTGGATGTCTGGTCTCCAGATCTGCAGAGACATACGATGGAACTGGGCGCCTCAGTGGTGTCATGTGTCATTTTAGCACGAGACGTCATCGTTTTCGCATTGCGGGGTCACCAAATCAAAATACACGTGCTCAACAGCATCCAATGAGGCAGCGCCGAACCTCCTCTTAACAAACAAGGACTTATAAAAGCAAAGTAAGTTCAGAATATTGCAACCAGAGGATGTTACATTTTTCCTGTATAGTTTTGCTTTCATCTAACTTAAGGTTTAGTCTCCCATTTTAGCAGATAAGCTGTGCTATTTTGTTAGCATCAAGCAGTGTCCGCTCACCCCAATGCAGGGAGCTATCATCATGATGCTGCGGCTGGTAAACAAGGACGAGCAGAACACCCAAAGGGTGCTGTGAGGTAGCGGATTGTCCCTGAAGTCTAATTTGTTGTTGCCTTGCTTTTTTGTTTGTTTGTTTGTTTGTTTTTGATGAAAGGGAATCTTGGAATGTTTATTATTTTATCACACTGTTGTTTTCACCGGCAGCAACTGTGTGGTTTCCATCACTAGGGGGCACTCGAACCTGCCTTTGCGCCGCGGTTGAGTCAGACCACCAGGCGCCGTGTGCCTCGCAGGACACAGCAATATAATAATCCACTTGATATTCAGATGTTTCCTTTTCTGCCAAATGTTTACATAGGGAAATATTTAAACAGGTCACTTCCTTTCATGCCATATTATTCTTTTCTTTTTAGAATAAGCATTGTTTTTTTGTATTTGTTTGTGTCCTGAATAGAGCTGAGTATGTACATTAATTCTTCATCTTTAATATTATTACTGGTAAAAACGAGTAGATGGCACCTCTAAGATTACAAGTTAATAGTTTTTGTATTTAAAAGAGAAATTAATTTTATCCCTAAATAAAATTTATTTTCTTCTTCCCACCTCGTCCAAAGAATCTGTCTTGATCCCCAACATATTTTGCCCTCTGTTTCCAGCTTCCTGCAAAAGTCACTGGGGTATATTTTCCCGCTAAAACTGATACTTTGTTGGACATTCCAACTTGTTTGGACGTCAAAAACGAGATGCTTCTCACCTGGCTAGGGGTGTGCTGGAGGTGTCACTAACTCGTGCCAGGTGTAGCGCTGAACAGTGGTTGGCTCAGCAGCACCGTCATTGACGGGACTCTCTTCTTTCTCACTGCAGTTTCAGTTTTTTGTCGTAGACCTTATCGTGTTTAAGTTGACATACTTTTCTTGCTAGTCGAAGTGTCTTGACTCGTCTCCAGCCTGGGTGTGGCGGAGGGCCACCAAGTCACCCTGCCACTCAGAGAGCCAAGTGTGTTTCAGACCTGGACTGGAGTTTCGCATTTTTCGATTGGGCCACGCACTTGGTAGAGTGAAACTGAAATGTCCCAGCTGTTGGGGGAGGGGGTCGCCTCCCTCTGATCAGCACAACTCTTTCCTCCCTGAGGGCTGTGATTAGGTGCTACAGTGCTGATTGTACGCCAGCGCTGAGTTCCCTTCAGGTCGGGGTTTGCAATGACCGCCAAGCAGGGGAAAAAAAGGAAAAAAAAAAAAAAAATCAACAAAGTGTCTTTGTTGTAAGACAAACAGGGGAATAAAAACATCTGCAAAAAAGGGGAAGCCTGTTCCTTTCAGTGTTTTTGCAGAGAATGTTACGCTGTAGTAAAATTGATCCTAATTCCCAATTTTGTAAAACAGACTGAAATTGCTCTGCGGCTATGTGGAGGAACTTAATTTTTTTTTTCGAAAACAGACAAAAATCACCTGAACCTCCCTTTTTTTTTGGCTCCTCTGAGCTACAACGGAGTCACTGGACAGTGTTTCTAAAGGGAGAGCAGAGGGGCAGAGGGGGACAGAACCAGGCAGGGAGAGAGTTTGGGGGGATGGTAGTGACTCACTTTGAAGGAAATCTGGAACCCATAAACTTGGGCAACTTCTTACGACACGGGAGCGAACGTCATGGCGGTTCAGTGTGGTTGGCTGCGCGACACACCTTTGTCTCCGCCTCGTCCCTTTGATGCAGCCAATCGCCTCGAACTCGCTCTTCCTGTTGTTTTAAGCTCAGCTGTCCCGAAAAAAAAGAAAGCAGGGGAAAAAAAGTTGTGCAGACCAATAGGCGCAGATGGGTGGGAGGGGAGCTGGGATTTTCATGGTTCCCCACCTTTAAAAAGTCTGATCGTTTTTACACGCAGCCACGGGAGCGGGCGGGACGCTTAGATGAGCGCAAGTTTGCAGATGCCGAGCACGCTCTCTGAGATCACCGGCTGGTTTCCGCACAGGAGGATGAAGAAGAGCTGTGGCGTGCCGAAAACCGAAGGCTTACTGGTCGCCCATTTTGGCATGGCAGGGTTGGAAAAGGACACAGAGTACTGAAGGGAGTTCCTGAGAGACTGCGGAGAAGAAAACCTGAAGGAGAGGGTGAGTGGAAGGAGGTCCAGCAAGAGGAAAAAAGAGAAGAGCCGCAGTGACGGGTAGAGACTCATATAAAGGCGAGAAAACACTAAAAAGAAACGTGGGCCAGGCATGCGAGAGGAGGAGCTATCCAACGATGACCATCCTGAGGGAGGGGTGCTTTCCATCGTGGAGAATGCAGGACCACCATCTTCCAATGCCTGCCCGGTGGTCGTGGCCGCACCGAGGGTCACCGGGCACAAACGGCAGATGGGCATAAGTTCCGAGGACCAGGTTGCCACGGTGAGTCCCACATCGTCCCCAGAGGGCGGCAAGACCAACCCCATGGAGGACATCCACATCTTCACCCCCAACGGACCCAAAAGGCTCAAGAAGAGTCCCCAGCATCGGCCTCCTTCTTCAGGGCCGTCCCTGTCCCCTCTACCTGGTCCTAGTCCTGGTGGCATTTCAGCCCTGGAGGACCCTTCCAGCCAGCGGACCATAGCCAACATTCGGGAGCGCCAGCGGACGCAGTCCCTGAATGAAGCCTTCGCCTCGCTGCGCAAGATAATCCCGACTCTGCCCTCGGACAAGCTGAGCAAGATCCAGACCCTCAAGTTGGCGTCGCGCTACATTGACTTCCTGTACCAGGTACTGCAGAGTGACGACATGGACGCCAAGTTGGCCGGATGCAACTACCTGGCTCACGAGAGACTCAGCTATGCCTTCTCCGTGTGGAGGATGGAAGGTGCCTGGTCCACCATGTCTGCTGGTCACTAGCTGCACCTGACCGCCAGTTTTGGACTTTGGACCGACCCCCTACCCCCCCCCCCCCCCAAAAAAAAATGTTTGAATTCCTCATGAATCAGAAACGTTCATACCTGGCACAGATGCCTTACTCACTGACTTGCTGTTTTCGCACGTCACAACTGGATTGTCTGTTTGTCAGTGTTTATATGAGCGTCACAGCATTTTACTGGAGTTCTTGGCTTTCTCAGGTTGCCTTGACCCCGTTGTCCCAACCCAGCTGTCACTCTCCAGCTTCTCATCAAAACTGCTGTTAGCATCATCATCTTCATGCCTACAGTCATACTGATTGATTGAGTACGAGGCATGACTTTCCTGAATGAGTACACACGAGTACATCCAGCCCCATTGGAAGATTATCTTTGTGCTTTATTTAACTGTATTTGCGCCCTTGGATTGAAAGGTCGAGACTAAAATACAAATCAACAGCAACAAAGGGCCCCAGAGAGATGCGAGGAAAGACGTGGAAACTCTAACAAGAGAGGACCTTTTGACTTCTGTCTACCCTTTTGCAATTACCACTTTTTCCGAGACTCTGACACACGACTCCCCCGACCACCTCGGAACCCGAGCCAGCGCTGGAAAATGTAGCTGACATCCTGGCCCCGGGTTTCTCCTCTGTGCATGCCAAAAAACCAAGCCCCTTTTGTTTCGCTCGGGTGCCAAAAAAAAAGCCTCTCCTCTTGACATTCTTCCCCCCCACCCCCCACCCCCCCCGTTCCAGCCCAAATGTGCTTGCGTTGCACGTAAACCGTGATGAGGCTACGGCGGGCTGACGACGAGGCGTAATGAAAACAAACGGCCCCCTAACAGCCATGAATCATCGGTGTCACCATCAAAGGGGAGGCTGATGTGGCGCCCTGCCGGGCTCCCATAAACCACTGGAAGTGATGGAGGAGGTGAGAGCTGATTTAGACACACACACACACACACACACACACACACACAAATGTTCAAGCGTAGCATCAATGTGGCCGTGCACAAAAAAACGGTCCTCCCACATACACATCTTCCAAAACAAAGTAGGGTTTCATATCTTTGGATATCAAGTCTCATCTGGACAAATTGCACCACGAGCCAGTTGCACGGTTTTGTTTCCATGTGAGCAACCCAACGGCAAAGGCATTGCGCTAATAACATTTCACCTAATTTGCTAGCTGTCAGTATCCAAACGTAACGACTTTAGACATGCCAGTGTGGAGGTGCCCCAGAGTGTCAGTGACATGACAGTAAGCTGGTCCCAAGCCGAGGAAGTCGGCCCCGCATGCATTTTGTAAACATCACAGTCAGACGAGTAAGACGAGCGCGTCGCGCCTCTGTTAGCGGGCCGGGGGAATTTCTGGAGTGGAATTTTCCCGCACGGCTATTTATTGGCTGTGTGGAAAGCGGCTGGTTCAGCAACGGACCGGAGGGCCAAGGAGGAGCGTTGCCTCACCCTCGTAAATACCGACCAATTCCCACAAATCGCTTCATTTTAATCCGCTTGTGGTTCTCATGCTTTGAAGCTAATCAGAAACATGGCTTCTTTTTTTTGTTTCTGGTATCTCCTCGTCATTCACCAAACTGATTTTTTTTTTTTTTTATACAACCATTGTTGGACATTATTCACTGTGACTGTGAATAATGTTCACTGTTTGAAACACATATGAAGAACTATCGTTTATCTCTTTGTCTTTCAGGCTGTAGACCGCAGTGACTTCACACCTACGCTTCTATTTCCATGGACTGGGGTGCTCAAAAAACAAAACAAAACAATCACGACAACATGAATGCAAAGATCTCTCGATCAGTTTGAAGACCTGATGGAGGAACCCAGCAAAACAGGAAAGAACGATTCAATCGCCAAGAAAAAACTTGAGATCAGGTCAGATTGGGCCGACTCCTGATTTTGGCCACAGGATTTTAGTCTAAATGATTTTTGTGATTCTTGCAATCATTTTCAGTTCATCAACTGGATCTTTTTCCACTAGTTCTGCCTTTTTTACTTGAATTATTTTGTACATTGACACTGAAGCGGTGCGTAAAAGTCACTCTCTTGTGATCCACCAGCAGGATCCTTTGAACGTCGGATGCTTGCAGATGTAAATTTATTTGTCCACAGCAATAAAAATGTCCCCAAACATACTCCCAGGATTTGTGCTGTTTTGATCAAAGTGGGTTTATACTGGCACCAACGCCCTCGCCGTCTCTCTTGTTAAACTGTCTCTCCCTCTCTCTCTCTCTCTTGTGTTTTTTCCTTCCTTCCTCCCTCCCCTGCCTTTGTTTTTTAATGAGATCTGTTTGCCTCGGCCTCCGTTCGGGAACAGTTAATCCCCGCAGAGAGAACATGTTAATGTGCAGATTAGGAATATTTACAACCTGTTTCGGACGCGCGTTTTATGTTGTGGCTTCGTTAAAGCCTCGGTGTTGAGAGAGCAGTTGGTAAACTTTTGCTAACTAACGGGGAGACACTCTTTTCGTTGTCTTGACTTTGACGCCCTGTTATGCTAGCACTTGATCTGATTAGAAAGACTCTTCAGCACAATCTAATCATCACATTGTGGTTATTATATCAGTGGTTTAGTCATCGCATTGTCTCAGCAGAGCTCCTCAAAGAGCATTAGCATTGCTGATGTAGACGCGCTAAACTTAACTGGACACTAAACAATGGGCGTTGATAGAATGGACCGCGACTTGGACTAGAGCATTAATTCACACAAAATGCTTGTGTAATCTAGACTCAACACTTTACAAGTACTTTTACAAATCACGGTATGGTGAAGTCGAGGTTTGGTTTCTCGGATATGAGCAAAATGTGAGATTGTCCTTAAGTATGAAGCAGTGATAGCGTGAACTTATTTATTAGCGTCATAAAGACAGATTTGCATCAGCCTCATCTACCATCTAAAATTCTTTGAACCTAATGAACATTTTTTAAAGGGACTGTTAAAAAGTAAATTCAGCTAAAACTTTGAATGACAGTTGAAGGTCAACGTCAACAGCAACAAGGCTGCGGAATCAATGTCCTGAGTGCATTGTAAGTGACAAGCAGCGACTTCAGTGTGGGGACACGCACACATGACAACAGTGGTCTTATGCTGGAAATTATTTTTCTTTAATCAAGAAGGAAAAAAGACAAGTACAAAATAGACATCTTTCTATACAAAGACATTGTAGGAAATGTGAAGGAAAAACAGTAACACACCAAGGTAAATAATACAAAAAGACATAAAAACAAAGATTATGACGGTTTCTTTTAATAAGTACACAGCTACTGTAAGTCCAGTTAGTTAAGAGTTGCCAATACACATTCAATTTAGCACATCAAGGCACGCTTATATGTGTGTGTGTGTGTGTGTGTGTGTGTGTGTGTGTGTGTGTGTGTGTGTGTGTGTGTGTGTGTGCATGTCATGTGTTTTTTGGTCTGGGATTTTTCCTATTTACAGTGTATTTATTCAAGGAGAAAGTACAAACAGCGTCGTCGCTAAAGGGAGCTAAGAGCGGAGGCAGTACTGGCTCCATAAGACACAAACTGGGAATATAATACAGGAGAGGGCATTTACAGTATTTGACAAAAAAAACAAAAAAACAAAACTCACACATTCACACGACAACACGTACAGTATAATCTCTAGACTCGCTCGCACAAACACACTCAGACATTGTCGACACGCACCAGCTGGACGTGTGAGTTGTTGTTGTTGTTGTTGTTGTTGTTTTAAAGCTGTTGAACACTGTGACAACACTCAGACTTTGTTGCATCCAATTTTACAAAAGCACCGGGTCCCCTGCGTAACTTTTTTTTTTTTTTTACCTTCTTCTGTTGTCGCTTTTCTGAGATGAAACAGTAGTGCAACACTAGTGGTACTTCTGGCAAAGGTGAAGTCTGCACTCTTGCTTTGAGCCGTGTGGTTTCCTTCGTCTATGTACAAGCTTGCGAGGCGTTCTGTTGGGCAGACGGTGCCCAGGGTCGCACGAAAAACAAAAAAGCCGCGCAAGCGGTTTCGCTAGCTGGAGGCCGTTTTTCTCCGGCTGGTCGGACTGACTCACTGACATACAGATTGTGCTAATAGTTTTGCATTGTTTATTTATATTTCTAATGAATAAAATAATCAAGGCACCAAATCAAATCAAGACTGGGTTGATTCTGGAGATTCTGGAAGGGCTGGAACTGCAATGCTGCCAATCGCAGATGATAAAAACTCAAAGCAGAGCTCCGAGACAGGAGCGGCTAACTAGCTAGCCATAGAGGTTATTGGTTTAGTGCCTAAACGCTTTTTTTTTTTTTTTTTTTTTTTTTTTATTGTCAAAGAAAAAGCAGAATCGCACTAAAAAGCTTCAACTAACTTGACTTGACCAGCTAATTTGGCCATTTGGAAAACTACTCTGGATGCAACAGATTGATTAAAAGTACACTTTGACGCAGCCGTTTGCTGCACAATCGCCTGCAAGCACAGAAACCTGCGTCTGCGGATTCATTTTTGGAATGCAGAGTCCTTTTGGTGTCTGCACTGCAAGGCAGGAGGGAGCGTCCTCAGGTTACTGCCAGTTTTCAAAGGCCCCATATTACACACAAACCAACAAGTGTGTGTGTGCATTTTCAGTGAACTTCCCAGAAATCAGAAAAGTCTGTCCTTTCACTTTTTCTGTTCGCTGCCACTTTTTCAGAAAGTGCGAGCCGAAACATAAAGTTCCGGTGAGCACCACTTTGTGATGTCACAAAGGGGCAGTGAAACCCCTTCCCAGGTGTTGGCTTGCGTCCCTCTGATGTTGTTAAATCATCAGTTATAGCAGGAAGCTAAAATAAAAACCCAACATGCTTAGCAGGAGGGTGTAAACAGAGGGCTTTTCCTTTTGTCCCCCAGAACTTTGGAAAGTTCCTCTGTGGAGTTGTTAGACTTTTAAATCAGAGTGTCAATGTTCGCTTAGGCTACTTCCTATTCTGGAGATTGGGGTTTCCTAAAATCCACAGGTTCCCCGCTCTTCCTCTTGGGGGCGGAGTCGGCACCGAGGTGGCGGCGCTCAGCCACTGGTTTAAGGCGGTCGGTCGGTCGTCTTTGGGGCGACCTTCTCTTAAGTGCATACGAAAAACAAAACGACTGCGATTCAACAATACGACGGTTCCTCGGCACGGCGGAATGGCCCTTTAGTCTCAAATACGGAAGAAGAAGAAAAAAAAAAAAAAACGAACACATGATACAGTAATCATCAATACTAGTGGTACTATCGACAGCTTGTCGCCGTGTCGACGTTGACTTGCGTCGCTGTGCATTTAAGACACTTGAAGAGCAGCAGAGCGTTCCGAATGTTGCCCACCTTCCGTGACGAGCTTCCTGGGAACGAAAGCCCGAATGTTTCCTCTTCTTCATTAAGACACGTCGGATGAGAGGAAAAAACTAAACAAAAAGAAAAACACAAAAGCGAGCGCGACTTTGCACGAAAAAAAACAAAATAAAATCAAGAAAAAAAAGAAGGGTTGAATAACCTGCGTGGTCGCTGCTGCGGCTTCTTTCCCAGAGCTTTGGAATTTCTTATGGTTCACATTATGGAATGAACAGTGCAATAAAACAAGGACATTTAGCCTCTTCTTCTTTGTCTCTCACAAACCACACTTGTCTCTTTTGTGTCTTCATTTTTTTGTGTGTGTGTGTGTGTGTGTGTCCCACCCCTCCACGCCTTTGTTGTCTTCTTTTAGTGGTTGTAATGTTCTGACATCAATAAAAAAAAACAGGCCAAGAACAAGTCTTTTTTTTTTTTTTTTTTTTGCTGTTGTTTAAAATTCTCTGGTTATTATTTTTTTTTTTTTAAGAAAGGGCTGTTTTTTTGGGGGGGAATTTTCTTTTCTTTTCTTTTTCTTTGCACGTCACCCGCCAGGTTCCAAGTGCGTTTGTCTCGTCGTCACCTGACGTCACAGGTTTAGTCGGTCGCTCTCTGAGTTGGTCTGCGTTTTGCTTTTTACGGCAGAGGAGAGAGAGATGGAGTTTATAATCCCGAGTTCTTCTCCTCCTCCTGAAACCCAGTGTTGGTCCTTTATGTTAAGGCGAAAAGGAGGCAATAAAAAATAACAAAAAAAAAAACCAAACAAAAAAAAAAGAAGAAACGACAGCTGGTCCACTGTTTCCCCCAGAAGAACCAGAGCCCTTCCTCCTCCTCCTCCTCTTCTTTTTCTTCTCTGGGGTTCATTTCGGTGGATGACAGAAGAAAAAAAAACAACAACAAAAAAACAAAAACACACCTATGTCAGTCAGACGTCGTCTCTCAGAAAACATTGTTTATTGCTCTTTGGTGTGGTCTCAGAGGGTTTCCCCACTTGGTAGGTGGCGCTGTGTGGTCACCAGCGCCGAGGCGCCAGAGCTGCAGGTAGGTCTGTGTGCTGCTGCTGCTGCTGCTGCTGCTGCTGCTGGTGGTGGTGGTGGGTGTAAGGCAGACGAGTGGCTGGGTGGGCGGGTGGGCGGGCCTTAAAGTGGCATTAAAAGTGCTTTTTTTTTCTTCTCTTCTCCGGCCCCCCACCACTTACTTTTATGGTCACGTGACCATAAGCCGCGGGCGGGAGAGCCGCGCCGCTCCCCGCCCCCCACCCCCCTGGACGTCCTGAGAAGCGAGCTGATTGGTTCTCCTACATGCAGTCGCTGTCGTGCTCCATCGGCTCGTCGGGGAGGCTGGAGGAGACAGGGGCAGGGCTTGTCAGTGCGTGGTCCTGTGTGTCTATGTGTGTATGCGCGTGCGCGTACGTGTGTGTGTTGTGTACCTCTTGCTGGTCAGCACCCCCACAGTCAGCGAGGCCAGAGCGTTGACGGCGTCCGTCTCCTCGCAGTCTCGTCTCTGGGCGGCCAGGTAGGACAGAGCCACCGAGCCGCTGCAGGGCTTCACACTCTGCCAGTACTGACCTGCACGCACGCGCACACACACACACACACACACACACACACACACACACACACACACACACACACACACAATGAAAGTTAGACTCAGATGGTCTCATGGATGAAGGTGCAAAGAGCCCAGTGGCAAGAAGAAGAAGAAGAAGAAGAAGAAGAAGAAGACGAAGACGAAGAAGAAGAAGAAGACGAAAAAGAAGAAGAAACAGAAGAAGAAGAAGAAACAGAAGAAGAGCAAGAAGAAGAAGAAGAAGCTGCTGCTGCTCACTCTGTATCTGTATCACCGTCTGCAGCGAGTGGACCGCGTTGGCGCTTGGCTTCTGCAGGAGGACGTCCTCAGCCAGCGGCTCCTAATAGAGAGCAACCACCAGGGGAAAAACAATTGGCGTCAGTCAGAGAACATTTTCCAAACTGGATTCACCTGGTTGGCAATGACAAACATCTCCACTTCCTGTTTCTCCTGCTAACGTCATCAATTCTCAACCTTCAATAAAGGTTTTCAGCTCTGGGAATCGACCCCCAACATCTTCTGGAGTTTTATAGGCAATTAATCGAGATCTTGATGTATTGAGATCTTGGACCTTACAAAAAAAAAGGTATAACACGTTTTTTCTGGTGATAAAAGTGAGATCGGAGATGCAGGCCGATACCCAGCATGCCTCACCTGTATGCCGAGGAGGGCGCTGACGCAGGCCTCGGAGGCGTCGCAGATGGCCGTGAGGTCGTGACCTCCCTCCAGGGCCAGGACCACACGACCTCCCGCCAGAGACATCAGCTGACGCGTCAGGAAGCTGAAACCTACACAGACGCAGACAGACATATGAAGAAAACGTCAGTAAGCATCAATAAGTCCCAACAACAACAACAGGAGCTGAAATTATTACGCATAATATTCAACCAAGGTTTATTTTTATCAGGCGGATCCTCCCATAGCAACGAAGGTCCCAGCGGCTTCAAACTATAATTATGGTCGCATCAGTGATGGAGGGACAGCGGCAGGAGACGGGGCAGCTCCTGACTGACACCAGCCAGAAGGTTCTATTAATACATTCAAACCACCCGCAGGATTAAAAAGCGCACGTCTTCTCTCTGGCAGCGGCAGCGGCGGCGGCGGCCGACGTGTGCTTACATTTGGCGGAGACCTTGTAGCCTCCCAGCGGAGCCGGGTTCCCCTCGGCGGCGTCGAAGCCGGCCGACACCAGCACCACGTCTGGGGAGAACTCCTGTGCGATGGGCATCACCACAGACCTGTGGAGACACACACACACACACACACACAGTGTTGAGTTGAAATGAGAGGGCGACACTGGTTATATTATGTAACGACTGCTGAGATGTTCAGCCTCCCGTTTTATTCCCCTTTAATTCTTACGAGACGGTCCAAAAAAGCAGCGGCCGCTCGCTTGGATTCAGCTGCTCGAGTGCTGATGCAAGCAAAAAGAAAAATGAAAAAAAAAGCAGGATGGTAAAAAAAAAAATCTATTAAAAAAAAACAGACTAGAAAAAAAAAGACACTTGACAGAAACTGTCGGCTTTACGTCGGCGAACTTCAAATGTTTTCAGATCCGTTTGGCGCCCAGAGGATCAAAAAATGCATTTCAGGCCGTGACCAAACCACAGAATCAGAACAACATTTTTTTCTCTCCCTCTCTCTCTCTCTCTCTTTCTTTCTTTCTTCTTCCGAGACTTTATTTAAAGTGAACAGAGAGTGCGAGGCTACGGGAAGTGGGGCAGGAACCACACTTGAGTTCTGCTGCCCGATCAAAGACACGGACGCAGGAGGATTCGTTCTGGCTGCAGACAAACTGCAGGCTGGACCTGCTGCAGGCGCTTTGACCACGTGTGTGTGTGTGTGTGTGTGTGTGTGTGTGCGTGTGTGTGTGCGCGCTCGTGTTCGTGCAACATTGGGTTTCCACGACACTGTGCAGAATTCAGAAGGTAGGAGAAAGGAAGAGGAGAGCAAGTGGCTTCCGTCGTGACACTTTGTGCACCTTCAGCTTTGCAGGACGCAAATCTAACGTGGCTCCTCGCGCGGGCAATGGCGATGACGCGGCAGAGAGATTTTGCGATGACAACCAGAGCAACGACGACAACGGCGGCGTGATGCACTCACAAGGAAAAGTGTCCAAAAAAACCCCCCAAAAAACAAAACAAAACAAAACAAGACAAACAACAACAACAACAACAACACAGCTGCAAACCAGCGGATGGAAAAAGTTCGTAAGCGGCGGCGGACGGCCTCGTTTCCTCCCTCTGAACATCGGGAGCCGTCGGCCAGAAACCTATTTGGGGGTTTTTGTTCTGCTTTTGTTTTTATAACTGAGTGAATGGATGCGCAGGCTCTGATGAGACTCGGAGACCCGTCGTCATCCGCTTCAAACGGGCGGGAGCCAGGATCCCCTGCTCCGTGCTATTGTTGTTGAAGCCGAGGAGGAGGAGGAGGAGGAGGAGGAGGCTGCCCAGAGGTGCAGGGACACAGAGAGAGAGAGCGTCCATGCTGACAGAGTTCAAAGTGGGAGCGTGCGAGTCTGTTTCCCATTAGGAGCTTGTCACTCTCCTCACGTCACTGACAACACGGAGCAAAGAGGGAAAACAGCCCATCTGGGATCCATTTACCTTCATTATTCCAGCCTGGGACCCTCCCCACACACACACACACACACACACACACACACACACACACACACACACACACACACACACACACACACTGCTGTCATGACTGCATGCAGATGGGCAACATGAGCTCATGGACAAGAGCGTGGACACACAAGAGATACAAACTACACCGCATTCCTGCATCGGCGCAAGTGCGTGCGCGTGCGTGCGCTCGGACGCATACGTGCGCACAATCAAAGGAAAGACGCGGCCGCGTCGTTAACAGTGTCATTCTAGAGCCCGGAGAGCCCAGATGTGGCGGAAACAATCTGGCCGTCCCGTCCTGTTGGCGGTGCGCTGCCACCTTTTGGATAATTCACTGCCGTAAACTTTATTAGACTGTGGTGGCTTTTTTGCGCACACACACACACACACACACACACACACACACACACACACACACACACACACACACACACACACACACACACACACACACACACACACACACGGCCTCGGACCTAGCCACAAGGAAACCCACCTCCTGTGTAGACCCATTAAAAGGAGCCTCAGAAGGGAGCACCTACAGACGAGCTAATGGAAAGATGGAAGGATGGAGGGAGGGCGGGGGAGGGGGGCTTATTAAAGATCAATCAAAGGAGGAGAGGGAGACGGAGACTCGTGTGTGTGTGTGTGTGTGTGTGGAAAAAAGAAGGAAAAGCCTCAGATGCAGGCAGGGGCTGCGGGAGGGGGGATAAGGTGCGGACGCCGCAAAGCCGTTTTCAGAATTTCAGAAGTGTTCGACTGAAGAGGGAGAAAAAAAAAAGAGGAAAAAATTCAACCTGTAAAATTTATGGCACCATTGAAGTTTCTCACCACAGAAATGCCAACATTTTTATACTTAATGAGTGGGACAGAAGCAGGCTGGGGGAGGGGGGGTACAAGGGGGCGTGGCACCGCCACGGTTGAAACGCCAGCGTCCACACGGTGACAAGTTCCTCCGCATCGCTGTTTACGCCAGCGGTCCCCAACCTCCGGGCCGCGGACCAGTATCGGGTCCGTGGGTCATTTGGTACCGGGCCGCACAACAAGAATAAAAATAAATCACCAACTCACCAATCAACTCTTCAATGCATCAAGGTGCTTGTCTCGTGGTCACGTGATACGTGACCCCTAAAGTAAACCCACGGGCCAGCGAGCCAGCGAGCAACATGAGTGAAAACAAGCGTCTTTGGAAAGAGGAAAAGACCAGAAGAAGACTCCTCGCTGGGTCTTTAAAGCAACGTTTAACAGCGACCACTAACTTCATCTGGACGGGAGATTCCTACGCCACAAGCCCACTCTGCTTGACATGCAGCGACCAATGGCGGCCAAAGCCTTCAAAACTGCTTCGCCACTCAAAGACCGAGCACCGGCATTAAAAGACCAGCAGCCTTTGGGGTGTTGGGAAAGAAAAAAAAGCGAATGTTACTCTTGTTATGTTGTTGTCGCCATGTCAAGAGGACGCTGCTAATAAAGTTCCAAACGCGTACACACAGTGGATTCATGGTTATTATTATATTTAGGGAGAGGGGGGGGGGGGGGCCCTGCTTCTTCTCAGTTTCTTCTGAGCAAAAAAAAACAAAAAAAAAAAACAAAGTGCCAATGTCTCCTTTCTCACTGTTTAACAAAAAACAAAACAAAAAACACAGCCGTCAGCTCATTTCTGTTTCTCTCAATTCCGTCAATAAATTCAATTATCTTGTTTGTAAGTTGGGGGGGGGGGGGGTGTATTTTATTTCAATACAAGTCCAAGTGTTTCCGTTTGGATCTCCATGGATCAGCGAGCGTCACTTCTCAGGAGTCGTCGTCCCGTCGCCACCCGAGACGACTTTCCACCCTCGGTGGCGAGAGCGAGTGAGCGCATTCGGGCCTAAAGTGAGCAGGCAATTATGTAAAGCATCGTTTTGATGTGTCCCAGTCATCTGGCGGCGCTGGCTGGAGGCAGACGGAGGAGAAACAAACAGGATTGTGTGTGGAAGGGCTATCTGGAGCGCAGCCCCGTCAGCTCGGCCTGCACGCACTGCCATTATGTAATGAGAGAAATAAATACATTTCAAAAAAAAAAAAAAAAAAGCTATCTGAGTCAGTTCTGTTGTTGTTTCCGTGGAACTGGAGGAGGCCCGAGAGCTCGACTTTCCCTGGAGCCGATTTGAATGTGGACGGCCGCGCGGCGCTGCGTGTTGCGCTCCGCGAAGCGTGCGTCGCTGTGTGAAGCCGATACTTCAGGCGACGGTCAGGAAGCCAAGAAGCTCCGACTGTGGAGGCGCGGAGAGAAATCCGGCAACAAGAGCTCCTTTAAGGAGTTGGGTTACAAGAGAAGGAGCATTGCAACCGCTTTTTTTTTTTCTTCCCCCCCCCCTCCACCCCCCCCCCCGTTTGCTTTCCGATGTCGGTGGGAGCATCGTGAGAGCGGCCGAGTACGAGCATCGAGCGCAAACACAATTCATTAAGAAGGAAGGAAGAAAGAAAGAAAGATTAACAAAAGGTTTGCAGTCTCAGAGAAGCGTTTACATTTTTCCCCGCTGACCGACCAGCTTTGACTGCCTCCTCTGTAGCTGTAATTCAATCCCCCCCTCCCCCCCAACCACCACCACCACCACCAGTCCAAAGCTTCCCAGGGAGCTTCGGCTCCGTGCGGGACAGAAATGGGACGTGTCAGTCAAGCGGAGGTGAGCGGCTCCCTGCCCTGCGACTCTGCCTCGGAACACTCTGGCGGGGGAGTCTGTTGTTTCTTTTTGTGTCGGCGGTGGGGTCAGAGGTCAGCTTGCATTTTTGTTGTTTTTTTGGTTTGTTTTGTAAAGAAAGAAAAACAAAGCGGAAGGTCCACAACTTGAGAACAGTTGGTCAAAGTGGGCTGTGGTTCTGTTTTGTACACACACGTGGCCAATGTCTACGTAGAAACAACTGCATGTATCTATTGTAAGGTATATATATATATATATAATGTATGTCTGGATATATTGTTGTAAGGCTGTAATGCTGTAGTTGTATCTTGGTTCCAGTAGGCCTTGTGCAAGGTGATACCAGTCTTGGGACTACAAGTTCCCCAGTTGGACTACAGTGCCCATGATGTGGTGTTGGCCTCTGCCATGCATTACACAGGTGTCTGGCATTAACACAATCAGGTGAAGTGACGGCCACAACCCCTTCATGCACAGCCACGCTCACTGGTTGTCGATCTGTAGCTGCGTTTCCATGGCAGTTTTTTCACAAAATAAAAGTACATTTGCGATGTGCAGGTGGTTTCCATTGAATGGTGTGAAGGGCATTAGCCGTAATTAATGAATCAGTTAATCCTCAAATCTCATCCCGCGACTTTTTTACGAAGAATTAGTTTGTTTGTTTGCTGTCAAGTATGGTTGCAATATTTCACTCTTTGATTACTTGTAAAAAATATTTTGTTTCTTCCTCCATCCAAACGACAAAGTGAACTGGTCACGTGACCCCTTGTACGTCACGTATGATGACTCGTAGATGCGAGAAAAAGTGTTTTACATGACACTTTTGCGATGTGCCTCTACATCACTAGGTCTGAGAAACCACCTCATGAGAGCGTCAAAACCTTTTAGCCATATTTGAGAGGTTTTTCAAAATGTAGGCGTTTGCATTGCCAGTTTTTTTTTTATCGCCATATTTAGGTTTTGCACAATTCTAGGGGTAATGGAGACGCAGCTTATGCCTGAAGAAGGTCGGAAGGACTGAAAGCTCGCTAAATAAATTGATCATTTGCACAAGGTTGCGTGTGGGACCACTTTTTTTTTTGTCTTCTGAGTACACACACACACACACACACACACGCACACACGCAGCATACGAGCTGAAACATCGATCCCACACCGACACCCCCCACCCCCCTCCCGCCCCTTCCCTGCCCCCCCCCTCTTCTTCCAGTACCCGGTGGTGTGGTTAGCGCAGGTTTCCATGGGTGGGATGCACCAGACAACCAGAAAAGCCACACCACTCAGAGTTTACAGCCGCTCGACGCCCACCACTCGCAATTACCCGACCCACCGCCAGGAAGCCCAGGGTCCCCGACGCCTCGGGGGGGCGCCAGACCCGCCGACCCCGCTTTTTTACCGTGAAGCGAGTGAGCGTTGCGGGAGACGGCGGCGGCGGCGGCGACGCTGGCAGACACGTGCGCTCCAAATGAGCGGGGCCGTTGTTAATTCTGCAGGACGCACGTCAGAGGCGACTCGAGGCTCATCGGAGCAGCGGCTCACAGTGCGCTCGCTGCGGTTTAGCCAAAGGGGAAATTAGGGAAATTCTGTGATTACGCCACCGCTCGACTTCCCTTTTCCTGTTCAATAAAACTGGCAAACGGGTCGTGACATAACGTCAGCGTGGGCGAAGTCGTGGTTTGGCCCTTGCTTTCTTTTCTTTCTTTTTTGTAATTTACCACGATTTTACACGCCGGACAGATTTCAATATTTGTTCCCAATTTGTTTCCACTAAAAGCGAGAACGGGGAATAAAACGGAATTGCATTTTGGCACCTGTTTTTTTTTTTTGTTTTTTTTTTCCCCCGACTGTTTGCGCTGCAGTGATTGTGAAAGTACAGTTAAGAGGAAGACGCTTCAGAAGAGCCAAACAAAAAATAAAAATAAAAATAAAAAGACCACAGTGGCCAAGATGTCAACATCACGGATGTAGATCAGAGTTTCTCCACAACTCTGCAGGGTCTTTACCTGAACGCGGCCAGGTACTCGGCGTCCCCCATGGGCGGGTCCAGTCCTCCTGTCCACGCCACGTTCACATTGAAGCCCTCTCCTGCTCCGGATCCGACCTGAACCCACCGGTAGAGTCACGCAGGTCAGAAAGTGAGCAAAAGAACCAACAGGTTCAACAGCGATACCGAGTCAGGGGGTGTCACTCACCTCAGCCGGAGACCCGCTGCCGGGGAAGAAGTTGCCGTCGTCGTAGCGATGCAACGAGATGTAGAGCACGCTGGGGTCGTTGTAGAAGACTTCCTGGGTGCCGTTGCCGTGGTGGACGTCCTGCCGGGGGGGAGCAGGCGGGGACGTTAACACGCGGGTACGTGAACTAAGCACAGAGCCGAGCCGAACCGAGCCCGATGCGGCACCCTACCCAGTCGACGATGAGGATCTTGCTGACGCTGAGCTTGTGCTGGAGCTGCTTGGCAGCAATGGCCACGGAGTTGAAGTAGCAGAAACCCCTGAGGGACGGAGAGGAAGAGGAGTGAACGACGGGTGAAGAACAAAGTGTGAAGGCCTCAGTCGACAGCGAGCAGCATTTAGTTTGTGTACCGCAGTTACAATAAGGCACCGGTGTTTTGTTTTGTTTTGTTTTTTATTGTTGTTTTACAGTAGAATTGTAAATTGAATTTTGATTTAATGGTAAAACCTAAAAAAATATCTTCAAATGCAGCAGATTGAAAATAATTAATATCCAAAAGCAAACTCAAATCATAACAGTCAGGATCACTTCTGGGTTTATCAAGTTTCAGCGAAGGGCCAAATTGTGCCTTGATCTCTGATTTCTTATAAATAAATGAGTAAATAAATAAATAAAAGTCAAAGTGGATAATATATATATATATACATATATATAAAAACAACAGCGGCAGTGCAGCATCAAACTTTAATTGACAGCTCCTCTGGCTAAAAGATGAAAGATGCAGAGTCACCGTAACAAAGACAAAGACACTGTCTGCCCCGAGGCTGCGCCGTGCTTGTTCATATTTTAATGAGGACGTCTGACGGCTGAATGTGTCAGAAATGATAGATGATTCGGGGAAAAAAACCAAAAAAAACCCCAAAAAAACAAATACTAGTGGCACAGTGGCGGCCCGTCACTCAGATAAATGACAGCGACACGAGTCGTCCAGGCGTCGGCAGAAACGAGGGAAACGCTCCGGGAAATAGTTTTTTTCATGTATTTTCTCCGCAGAAGAAGCTTTTTTTTGGGGGGGGGGGGGGGGGGGGGGTGAAAAAAAGAGAGAGAGAAAAAAGGCAGAGTGCTGAAACGCACTCGGACTTACATGGCGTTGGAGGGGTCCGCGTGATGTCCCGGTGGCCTGACCACAGCGAAGCCGTTCTGTGCAGGAGGAAACAACGCCGTTAACTCACTTTTCACACGACTTGTGAAGAATGTGCATACTTCTTTTTTTTCCCTCCCTCCCTCTCTCTCTCTCTCCCTTTTTGTTGACACATGAAAGTCAAAACCCGAGCCGGAAATTCCCAGACGTGACATGTCATTGGAGAGGTGAACTGACAGAGAGGACAAAACACAAACACGACACAGAAAAGGAAAAAACAAGACGGACGACTCGTCGCTTTTATGTAATGGGACGTATTTACAGCGAGGAGGCAGCTTTCCATTGTTGTCGCGTTCTTGGGTTACATAACGGGGCCGTTTATACGGCGTGCAAATTGCGACTCGACGGGGCTGTAAATCTCTCGGCCGCATGATGTCAGCGCGTGCTCATTTAGAAAGCGTTCGCTGCCGGAGTCCGGACAGACAGACAGACAGACAGACGTACGTACGTACGAACGAACGCGGCGTAATGAGCCCGTGAGCTTCGACGGCGCGTTCACCCCGTCAGAGTAGTCAAAGTACAATGGATATAATTCTTCTGCAAATTGCCGCATAGGTTGCCTGCGATATGTATAGCGCGCAAATAGCAGCGTTGGGGTTTTGGAGCTGCGGTCGCAGGCCGAGGACAAGAGGACAGCGCGAGCCCACGGCGCGCTGGAGTTTATTGTTTCTCCTTTGGCCGCCGCTGGCCCTGGTTGAAACCGTGTTTTTTTTTTTGTTGTTGTTGTTGTTTTTTGGAAGTTAGGAGGAGGTGGGGTGATTTTGTTTTGGGCTAAAACCGTCTGGACACAAAAATGCCGTGTATAAATAATTATCCTGGACAATATTTCCAATTTACATTTTTTTTTTTTTTTTACGCTCGACTTTAAATCACTCTCGGAGATGAAAAAGAGAGGAGAATGATAGAAAAGTATGTGGACAGACACGTCTTAACCATTTTTTTTTAAAGCCGAAATGCGATGTGGTGTAATATGCTCACTGCATATTTCCATGCAGTGCCTGTTGTGATCTCGTGCAGTTCCAAACAGGATTTCCATCAACTTTTTAACGCTCTTGTCTTAAAAGCAGCCCCTCTGCTTGTGTTTAGCTGACCCTCTGATCCCCTCTGATGAGTTGATTTATTGTGAGGCGACAGACATAATTTACAACAACTACAATTTGGGGATTACACACATCAAATTAAAGACATAAATCCAAGCCACTAACGGTTTTTTTTAATGCAGCATGAACAAACAAACAACAACACCAACAAAAAAAGAAATCATGAGAACATTTTAGGAAGTTGATTGTAAATCCGACTTTAATTGCTGCTTTCTAAGCCCTCTTCTCTCGTCCTACCTTCAGCTCCCCTTTGGCCACTCGGAAGGCCAGCTCCACCACGCTGCCCGCCGCCATGCGTGCCGCCGTGGAGGTGTGCGACTCATTCCAGGTGGTGTCGTTGTCCACCTGCGGACAAAAGCACACGAGGGGGGGAGGGGCTCTCAATCACAGGATGAAGATGACGAAGAAGAAGATAATGATGATTGGTGCTGTAGTTGACGAGTCCGTCTGAGGGCCGAGAGCGGACGTTCAAACCTCCAGCGCTAACTGAAGGGGTACAAAATGTTTCTGGAGCCGATCCATGACGCTGGATCGCACATTGTTCATTTCTGTCCATCTGGCTCGGACGGTAAAATCTGAGGCCTTTTTTTTTTTTTTTTACCCCATTCATCCCCCCGTTCACAAACACGCTGGCCATATTAGTGCGATTGTCATGGTCTCACTCGGACTGTCAGGCGATCTCGGGGCCCCAACCGAACTCTCCTTTCCTCTTTAATATCCTGTCTTTGCACAGATCTCCCGGGACCTGTCGCTTTGCCTTTGAAACAATATTGTCTTTCATCGGACGCGCTGATTGTTTCTATATCTCTTCCTTTGCGAGGGCTTTGGGGAGCATTACCGAGCCGTGTGTGTGAGCTTTTCTCTTACCCCGACGCCCCCGCATGGCAGCATCACAAACATCCTTTGCGAGAGGATTCCTGCGGAGACACACCAGCACCAGAGTCATTAATTTGGCTCGTACAATAAAAAAAAATAAATAAAAAAAAGAGACGGAGAAAGAAAGGGAGAAGCGGTGCTAAACGAGGAGCAGAGGGTCCACGCAGCTCTCACGACTGCAATTTCCCTTAAACTTAACGCAGCTTAACGTTATTAACATTTGTTTCTAATTCTGCAAAACAAAAATTTATGATAAGGCTTAAGTCTATTACGGCTGAGACCTGGACATCTGGACCGTCCTTATTGTTTCTTATCATATTTGGAATACAATAAAAGTCTTTCCTGCTCTGCGCTAAACCACCTAAGCCTTATTGTCTTCTCCTTCTTCTCCGCCGCACAATTAGGAACGCGAAAGCAGAAATCCCAGACGGTCTGAAGCGCAGCGCACCGGCCAGCTTGCGGTTATCCAGTTTGAGTCTGTTGAGCGGGTTGGTGCCGTAGAGCAGCACGTGCTTCTCCGTGTGGACCGACTGCAGCTCCTCCAGAGTGGCCTTACGACCGCGGATGCTCTGCAGAGACAAAAAAAAAAAGGTGAGAGTTCATCATTGCGGCATCTTCTCAAGGGAGAGAAGCATGAAGGAATCGCAGATGGAACGCAGCCATGCTCCTGCAGAGGTCAGAGTGGGTCTTCAAGATGCAACTGTGACTGGCCTTTGTCAATCAACTGGTATTTTACACGTAGACAGAGTAGAAATAACTGTGCTCTTTACATTACTACAAATTCAAAAAGGGGAAAAAAATATGACGCTGCCAAGAAGAGTTTGCCGACACCAAGCAGGTGTCTCCTATTGGTCAATGCAACCAAGGGCCTTTGCTCAATCGGTCCATCTCGTGCTCGTTAAAAGTCTGCTGAGAAAAAGCGCTGGAGTTTAAACAGGCCGTGCGTGCGACGGGCAGAGAAAACTCTTTAGCCGAAAGCTTTTGGATAAACTCGTCGCGTTTGAGCAAAAAATCCTGAATTTCGTCAAAGGGGAAAACGGGCAGCGTTGATAATCGGCCTCGTGTGGATAACGAAGAATATGGAACGAATATCGGCGTCAAACGGGGGAGATTACGCTCCACCAGAAACTCATTTAACAAAAAAAATTAAACTTTCATGCTCTCAGAGAGGCCAACATAATCTTCTTTTTGTAGGTTGGAACGTCATGAATAGAAATTGCCTGGTTTAAGAAGCCATGTGGCGTGCGCACGCGCCTGTGTGTGTCACATGTCGCACCTCGCACTGTCCCCTCAGGCCTCGCTCCTGGAGCCGCGACCAGATGCTCTGTATCCTCCCAGCGTGCTCCGGGTGGCTGCTGTTGTCTCCGCACGTGCACTGGTGCTTCAGCATCTGAGAGTCGTACACCAGGCCTGTAAACACAACACGTCCACAACATCCGTCCACGTTCAGTTGATCTGCTGATGTCTCGCTGTCGTTTTTTGTTTTTTTTTAAAAACCACCGACCACAGTTTCTTGTTTGTTTAAAAGTTCCATGATCTGCAAAAACCAAAGATTTCTCTCCAACGATGACATACGATGTAAAACTCACAGCGAATTTAGAGCTTCGTGAGGCGTGTTAAAACGCACGCTTCTGAAAACCGACCCTTTGTGATGTCACAGAGGGCCCTGACACCACGCCCAGCTTGGTGTTGGCTCCACCCTCTGTGACCGCCTCATTTTCGGCCCACTTGCAAACATGTGGAAGGTCCGACAGATTTGCATTAAATTTTTTGCTTCGTCGACATTTTTGCTGGAAGCTGTTAATACCGGGCTAAAAATATGATGAATTCTGGATCCTTCGCTCGCGTTTGCAGATAATCAAACATATGAGGCTGCTGCCCTGAAAGTCTGAGAAAAGATGTTTTGGAATAATACAGGCCCAATAAAACATTTATAGAAAGAAAAAAAAATGCTGCTGTGAGCAAATTTAAATAGAAGAAGAAGGCCTTTATTTATCTCACAGTGGGGAAATTTGCACAATTACAGCAGCAAATGTATACAAAAGATGGGGAATTATATTAATTAAAAATAAAGTAATAAAAAAAAAATAAAAATAAATATTTGTAGGGTATAATCGGAAAAAAGGAAAAACAAGATATTTACATCTTAAGGACAGTTTGATTTACAGCTATCTACACACTGAAAAATAAATAAGTCTTTATTGCACTGAAATAGAGTCTGAATACTTGCCGACTGGGCCGCTAAATATCACAGAGGTTTGATGAGCTCTTCGTTGCGGGAGAGGAGGCGGGACTCACCGGTGGTGAAGCGCGGCTTGCTGCTGCTCTCCGGTGCTGCCAGGCTCAGCGGCTTCTCGGGCAGAGTGAGGGAGGTGGAGGCCGGCGACGACTGCGTCCGGGACAGAGGCCGGTGGACGGCCAGGGCTCCGCCGACGCTGCTCCCTCCGCTGCCGCCGCCACTGCACCTCAGCATGGGCACGGCCAGGGTCTCCATCTGCCGGTGCAGCTGCTGCAGCTGCTTCTGCTGTTCCCATAGCAACGACTGCAGGGACAAAGTTTGGGGGCCAAACGAGATGACAGACAATTAAAGGATAGTTTGCAAAACCTTTAAACAATGAAGTGTGGGAAGAGTTCTTGGATCGGCTGGTGAACATGTGGTGGTTCTGCAGCTGCACGGCCATAAAACGATGAGGATGAAGTCCCGCGCAAACATTTTCAATGGTTTGTGAGATAAGAGAATGAGACTCAGAATCTGGAAAGAATTTTCGATTTTTAGTGATGCTAAAAAGTTATTGGCACATTTGTGTTTTTCTTAGCGGCTGATAAATTTCTAAATGGAGTCAAGAGTAAATGCGGGACTCTGTTGTGGTGCGCCTCCCCAAAACCTGGCAACCAGAATGCGGCTGCTAAGGTGAGAGGCTGCCCCCTGCAGGACTGCTTGAGAAAGGACACATCTGTGTTTTCATTGTGCAAAAGCTGACCTGGTTGAGTATGAGCGCGTGCTGCAGGTTGAGTTGCTCCTCCTGGCTTTTGGACGCCGCGGGCTCCGCCTCCCTTAACGACTCTGCCCTGGCTCGGCTCTGATAGGCTGGCTCTGTGGGCGACGTCCTGCCCCCGTCCTCTGAGTCCATGTCCTCCGAGGGGATCTGGTGCAGTCGGGGCTTCTCGCTGGACTTGGCCATCAGCTGCGCGTGAACATATAAAGACAACACGATTCACAATCATCAACAAAATCACAAAGAGGAAATTATTTGAAGAATTATCTGTATTACAAATAAAAGTCAAACTTGCTTAAAACACTACTTTTAGTCAAAGTACAAAGCTTGTGTTGTCTTTTTTAGAGTTTTAGAAATTAAATTAAATGAGTGAAAATAGTCACAATTTAAGATTTCAGGATTTAGAACATCACATTTTTTCACCAAAGTCTCTCTTCAGGTCTAATGCAACAGGTGGTGGGGATGGAAGCAGCTTCACTGACTGGTTGTCTACTCTCTCGTCTTCCTCTCCCTGTTGCTTGACCTGCACTGACCTTTCCCAGGTGGGTTTGCTGCTTGAGCCTCTCCAGCAGCTGCGTGTTGTGCTGCTGCTGCAGCAGGTGTGCGTGCAGGGCCCGTGGGCTCTGGGGGAGAGGCTCTGAGCGTGTTCTGCTCAGGGGCTTGTGGGGCTGAGCGCCTGCCGGAGCCAGGCGGTCCAACTGGGGGGCAAACTGGAGCTGGACCGGATCCAGACCTGGGACTGATCAGGAAAAAGAAAGGACAACAAATTCAAAGAACATATAAATTAAACACTTATTTGATTCATTGTGCAACGTAGAGTCACGTCTTTACACTTTTTATATTGAAAAGTTCAGTGAGTCGGCAGTAGAAATTCGACAGTGCAAAATCATAAGAAATGAAACCACTAGGTGGTGCTCAAACCTTTAAAACCAATGAATCATGCAACCTGAGTGACATTGACCATTTAACAAACATCATTATAACCATAAAATGCTCATTTTATCAGTATTTTTTTCCCCCTTAACTATTCAACATACAGCTTTGAGTTTGTACAAGCAGCTGTGTGTGTGTGTGTGTGTGTGTGTGTGTGCGTTCCTCACCAGTGAGCAGCGGGGTGTGTACCAGCCCGGACGGCTCCAGGATGATGACGGGTAGGTGCGGGTTGAGCTGCCCGGTTGGATCGTCCCTGCTCAGGGGCAGGAAGACGGGCGAGCCCCCGGCCGTGACCACCGGGACCCGGCTGACCTTCAGGGAGGACAGCTCCCCTTCCGACTGCAAACAACACATCCCCAGCCAATCAGTCGGGCCAGAGTTCACACTTCACCAGTGGCTTTAAACAGTGATCTGACTCTGCCAGTAAATGAACTCAAATTAACTTTAGTAGCTTGTTTTTTTTTGTATTCTTTTATATATTGTTTTTTTGTTTTTTTTATCAGAGTGCATACGAAAGGACACACACACACACACACACACACACACACACACACACACACACACACACACACACACACACACGGACATTGTCCCTTTGTGACATCACAAAGGGAGGCAGTATCTCACAAATAGGTTTTCTGGACATTTATTTTATTTTTTAAGGATGATCAATAACGTGAGACTTCTTCACTGAGACACAGAGTGAAAAATTTCCAAACAGATTCAGTTCAGTCGAGTCGTAATGAGGTCGAGTGTTTACCCTGGCGTTGACCGGCAGCCCCAGCGTGATGGTGGGCAGCGTGGAGGAACTCTGTATGGTGAAGTTGGCCAGAGTGCCGTCTCTCAGCAGCAGCTTCTGCGCCTGGAAACAGCAAGACGCCACCATTAAAACACTGACAATGCACTTTTTTTGCAAACTTTTATTTCTTATTTTTTTGCATAGCAGATTGGCAACAACAAAACAAAAAGAAAAAAAAAACGTGTTCATTCGCTCCTCTCTGTCAGAGGGGGCAAGCGTCAGCGTTTGCACAATGCAAATCTGTGGTAATCTAAGCCAGCGCCGGCTAATTAAACCTGAGCCGGCGCCGCTTCCTGACCGCGTGTCCTCGGCACCGGGGAGAAGTGCAGCTCCACAGCAGGTGTGGACGAGGCCGACTGGGTGTGATTACATGAATTATGCAGAAACAGCTGACAAACAATCGGGCACCGCCGCGCTCCTGTATCCTTGCTTTAAACATGCCATTAATCGGCCACCGCTCATGACGATGAAGCAGCGAATCAGGTTAGTCGTTTATTTCTTCTTCTTTTTTTAATGACAAAAAAAGTGTGTTTTTCATTTGAATTCCTTAACCGACCTCACTGTCACAAAACACAACAGTGTGAAATACAACTTTTGGTATCTTTTATACAAATAAGTTGCATTTCTTTTCTGATTTGCGCCTGGTAATGTTCACATCCACGCATGTGTGTCCTACAACCTCATGCGAGAGGCCGCCAGCAGAGGGCAGCAGGCCGTTCTCACTGGGCAGACTGTCATTGGGCGAGCTGCAGCCCGAGACCGGAGTGCTGCTGCTGCTGGGAGACGAGTCTGGAAACAGAAGAAGAGAATAAAAAGTATATTTTATGAATATTTCACAATTCAACTGCACATGATAAAAATAGAAAGCGAGCGTGCTTTATTTACCCAGTGTGTCCGGCACCCTGTGTTTGACAGTAGGGGGCGCGCTCTCTTTGCGGGTGAGGGGGCTCTTGCGGGTGTTGAGGTGTTTCTTCAGCTTGTGCTTCACCTTCAAATTGGGCTCGGACGCTAAACGAGGGGAGCAACGAGGACAGCGTCAGCCCGGCGAGGCCGTGCGGGGAAACAAAATACGTGGCGGCCACGTGGCAACGGTCGGCGGCCGCACCTGCTCTGCGCAGCGGCGACCCCTCCGAGCCCTCAGAGGGCGGCTGGAGCGGAGACGGCACCAGCGGGGGGGCCGGCAGGCTGGGGTCCGGGCCCAGTTTTCTGAGGTCACAAAGCAGAGGCGGGGCGTCCCGACGGGGTCAGCGGGTTTTCGTGCCGCGCAGGGGGAGGAAATTAAACGGCGAGAAACTCAGGGAGAAAGCAGAGCTAATCCGAAAAATATTGCCGTGAAGCAGATTGCGGCTTTGGCGAAAACCTGATTGGTGTTTTGATTGTGCTCCTTTTGTTTGCGTGCTGTGTGTGCGCGCCTCACCTGTACGCCACAGGGGCTGCAGCCAGGCTGTTGGAGTTGGTTCTTTCCAGCGCCGCCTGCTTCTGCTTCTTGAGAATCACCTCCTGGAGTTTTTGCTTCACCGCGGAACTCGCCACTGCACCTGCAACGCAGACGAAAACGTAAAAAAAACAAAACAAAACAAAACAAAAAACATGAAGTAAGCTTCTTCAAAGTGCAAAGAAAGCGAGAGAAAAGAAACAAAAGAAACCGCGAGTGAATCCTGCCGAAGCCGTCGAGGCGACGGTGAGAAAATTTACCGTTGCTAACATCAGTTCAGGAAGTTTCTGGAGGTGCATGTGACTGCTTGTCTGCCATCTGCGTTTGCGCGTGCGTGAGTGTGTGTAAACGAGCACTCGAGTCAATATTGACCCAGTGACTTCATGTGCCAGGAGCCAAAGCTATATTTAACTCCTCTGTTGTAGCTCCACTCCACCGGGTAAATTTAGCGCTTTTGTTTGCTTTAAATTTCTGAGCCGGCGGCGGCTCGGGACGGTGGCGAGACGCTTCGATGGAGACCGAGGGAGGGATGGGGAGGGGTGGTGGTGGTGGTGTGTGTGTGTGGGGGGGGTACTTTCCTCTCTGATTAAAGTTTTTAAAAAGGGAGACCTGCGGCGCTGCTACTCACTTTGTTGACTCTTGTCTTTGTGCTTCAGCTGCTGCAGCTCCTGCTGCTTCTCGTGCTGCTCCTGCTCTCGCCTCCTCTGCTCCATGTTGAACTGAAGGACACACAGACGCAGACGGACGTGCTGTAAATACGGGCACGGGGTTGTGCGAGGAGAGGAAACGCGTCTTTCCGTCCGACGTTTTGCCAAGGCTCACCCGTAGGTGCTGGTGCAGCTGCTGCTGCGAGAAGGAGGTGCGGGCCTGAGGGGAGAACGGGGTGAGGAGGAGGGGAGGGTGCAAGGGGGTGAGGAGCGCCGTGTCCGAGCCGGGGCGCAAGCCCCGCTCTCCGATCCTGAGGTCCATGGGAAAGGAGGCCACACACGACACCGGCGCTGTCGCGGAGGAGTCTGGGAAAGGACAAGGAAAGGAAAAAAAAAACAAATAAATGGTCTGAGAGAGGCGACAATTAGCCACATCCCGGCCGGGGGAGCAGCCATTTACACAACAGTCGCAGGGGGAAACCCTACCTGGGGGAACACAATGGGCGCATGTAAACTGTGACAAGACGGAGCAGTGTTTGGAGGAAAGCGGGCGGCCACGTCGGTTTAGGCGCTACACAAAGTTTGTGGTTGCAAAAACAAGGAGGGGAAAATAAACCGTGTGGGAAAACTGCGGCCGCGTGCCAGACAGAACCGGAGAAAGACGCCCGATTGTCGTTTGTTTTGCATATAATATGAGAGAAGGCACCGTGAAGCCGGTACGCTAAAGTCGGGGGGACCACCTGTGTGTGTGAAGAGTGACAGTGGAAACTGAAATTATCTGCAAAAAATGCAAAAAGGAGGTATAGTTAGAAGTGTTTTGGGGTTTTTTTTCCCCCTGACACGGCAAAATGTTTCACATTATAAAGGCTTGAGAAAGTCTGTGACCCAAACGCTGCATTAAAAAGTTTGCAAGTCGGCCACGTGCGCGGCAATTCTCTTTTTTTGTCAGTTTGGACTTTATTGTCACCTTCCGACGCACCGGCCGTGTCAATAGATAGGCGAGGATTTTTGCCTTTTTGATTTTCCACATTACAAAGGCAAAATGATGTAAATAACTGACGAGGTGTTTCAGGAGTCTGATGAAAATAATGAAGTTCTAAAAAAAACCCCCCAAAAAAACCCAAACAAAACAGCAGGTTGGGAAACTTGACTGCATCAGAAGCATATAACACAATATCTCCTTGTATTTTGCACGGGTGACCTCTCTTGCAGGTGTGCGTGTGTGTGAGGATGATCTCCAGGCATCAACTCAACAGGTGTCATAGACAAATGGACGCATTCCTGAGCCTCCGCAGCAGCAGAGACGATCGGAAAACTTGCAGACTGAAGTCGCCGAGGCAAACAAACGGCGTCGACGGTTCGTCACCAAACACACGGGTCACTTTCTCCTTCGCAAGGTGGGCAGCAGCTTCTGGTGCACGGTCCCTCCCTCCCTCCCTCCCTCGCTCCCTCGCTCCCTCCGAGCAAATGTTATAAAGCAGCGCAGCACGTAGGCACGCAGTCGTCTGTCGGCTGTTTTCTCTCAACACAAACTCGCACCATCGCTCACTCTCTCCGTCGGCGTATACGGGCCTGTCTATTACACACACACACACACACACACACACACACACACACACACACACACACACACACACACACACACACACACACACACACACACACACACACACACACACACACACACACACACTTTCCATGCTCTTTGCATGCTGTTGGGGTTATTTGCATTGCACGGCTGAGTCAATGGGAAATATTGCCTCATCCGGCGCTAAAAACAGGATCCAGGAAGGGAACAGCTTGGGAAGAGGGCGAGGGGTCGTTTTCTCTCTGTGGCACACGCACACATTCGCACACACAATTAATCTCTCTCTCTCTCTCTCACACACACACACACACACACACACACACACACACACACACACACACACACACACACACACACACACACACGAGCACGCACTTAAACAGATCGGCGACGCACAGTCACATAAATAAACTCTCCACAAAAGCCTGATATAAATTGATCTGGAGGTTTACGATAGTTTGTGAATGAAACCTCAATGACGGCGGGTAAAAAAAATAGCCGCCAGTCGTAATAAATACAGACCAAGAAGAAGAAGAAGAAGAAGCAGAAGAAGAAGAAGAAGAAGAAGAAGGAGAAGCAGAAGAAGAAGCAGAAGAAGAAAAAGAAGAAGAAGAGGAAGAGGAAGAAGAAGAAGGGAACAGCGTCAATCTTTGTCCTCGGTGTATGAGAATACAACGAGATCAGATCCATTGTCCTGATCAGGGTGTAAAAACGAAGCAGATGCATGAATGAAAATCCATGAATGCACCTGAAGGCATCGCAAGGTTCACCTGCGCTGCACGCAGACAAAAACCACTTGCACACACAGAAAGAAAACAATTTAATGACGACTTGAAGTGAAGAACATCACAGCAACAGCAGCGGCAGGATCTCAACGTCACCTGGACAGTTTGATTATTGTCACACACTCTATATTTATTTCTTTATTTATTTCTTTAGTCTTGTGAACTTTGTTGCTGCAGGTCCACGCTGACTGACTCACATTCATTCTTGTCATTTTGTCGTGCGTCAGCGGATTATTATCCTTTACTTTCTGGGAAACAAGGAAAATGTGAGCGTCATCGGCCAACTTCTCTGTTCATCGCCTGCTTTCCTAACACACATATTGAACGACGATCGTCGCACCAGGGCTCCAGCTGAGCGTGCGGGTGCAACCCTCAATTATTCGGCCGATAAGCGAGCCGAGCCGGGATCAAACAAAACACACACACACACACACACACACACACACACACACACACACACACACACACACACACACCACCAACAGCACCAGGAGTAGGAACTGCCCGACCTTCCCTAACTCGCTCTGCCACTTGTGCTTAAAAATAGCACACACACACACACCTGCGACGTTTACCTACACAGGACGCTTTGTATTAACAGGAAAACCGCAGGCGCACAATTATAAGTAATTACACCGGGTTGCGCTGCGGTGTCGCATCCACGCCGCAGCTTTCCGAGTGAGAGAATCCGCTCGATGAACCAATCAGCCAAAGACTGAAGTGAGAAGAAACCCCTTTGCAAAAGACAACTGGTGGCAGGGTTCCAGCACCACGACAGGAAAACTCCCTCCTTTTTCAGGAGAATTAAGGAGACTTTGTGTTGAAGTCAAGGAGTTAAAACGTTAATGTGAAACGCGTCGCTCGACAGAAAGCCGGATGTTCCGGAGCTCCCGGAGGCTCTCGACGCGCCGCGTCGTCAGCGGCAACTTGACTGAAGCGTAAACTCAACATTACACTAAAGTAAATGTGATTAAAATATCAGCTGATCCCCCCCCCCCCCTCCGCCCTCCCGCACGGCTTGTTTTGCACTCCTACAGTGTGGCTGCGTGCGATTGGTTGGGGAACGTTTGCCGGGTAAAGAAAAACGAGAAAAAGAAATGGCAATATTGACAAAGATGTCAATTCCAGGATCTCATGGGAGCGAGAGTCACCATCAGGTCTGGATTCTATTTGACTTTTTTTTTCTTTTTTTTCCTTCTCCCCTTCAGGTTTTAACCGCCCACATTAGAACCAGTCGGTTAAACGGAGCCTTTTGGTCGAGTCACATGTTATTAATATAAAAAAAAGGGGGGGGGGGGGGGGGAGTCCTTGAGTGGGGGGAATCATATTTGACCGCCGAGCTGCTCAGTGAGTGAATATCTGGTGTCTGGAAGTCATCGTAAATTAAGTGATAATTGCACAGTCCTCATGCAACCCGCTCAACTTGGAGTGCGTAGACCAAGAAACCGTCTGTCCTCCGCTTCTCCCCAAACCCATTCCATCCCGCTCAAGTTCCTCTGCTGGAGGAGAAAAGGAACGTGACATTCCAGAAGTGTTTTTTTTTTTTCTTTTTTCAGTGTGTGTGTGTGTGTGTGTGTGTGTTTTTTCTTTAGTCAACGCGCAGAGAGTGATATTACGCTACGGCTCATTTCATCTACACCGAGCGAGCAGGCAGGAAAGACAAGTCGAAGCCGCTGGCGCTCGGAATTCCCTGTAGATCTTTATCCCAACGGTGCAGAGTTTTTTTGGGGTTTTTTTTCCCAGCGAGGAAGTGAAGGCGAGCGCGCGTGTAGAAACGTCGCTTTTCTACACGCGATGCGGCGGAGGCCTGGAGGACGTCTGCGTCATTAAAAACACAAATGCAAGTGTTGAAGCTTTTCCAGCAGGACGGCAGAGACGGGACTGTCTCGGAGCGAGATGGGCCCTTTAAAGATTTTTTTTTTTTGGAAAAGCAAAACTTTTGGATGGAGGGATTTCAGGAGGTGCAGTTTCTTCTGTGTTGTGACAGCGGTTGCATTGCTGATGCAGGGTCAATAGATGAAGCTGCAGCTGCTTTGATGAGGAGGAAGAAGATTCTCCTTCGGCAATAAGATGGAGAGTTGTTGAGATGATGACAAATCAAAAAGGGCAAAAAAAAAAAGTATTGAGAATTCTTTTTTTTTTCCAAATCTGCTGGACGAGACGACGGAACGCAATCAACGCGGGCGCTGCGCGTTCACTCGCTTGCCGCGTGCGAGGGAAGGGAAGGGAAGGGAAGAGCAAACCAGAGTCTGTCACGCGGCCAAGTGCTGACGTAACGCTCGGCCGCTGATTCCTCCCTTTTTTCTTTTCATTAATCCTCAACTTGTGCTTCATCGGGACTGGTTCTACAGGTGCGACCGCCCGGGATGCACAAAGGCCTCTTTCTACACCTCTCTGTGTCTCATGCACTCTCCACACACACACACACACGTATATATGTGTGTGTACATATGTATACATACGTACGTATTTGCCACACATATATACATGTCTAAATATGTACACATATATTTGATTTGATATATACCTGTACATATACACGTACATGTATACACACACACACACACACACACACACACACACACACACACACACACACACACACACACACAGTTTTCTTTGCGTTTCTATGCGGAGAGGCGAGAGGCTACCGGGCCGACGGCAGCGTCACATCCGACCCAGTGCGCGGGTCCGGCCCGCTGTGTCGTTTGTGTCACACGAGGGCCAAATATAGGCGGCAACGCCTCCGTTCTATTTTGACGGTCCTGAGAACGCAAGCACGTCTGACTCACGCTCCAGCTTTTGCAGCCGGCGGTGGCTACTTTGGGCCGGTACACAACGGATGCGGCCACTGTAAAGTCAAAAGGAAGAGATGCGGTGGTGGGGTGGTGAGGAGGTGGGCGGGGGGGGGGGGGGGGGGGCTTTCTTTGGGAGGCTGTTAGCACAAGAGAGAAACACACCGCCGCTAATTGAGAGTCTTGAGGTGAAAGGGGTTGACGTTAACAAGGGTTTCTTTTTAAATTGAGAACTCAAGAGCGGAAAGGCGGCCTGGACGTCTATGTGTGTGCCTTTTGGTTGTTTTTCAAAACCTCGTTTGTAGTTTGCAGGCGACAACAGCAACTCCTGGCCTCTGCCTTTTTCATTCACTCATAAATTAATTCATCTTTTGTGTTTGTTTGGGTTTTTTTTTTTTCTTTTCATTTTTTGGCAGATACCCCGCAACACTGGAAGAGCGAGCGAGTGAGACGGCGTGCGATCCAACTTTGCAGCCAGTCTTTCCAGAGAAAACACTTCTGGTTTCATCTAAAGCAAACGAGCGGCGGCGGCGGCAGCGGCGGGGGGGGGTCAATGCTGCAGATGCTGCGCGTCTGGCTGTCCTTCAGCAACTGGAAACGACTCACAGTTTGCCAAACAGGCGAACATGCTGCTGCCGGGACGCAACTTCTCAATTTGAAAAAAAACAAACAAAAAAAAAAACTTCTAGCGTAGAGCTCCTGCTCGACACGTGCGAGCTAGGCCGAGGTGCTAATACCGGGCGTTTGCATTCCATGTGTTTTTGGAAATAAATCTCAACACAATATCAACACGTGGCTCCTCTTGCGCACTACCGCGGCTGAAATTCCAAAATACGTGTGGATCATCTATTCATCATAATCCTTTTAGGCGAGAAACATTTACTTGAATTTCAAAGGGTGCCGCGCTCGATGGCTTCCTTGGCCTGGAATTTAACCATCAAAGAGTCTCGCGTTTGGGTGTTTGGGTAACCGGTGATGTAATCGGTTATTATTGGCGTAAGCTGTAGATCTTCTGATTGCAGATAGCGGCTGATCTCAACACACGCTTATTGAGAAAAATGGCACATTTGCATGATTGAGGGGTGGAGCATGGGAAGCCTTGCTTTTTTTTTTCTTTTTTTTTTAAATAACCTGGTGCGAAAAAAATAGAATCTCTGCATTAGCGGAGCCTTAGAAAGGCTCATTTGCTTTCTCAGCGTCACCTCTGCGCACTGCACCGTATTTCCCAACCCCAGTTGGTCTTGCATTTTTATGAAACGCTGGTGCACGGTGACACACAGCAGTGGAAAAAAGTTTTCGGACACCTCGTGCATTTGTCACGTGCTGCATTGTGCTATGAAGCCTAAGTCTACGTGCAGTTTATTTGTTCCGTCCAGCTCACATTTGGACGTCTTTGTCCCTCGTGACACAACACAAGAGTGGCAAGAACTACAAGAATTTAGTTTTCGTATTTTGTGTTATTAACACTAAACACATTTGTTTGTGTGCCTCCGATGCAGCCAAACCTTTTGGAAACGCACACAAAAGAAATTCTCTGGCAATGACGATCGGCGGGATTTTTTTTCCAACCCCACGGTGACGGCAAAGTCACTGCGGCTCGACGTCGGACCTCGCGCCGAGAACAGTCAGCGTTAGCGTCGGCAAACGCCGACCGACGATGTCATCCGCCCTTAAAGGGGCGGGGCGTGGCCCACCGTGAGGGGGCGAGATCAGAGCCGACTCGCTGCTCCCTGCCAGGGACGGAGAAGCCGAGGGGCAGCGGAGGAAGAAGGAGGAGGAATGGGATTAGGCCGCAGCGTAAACAAACTAAATGAAAAGCTGGAGATGAGCAGCAGCAGCTTGAACCTCGTGGGACCGAGGCCACGAAGGCAAAACAAACAGGAAAATCAGCAATGTTCACAAAATAGAAGCCGTTTCTGTGCAGCAACAAGCCGGTCCCAGGGGCACAAGTGTGTGTGTGTGTGTGTGTGTGTGTGTGTGTGTGTGTGTGTGTGTGTGTGTGTGACGGTGGAAGGTTGATGTATAATGCAGCATGGGTCCAGTTTCCTAAGTCCTCACTAAGTTTCCATAAACATCCAGGACCCCAGTCTGCTAGGTAAACAAGTGCACGCACACAGTTTCACACACACACACACAGACGTGCGCGAGCAAGCAAGCAGGCGCGCACGCACGCACGGCAACAAAACACTTGTACTGGCAGGTAGTGGCAGGAAGTCGACGCAACAGGTTCCTGACGCTGACATTCACAGGCGAGGAGACGACAAAGAGCCGCACAAACCCAGTCGACAACAAAGTCAAAGGCAAAACGTACCCGCGCCGCTCGTCTTGTAAATATCCGCTTATGTGAAAAAAGGGACGAGGAGGAGGAGGAAGAGGAGGAGGAGGAGGTGAAGAAAGAGGAGGAGGAGGAGGGATAGAAAGAAAAAAAGAAAGAAAAAAAAAAAGCGCCACAGTAGCACTTCTGCCTCAGCCGGCTCACAGCAGGAGCTATAATTAGCCGGAGCTCCACTCCCCTCCAGTCATCTTTTACTGCCGGCCACATCCTCTTTTCTTTAACTCCTTCTCTTTCTTCTCCTCCTCCCCCCTCTACCGCGTGCATTCTATTTGCCCATGCCATCTGACGCGCAAACAGTCGATTTCATCATTTCATTCACGAGGCAGCAGCAGCGGCGGCAGCAGCAGCGGCGGCAGCAGCAGCGGCGGCAGCAGCAGCGGCAGCAGCAGCAGCAGCAACAGCAGCAGCAGCAGCGGCGGGCTGCAGGAGCCTCGGCTGTCATTCTTTAAAAAGGACGGGCGGTGCTTCAGAACTGCTTTTAAAACTGCTGCTGCTGCTGCTGCCGCCACCGCCTGGGATTTAATAAGAGGCCGAAACAAATCAGGCTGCAACTATATTTGAGTTGCAGATTTCTTTTTTCTTTTTTTTTTCTTTTTTCAGAGTCACAGTTCCCTGAGTTTCCGGACGCTAATTTCGCAACGACATACTTCAGGCCTCCCCACTTCTTTTTTTTTTTTCCGCAAAAACTTTTTAGCTGAGCGCTAGCACTCTGGTCAGAGATGACTTTGGAGAGAGAGAGAGAGAGAGAGAGAGAGAGAGAGGGAGAGATCTTTACCATCTCCCACCACCCCGCCACCCTCTATAAGCACCAGGGATTGTAACCCTGGTAACGAGGGGCGGTCGTGCCGGCAGGAAGTTGAGTCTATAAAAACACAACAATGAGAGAACCGGGGTGGCTTCCTGTTTAAGAGCTGAGTTTAGACTCCCATTTCCTCCCGTCTCCTCCTCCTCCTCCTCCTCCTGCCCCCCTGCTGTTGTTGTGACGCTGCCACGGTGGCCGCCGCCACCGCCGCCGCCGCAGTGCCCTTGAGCAGCGGCGGTAGCGGCGGCAGCGGAGGCAGCGGCGGCGGGTTGGAAAAATCCCGTTCCTCTGCTCTCCATCAATGTATTGCCTCAGTGAAAAAAAAAGAAGAAAAAAAAGCCTCTGGCATCCATTACCTACCGGTCAGATTAATGACTAACAATGAGCTCCGGCGCGGGCCGGCAAATGCGCTGAAAACACAAACACGGCCATTAAAGGGCACATGGAAAAATACTGAGTAAACTATTGGCAGCCAGGTTGGGGTGGGGGGGGAAGAAAAATAAAAAAATAATGATGGAATTTCGAAGGAAAATCTCCACCAAACTCCACAACCTCACGTTTCCCGTGTCGGAAGTGCACTCGCTTCTGAACGCGGCGGGAACATCAGCGGCCGTTTGCCAGGCAAATGTGAAACTGGAGAATTTCAGCAACGTGTGACAACAGGAAAAACAGAGGGAAACGCGGGCCTGGCGCGACTTGGCCGCGAGCTTCCCGACTCTCTCCAGTGAAGCGTTTGCGGGGCCTCGTTCATTTGGCCAACAGAGGAGCTTGAAGGCACCAGGAAGCTGCGATCTCGCCGTAGGACCCAGAAAAAACCCCACCTGCCTGCCTGCCTGCCTGCCTGCCTTGCACTGAAGCCAGCTGCATCTCAACTGAACGCGCTCACAAGGTGCTGAACCAACAGGACGGCCGCACGTAGCCGAGTGGCTACTAGCGTAAAAACCAGGAAGAAAAATAGCACAAAAAAAACAAAAAAAACAGCGCAGGTGGCGGCGAGGGTGCGAGTTACTAAATCAGTCTTGTGCAACACAGGATCTCTATGAATAGTCGCAAAGTGACAGTTAGGATCACACGCTCCCCGCAGCCGTCTCTCGACCTGAAAGACTGAAACCAGTGAGAAATAAAGCAGCACAATGCGAGACGATAGGAGCCTTTTGCACGTCTGGGGAATTAATTGATGCAACCTATGGGGGTTTTTGTTGCTGTTTTAGGGGAGTTTGGCTAAGGAAGGCCGAAGTAGCGCAAACGCCGAGCGCTTCATTCAACAGTTCCATGAGCGAGTGAGAGAGAGAGAGAGAGAGAGAGAGAGAGATAAAAAACAAAAACAAAAGAAGGTGGGAGTCGAGCATCTAAATCTGCCTGAGGAGAAAAATAGATCATCATATCACATCGTGGAAAGTAAAAGAAAAAATTTAAAAAAAAAGTAAATTATGCACTCTTCCAGGTTCACTCCCATCGCTCCCACACACACACACACACACACACACACACACACACACACACACACACACACACACACACACACACACACACACACACACACTTGGCCTCCCTGCTCTCCATCCTCCCTCCTTCATCCTGAGGAATCCACAGCTGTCACTCCCATTCAGAGCCTCTTGTCTTCATGTAGCAACAGCTGGCCGGCCGGGGCTGTGGTTCCGTGCGCTCCACTCTATGTGTGTGTGTGTGTGTGTGTGCGTGCGTGCGGCCCGCGCTGCTCTTTGCCTACAACTGTCGCCAAAGTATTTTCTATATTTACGCCGTCGGGTCCGTCGGCGCTCGCTCGGGTCTGGCCGTGTAAAAAAAAAAAAAAAAAAAAATGCGAGTGTGTGCGCTTGTTGACAACTTGAAGAGGTTGCGGTGCGCGCGTGCATGTGTGCGAGTGCTGTGCGCGCTGAGGACGAGGCTCTTCACTCTCTAGAGGGTTAAGTGAGGACGTCGGGAGAACCCTAAATCACGGCCGCCTGCCATCCAGAGAGACGGCGGCGACTTTCTCATCTCGCCGCCGGTCCGCTAGCTAGCTTATCAAGCTCGTCCATTAGGCTGCGCGTTAGCGCAGTGATTATTATCATGGTTCGCCAGACATTCTTCACACTCTGCGACGGCCTGCTGCTGCTGCGTTCAATCAAACGGACGGCCCGCTAACGTTTTAATCAAGCGCTCCGCTTTAGACGTGAGGAATTGCTTTTAATCAACGCTCGCTTTTGGCACAACAGGCAGGGTTTGGTTTTTTATGAAGGAGGACTCTCTTGAGCAGACGCTTGAGTCACGCACGGGGAGCAAGAGCAGATATAAAAAGCAACATCCTGATAAGTTTGATGGGGCTTGTTTGGGTTCGCCGGACAGAAATATCTCCGGCGCTCGTCTCGCTACTTCTTGATTTTCCACCCACAATGCAACGCACGACGGCCCTGATGCTGCGATGATATGTCAAGGAAAGAAAAAAAAAAAGCAGCGATAAACCCAGTGTCAGACAGTTTAAGTGCGCGCGGTGAAAAAAAACAACAAAAAAAAAAAAAACACATTTTGCAACAACAGCGATCATTTTCAGCTTGAGAAGCTCTTCCACGCCTGCTCTGGCTGAGCCCAGGGGGGAATTTTTTTTTTTTTTTATGATTTTTGATTTTGTTTTTCATGTTGCCGCATTAAAAACTAAATGTCTGAGTCGGCCCCTGAAAAACAAAACAGCCCTGTTGTGGAAAAACATGTTTTGTTTTGAATTCTTGGCCCGGAGATTTACGTCCCGTAAGAAGCGGATCCTGAACGAGCACTTTGTGTTGCGCTTCTGCCTCCGCCAAACAGGTGCTTTGGGATTCTGCCTGCTGCGCATGCCGATAATAAGCATTTACTTGACGCACACACACACACACACACACACGCACACACACACGCACACACACACGCACACAGGACTACATAAACATTCCTTGTGTCCCGTCACCTCCTGTGCTTCGCCGTGTTGCAATTCGCCCGGAAGAACTCGAAACTTTAGGCTAATTTATTCACACACGCACACGCATGCACGCAGGCACACACACACACGCACACGCATGCACGCAGGCACGCAGGCACACACACACACACACACACACACACACACACACACACACACACACACACACACACACACACACACACACACACACACACACACCTCCGTCAGAGAGAGAGGAGGCACCAGGTGCGCTGTCCGGTTTGACAAATGACTCTGAATCCTCCTCCTTCACAAACACAAAAAAACAAAAACCGGGTAAAGCCGAAGGTTCCGCCGACGGGTTGACCTCTGACCTCCTCGTCTCTTTCAAGTCTTTATCTCCAGTTTAAGTGCTGGCGGGTTCAGCGGGGCCGGGCGGGGCCCGAGGCAGCTCTGCTGGAGGAATCCTGTTCGCTTGCGGCGGGACCTGAACAGGACCCCACCTGACTGCGGCGGCGGCGACCCACCAAACAAGTTTGGACGGAAACGGAGGGGCTGACTTCAGCCGCTGACTTGACGGAGACGAACGGGCCTAAGGTCTCCTTTCCGTGCGCACGCCCGCCCCGCACGCGCTCGCACATCTGTCTCACGTCTCTGGCTGCCTCTCGCTCTCGCACCCGGCCCTTTGCGCTCCTTTACATCAAACACATTCTCCACATTGCCCAACGCAGATAAAACCACTCGACACAGCGGCTCACATGAAGGAAACCCCCCTCCTTTTATCTCTGCAGCGCTCACACACACACACACACACACACACACACACACACACACACACACACACATCTATATATATCGACGGCGCACACAAACAATCCATCACTCTCTCTATTGAACCATAATGACAGTAATAACTGTTGGTTTTTTTGCGCTAGTTTCGCTAGTTTCCCGCCTTAATTCTTGCCGGCCAATGGCGGCGTCACTCATCGATGGCAAAAACAGCCAGTCGCAGAAGCGGCGACGGCGACGCGCCGATGGCCGGCGGCGGCGACAGCGACAGCGGCGGCGAGGCTTGGCTGCAGCCTGCTGCAGATGTGCGACCGTTTTGAGTTTCACTCCGGTTTTCGCCGTCTTCCAAAACGCCACCTTGAAGGGAAGCTGTGCTTCCCCTCCACCTCCGTCCTTCGGACCCACGTGCAGGCGGATAACGACGGGGCATTTGCAACTCTGGCGACGCTGAAGGAGATGTGTCGGCCGGCGCGACTTCTTCACACAGGCGTCTCACAGTCGACGTCTCGAGTGAAATGAGTCTGAGGAACCGTTGGCCGATCCGAAGCTCATGCGTGAAAAGGGGGAAATTGTTCCTTCCCCGACTCTGAAGCGCACGCACAATTATTTGTTTTTATGCGTAACCGATTACAAGAGGATTCGAATTTCTGTTTTTCACTTCCTGTTCAATCGCTGCGTCTTATTCTGTTTTTCTCTCTCTCTGCGTCTTATTCTGTTTTTCTCTCTCTCTCTCTCTCTCTGTAAAAAGTTAACGTGTTCCCTGAGCGGCTCCCCGGTCAGTATGCACAGTCACGCTCGGCCGTCGGCACCGGGAGGAGGAAGACATTAACATTCCTGCACATGCCCTCCTCCTCCGCCTCCGAGCTGGTCAGCGATGAGCACACACACACACACACACACACACACACACACACACACACACACACACACACACACACACACACACACACACACACACACACACACACACACACACACACACACACACACACAGACCATCCTCCTCCTCCTCCTCCGAGCTGGTCAGCGATGAGCACACACACACACACACACACATTAACACATACGGAGCACAGGCCCCTGTGCAAACCCTGACAGACAAGACAACCTGCACGTTCGTATTGACAAAACTGTCAAAACAGGCAGGAGTCTCTTTAAAAAAAAAACACAAAAAAACCCCGCAGGTAACCAACAACAACAACAACAACAACAACAACAAGTGGGATAAAAAACTGTTGTCGCACTCCGAGAGACTCCGACTGCGACTTGCTAGAAAAGCGCTCAGGTTAAAAGAAGCGCGCCACAAATCGAGGAACAGAAAACAAACGTCCGTTCCTCTTTTGAAGCCGACCGGGCTAATAATAGCCTGGCCGTGTTTGCATATAGACAAATAGTAAAAATACATCCTTCTGTCGCGCCGTATTTGACAACTTCACGCCACACATTGAAATACCCAGAATATTTGCCGAGTACGCTTTTGTCGCCATTCATCCGAGTGTGTGTTGCACGGCCGTCCAAAAGGTTAACCTGGCTGCGCCGCTTGTGTTGTTTTTTTGGTTTTTTGGGGTTTTTTTTCTTCAGCCGCCTGTTGCAACGCCGCGTACGCGAAGCGTTGCGTCGTGATTTCGCGCATTCCGAAGTGCCGCTGCGCTCTCCGCCGTCCCTCAGCGCAGGCCGGGTTTCTACTGAGCCATCAAGTCACAAACACAACCGTGGTGTTTGCTCAAAGAGCAAAGCCAAAGTTATTTGTCCCCTCTTCAGGTCAGTAATCCTCCACTGCAGGGCCGGGCAAACTTTTTGACTGGCGGGGCCACAATGGGCTCTTAAAATTCATGGGGCCGGAGCGGCGGCAGATGGATGGAGAGTTTTGTTGACCCACCTTCCAGAGGGAAAAAAAAATCTATCATGGGATTCGTAGAACACATGTCTCTTAGAAGCCCCACGGTATTTAGCTCTTTATTGAAATGACACTTAAAACACTCGAAAAATGAAATGCAGCTATTTTATAACTTTAATATTATTTCTTCAAATTCAGCAGATTAAAAAGCTCAACGGGACGCAAATGGCCCCCGAGCCATAGTTTCCCCATGCCTGATCTATAATCATCAGGATTCATGTTTGATGAGCCAGTCAGGCTAATAAACATTAATGTGTTAATGTGTGTCTGCGTCCTCAGTCACTCCAACACACAGACTGCTGCAGACTATCTGCCCGACCCTGTAAACACCCCCGGAGGCCATCCATCACGCACGCACGCGCGCGCGCACGCACACACGCACACACGCACACACGCACACACACTGTGGGTCAGATGTGAAGTCAGGAGTCCATCCAGATGGGAGGAGATCCTGTTACACTGCGCTTCAACAACAGGCCATCTGATCCGAGGTCAGCGGCAGTCACCTCCCTGATCTGGAACAAATGTGAGCCGCGCGTTCTTCTCCGCTGCGCCTCGGCCTGGGATACTAATGAAAGGCAGGGTGCCGTCAGCCTGCGTGGCCGGCGTGTGATGAGGCTCTCGGCCGGCGGATGAAAGAACCCGTGTGGCCTTTTTATTGGACGTCAGGTGACGGCCTGCGGTCTCCGGACCTCTGACAAAGGAACTTCCAGGACTTGTTTTGTGTCTTGTCTGATATACATGCTATACGTATCGACTTAATGAGACAGAAAGGATTTTTCTTATCACTTATTTTTACTAGATGTAACAAGTGCGAGTGATCAAAATGATCTAATCAAGTTCGGGGCTCAAGCGGAGAAGAGAAGCAGAGAAGGACCCACAAAAGGCTGCTTGGATGAATCCATTTAAGAAGATTTGAATCCTGTATGAAATCTGTTTCGGCTGTTGCGTCTCATCTACATTATTACTCATCTCATTACTGAACCATCAATCGTGGGGGAATAAAAAAGTTCAGTCAAACAAAACAAAAAAAAAAGGTAAGAAATGGCAGACACGAAAACTGCAGCAGGATTAAGAAACAGAGAGGGCAGGAAGAGAGAGAGCTGCAGGGAGTGAGAGAGTGAAAGGCACGGGGGTGAGGAAAGAGAGAAGAGAGAGAGAGAGAGAGAGAGAGAGAGTCAGAGCAAGAGTCAAGAAAGCGAAAGAGAGAGAGAGAAAAATCAGGTGTGTTTCCGTTCAGCTTGAAAATCAGAAAACAGAAACATCAGGTCGGCCTCTCTTGAAAACTGTGAAATATTGGCACAAAAAATAAGGTTGTTGCGCAGGCACGAGGTGGTGCGTCAGGCAAAAGGAAAAGTCAACCCAAAGTGCAACTGGAAACACTTTAGTCGCATCTGCGCGCATGGTTACAGGTCCGAAAACGACACCCTGGAGGTTGAGCGCTGGAATCGGGTCCACAGTTCTTCAGCCTCGTACGTGGCAGCGACCGGCCGCGCCTCGAGGGGGCGTGTCCTCCTCCCAGAAGGGCCCGGGCTATAGGTCGCCTTCAATTAGCCGCGATGACGAGCCGCTGCGGTGGAAATCAAATCCAAAACACCCGCCGGAGAGCAGACAGAAAAAAACCCTGTTTGCCAGTCGCGGCAAAAACTTTTAGCGGCTTTCAGCCGAACATCGCTTGAACTCTGCAAAAATCTGTAAGACGGGCGGAGGAGAGAGGAAGACAGGCCAACTTAAAAAAGAGAAACAGGAAGACGGAAGGAGAGAGAGAGAGAGAGAGAGAGAGAGAGAGAGAGAGAGAGAGAGAGAGAGAAACTTCCGTTGGGGGGGGGTGCGAGCTGCGGCTGCAGGGAAGGAACAGAAGAATTAGCTGGCTGACCACAGCAAGGAGCCGCTGGCTCAGAGGTTAATGCAACACAAATTGATTTGACACACTGAAGAAAAAAAAAACAAAAAACGTGATGGAGGATGTTACCTAAGGCCACACACACACACACACACACACACACACACACACACACACACACACACACACACACACACACACACACACACACACACACACAATTAAGAGGAATAAAGAAAAGTGCAGCAAGGACTGCAGGGCCCCTGGGAGGGTGTTGTATAACCCTGACATATCAAGTGATTTCACGCACCTACAGGCGGCACAATGGAGCCGTTTGTTCGGCGGGGCAAAAATAGCCGCCTCCTTTACGGCCGTCTCCGATTACCGCCGCCGCTATTACATCTGCGACGGCCGGCGGAGTCTGAGCAGGCCGCTTCGAAACGACCGTGGCGTACTGGTGGAGCGCAATGTGGCCGCCGATCGCGGCCGGTTGGGAAAGAGAGGGAGGTCGTTTTTCACGAAGGCGCGAACCCACGCAGTGATTGCTGTCCGTTTAGCCGCAGGAAGCAACTTACGACACATCCGAAACAGCAGAGTCGCGATTATCGAAGCGGAAATCGCAGACTAATGAGCCCGTGAATAATGTAATGAACTATTATTTAATAATACTAAACTAAGTAATGCGCTCTATGATGCATTTTCATCTCAACATCAAAAGCATCCTGTAGTTTGACGCAGCACAGTGCAGCGCTTTTTGGGGGGTTTAAAGGGCTGTTTGAGCTTTACAGGCAATTAAAATTGTTATGTGATGTGTAACAAACACCTGGCTAACCGTCGGCCTCCACCTCCCCGCCAGTCCGCAGCTTCACAGAGTCACATCTGTCAACGTTGGAAAAGGTTCTGAGGCCAGGACGCATGTTTGTCTGCGGCCGTGCGCGCGTGCGTGTCTGTGTGTGTGTGTGTGGAGCGGAAGGAGATGGAGATTATAGAGGAGGAAGACAACGAGAGAGAGAGAGAGAGAGAGAGAGAGAGAGAGAGAGAGAGAGAGAGAGAGAGAGAGAGAGAGAGAGAGAGAGAGAGTCAGCGTCTGCTCGGACAGCACACATGTAACCAGAGCCTAAAGCCATGGACATGACCTCACCGGGTTTTTCCACAGGCATGTGAGCACACACACACACACACACACACACACACACACACACACACACACACACACACACACACACACACACACACACACACACACACACACACACACACACACTCAAGGGTTAGCGTACAGTTAGCGGAGCCTGGCACGGCGGGAGGCAGCTCCCATTCATAGAGTGGTGCATTGTAATCCTCCACAGTGTGATCACGCAGCCACGCTCCGGTGCACAGAACGCTAATCTGGAGCCAAAAGACAAAAGACAGAGCCCGCTGACTCGGCCCTGACCGGCAGAGTGCTCGATGGAGCGGCTTTTTTTGATCTCGGTGGTGGGCGGGGGGGGGGGGGGGGGTCAGCGGCGGCAGCAGGCGGCACGCGGAGAAAGGGATGAGGGAAAGCATCACGAGACTGTCCGTCTAAAGCGAGTCTTAGTCTGAGATCCAAACAGGATGAAGATGTGAAAATACGTAGATATTATTCTGTAACGCACACAGCGTGAGCTGGAGACAGCCTCAATAACCCCAGAAGAGCAACTTCAATCATAAAGCGAGAAGAAAGAAAAGCTAACTAATTATTATTTTTAACATTGACATACTTCAGTCTGACCTTTTAACATGGTAAATAAACCACACTCCTTGCGTGACCGGCAATAAACCGCACATGAAACAACACAGCCGGCAGGAGGATGTTTCCAACTAGGCTAACACCTGTTCTACACTTTATTGCGCTTTTAAAAAAAAAAAAAAAGGGAGAGAGAAAAAAAAAAATCAAACAACTTCGATCAGCCTGTGCTGGAAAAACTGCTGTCACCGAGGCTGTTTGCCTTGTGTACGCGTGTGCACATCTGTGTGTGTGTGTGTGTGTGTGTGTGTGTGTGTACGTCTCACAAGAGGAGGGGAAAAACAGGGTTGTAAAGACGACAAGATGCAGCACTTGCAGTCGACTGGCGGCATTTTTCCACATGAATGTTTCAACGCTGACAGCTGCGGCTGAACTGGTAACGGGTTGAAGTGAAATATTAACGGCACGAGGCCGCCACGCACTGGACTGCATGCTCGACGCGTCACACTGTGGCTGTGAGGTTAAAAAAAAAAAAAAAAAGAAAAAGAATGAAGAGGTGAAAAGGTCTACCTGCCACGGTGAGAAATATGTTGTTCCGTCCGTCCGTCCGTCCGTCTTCAGGATGTCAGCAGAGGGGCTGATTCCATCTGCGGAGGCGAGCAGAAAACCATGAATGAGTGAAAACAAAACGAAAAGTTAACAAACAAAAAAACATCGCTGCATTGCTGGGTGTTTGCAACTTTGGTGGCAGGCCACAGGATGCAGTTTTTAAAGTCACAGGTGATTAAAGTGGTGCACAGCCACAGAGGCTGCAGTCTGATGGGTGCGGCCGCGCGCTCAATCTATGCAGCGCTAATGATGTCAGCATCACGAGTCGCCAAGAGAGCTGCTGCACATAAAATAGTGTGGTTGTGTAGAAACAAGCGAGCACTAATTATTGATTTCTGCGTGTGTGTGTGTGTGTGTGTGTGTGTGTGTGTGTGTGTGTCTCCTGTTGCTGCTGAGCTATGATGCCAAGTTCACCTTCCGCTCTCAGCAAACACACACATAAATAAAAGGCAATAAATAAATTGGTGGTAAGTAAGTGAGTGAGTAAGCAAGACTTTTTCATTTCAGAACATTCTAACCACGAACGACGACTTTCCCACTTCTTGTTCATGGCACGTGAATGTTGCGTTAACGGCACATTTGCCTCGAAAGTGTCTTCTACCACTTCTTCTTCTTCTTCTTCTTCTTCTTCTTCTTCTTCAAACTAAGTAGCCGGGGGAGAAAAACCCATTGGACCTTCGCAGAATTAGAATAAGAACTTTTTTTCTTTCTTTCTTTCTTTCTTTTTTTTTTTTTTTTTTTTTTTTTACCGCTGTTCTAATTATCCTGATAACTTGTTCGGTGCCGGGAGGACCTTTTAAAATGTTCCGCGTTCTTTAATCTGCCTTGCACTGCAACACCGGCACGCGCACCACCCCGGAGCGCTCGTGCGCATTCTACAAACACCTGCGCGGTTGTTGTTGTTTGTTTGGGTTTTTTTTTTTTTCTTCTTCTTCTTCTTCTTTCTGAAGCTAACAAGCGACGCTGTACTAAAAACAAAAAGAAAAAAGTGAAAGAGAGCGAAAGAAAGACTCAGAGAAGAAAGGAAAAGTTAGTTCCAAAGACGACTTCCAGCTGTTCAAACGCACGCACGCACACACACACACACACACACACACACACACACACACACACACACACACACACACACACACACACACACACACACACACACACACACAACCAGCGGCTGCTTCTGCCTCACCTTTTAAAACTGGAGTCCGTTAACACCTCACAACCTCCGCGGACCGGATATATATTTTGTTTTGAAAAAAATAAGATATTCCAGCGCAACAAAAAAGCAAACAATGAACACGAAACTGAATCCAACTGCGCTGGGATCATGAGGAGTTCCGCTTGTGTTGTCGGCAAAAACGGTGCGGAGTCGAAGGAGACGATAAAAAACAAAATAAGAAGTGACTGAGACTTTCGGGAGGCAAGTTGCAGAGAAGAAAGAGTCCGTCCCCCTCCGGCGCTGCTGCTGCCGCCGCCGCCGCTGCTGCCGCCTCCCCTCCGCTGCGCTGCGCTCCGCTCTCCCGCTGACAGAAATAGCAAGCGAGGCGGATCCCACCAAAAATAGCCCCGACTCCACACACTGACTCTCGGGACTATTGTTCCCCCCCTCCCCAACTCCCTGCGCTGGGTGACTGACTGACTCCCATTGGGTGCACGCCGCAGCCAATCCCCGCTTGGCTCCTAATAAACTCGGGTCAACAGTAGGCGAGCGATTGAAATAAAAAATAAATAAATAAATGCGCATCCCAAATCAACACAGTGGCTCCCCCTGCTGTCAGAAAAGAGCATCCTCGACCACGACGCACCGGGTCGAGCAAAGTGCTCCTTTCAGAGAATGCTTAAATTAATAATAATAATAATAATAATAATAATAATAATAATAATAATAATAATAATAATAATAATAATAATAATAATAATAATAATAATAATAATAATAATAATAAATAAAAACCAAAAGTCCACATCTCTTAAAAATAAATGTTAAAGTTAATATTCTATTGTTATCTACCCAGAGAGTCTTGTGTGCAGCTTGAAGTCCATCTAGTAGGTTGTCGAACCAGAAGGGAGTGCCACAAACAATGTTGTTGTTTTTGTGATTCTCACTCTTCTCTCTCTGATCTGTTGCTTTCAGAGAAAATATAGAAGGGACAGCAAAACATGTGGCTAGTCGTGAAGGTTCCTCCGTCACAAATCAAGCAAAGTTCAGTTTTTTCTGGCCACTCTGTGAATGTGTCCTTGTTGTTTTGTTTTTGTTTCTGTGCTTGGTTCCACTTTTAAGAAAGTGTATTAACCATAAATCAGATTCAATCAGCCCTTTGTGACGTCATGAAGATCTCACACATACACCTCTCTCAGGTGCTGGCTCCGCCCTCTGTGAGACTACCTTGATTTTGTCCTCTTCCAGACATGAAAGAAGGTTCAACAAGGCATTGATCAGTTTTAGGAGGAAGATAAAACAACGTTTTTGCATAAGTCTGCAAACAGTGGTGCTAAATATGACATATAGAGGGTTTTTTTTCATATAATTTTGTGAGGCTGCTCAGTGATATTGAAATATACGCCATAGTGAACCTGACAGTGGAGCTCACACATGAACTTTAATGCCTGTTTTCTTTGTGTTTGTTCTGTTTTGTTATGTAATCACACGAATTAAAAACCGTTGAACAAAATGAAAGTAAATATCTGTTTTTAGGGGTTTATGCTTTCATTCTCTCCCAAGACAAAAAAGTGCCTGACGCACCGAGCCGCGACACAAAAGCCGTGTCGCTGCAAACATTCTCAGGAAACCACACTACCGCCTTGAAAGGTGAACATTTCCTCTTAATTCTTGACATTCTGTCTAAAAAAACATATTTTGCCGTTTTTCACAGCACCACTCCTGGAGGCTTCAGGCACACCCGACTGACTAATAACACAAGTTGCCCTCCTTTCTTTCAGGGCAAAAATATCCTGCAAAAACAAACGCAGGAGATCATTCTTTCAACGCCACGGCAACAATCTCTGACTAAATTAAAAAACATTTTCCTCCCACCTGATCAAAGTGACCATTTCTCAACAACGTTCCCTTTTGGGGGGGGTTGGGGAAAGAAGGAAGCAGAAAGAAGGAAAGAAAACACTCCTGGATGCTGTTTTCACGTCCTCGGCTGCAGCGCGGAACAAAGCCTTTTGAGGCAGCCCTCATGAGGAAATGTTTGGAATAGTTTCGGTGGGCCCTAATAACAATGTCATATATTGTTGAGGCTGCCGCGCAATCGGCTTTTCCGTCTCTCATGTACGTCTCAATTCCCCGAAAGCCCCCCAAACTGTATGCCAACAAAGGAGTTGCGAGCTTTTAATCTGGGAGATTAAAACCATAACAAACTGGCCGGTGTTTGGAGGGATTATTCCTCAGAGGAGTCGAACCCGACCAAGACTGTTATGAAAGCAAACACGCTCCTTTCAAGTGTCAGCGACTGGTCCGGCCGGCCCGGCACAGGCCAGCGAGACTCTTGTGCGTTTGCGCAGCAGAGAGGTTCAAGCACTTCAATTAAAACATGATGGGATTCACTGCAAATCCAAGTTTGTTGTTTGTTTTATGGTGTTAAACGTCTGCCCCTCCAATTCCTCCACATCCCTGCCAGGGACACAATCTGGACCGGATTAGGAAGAATATTAGCTCTTTTTTTCCCAAGAATTTAATTGTTCAGTTCCCCGAAAAAAATTGGCAGCATTAAAAAAAAAAGTTTTTCATTAAAATGACAAAAGGCCAAAGCGGTTACAACGTTTCTTTGCTCAAAAAAATTCCTTTGGCCCCTATTAATCTGGAAAGCCTTTATCCACTTAACACCAACACGCTTGTGTTTTAATAACAAATAAAATAATAATTTAAAAAAAGATCTGCTGGAGTCTGTTCCATTCCATCCCTAAGACAAAAATGTTATGAAACTGCTGTGTGATGAAGACGCTGTCTGTGACTTTTAGGGTTTGTGGCTTCATCCAGGATATGATCTCCAATAGATTTTCCCCCTTAAATCAGTTTGCAGTCTTTGTTGGCTCTGTGACCTCACAGCTTTGTGCACGCAGTCTCGCTACAAACTTCCAGGAATGCTTTGCAGCTACACGCCCCCCCGCCCCCCTCCCCACTCAGCAGTGATCGATGGACAGCGGCTCTCATATCTCGAGGAGTTTGTGCTTACACGCAGAGATCTCGGGGCGATAAAATGATGAATGGAAGGGAGGCTAAATCTTCCGTGTCCAGCGGAGAAGAGAGAAATGCGATCCTTCACCTTGTTTGTATTTAAATCACGCCGCAGCGGACCATGTGCTATTTCACACGGCCATAAAACAAGCCTCTATTCTTCTGAGCCCCTTGCGAGCGGTTGATGCAACAGTTGATGCAACTGCTCACAGCGTCGCATGGTTTCCAAGAAAACCAAAGAAGGATTTATGCAATCAGTGGAGATATACATTGCTGAAATGTGTGTGGTCAGCATTGTACAAGTTCTGCATCCTCTCGCTCTGTCATCGGAAACCCCGCCAAGCAAAATGAGCCGATGATTTGTCCTGTCACGCAAAAGCGAGTTCCAAAAGTGTTCATTTTTAAAAACAAGGAGAAGAAATGTGATTTTTTTTTTTTTTTAAAGACATAAATCAAAGATTTTGTGAGCAAAAAACATATTTTCGACCCTCCCAATACTGCCTCTTACTTCATTCATCTCTGTGTTTTCACCCCCCACACATTCAACCGTCCTCTCTGTTTCCGCGGAGCGGTGCACAAACATGGTTGCGTGCCTGTGTACCTTATCCTCTTTTTTTTTTTTTTCCATTCTCGCCATGAGCAGGGTCAACAAGTGACGCTCGAGGACCAATAACGAAACCCAGAAGCGGGCTGGCTTGGTGGCGCCGCCTCCTCTGCTCGTCCACGGCTGCCTTTGTGATCACCCGGGGAACCCAGCAAGGTTCCCAGAAACCCTCTGAGTGGGTGTTTGAAGATGCGCGTCTCTCTCTCTCTCTTTGTGTGTGTGTGTGTGTGTGTGTGAGTGTGTGTGCCTATGCGGCGAGTCCATTCAATTACACAACCTGCAGTGCAGTCTGAATCACATCCGCTTTAAAGCTGAAAATAACAAAACCACAGGGTGACAGAAAAGCAGCGCAGCAGCAGGCAGCCGCCCACGGGGAGAGAGGGATGCGCGCACGCACACACACGCACGCACACACACACACACAGGCCACTATTGGTCAATGTTTTTCTCTTTCCGCAAACATCTTCTTCAGATAAGTCCTGCTTCAAAAGAAGCGGCGACAGCCTCACTTTGATTTTTCCTCGACTTCGCTCTGAACCCCTAAATTTGCACTTGCAACCGTTGCAATGCCTTAAAAACACCTTGATTTCAGCTCTGAGAATCAAAAAATAATATTAAAGAGTCGCTGCTGCTGCTGCTGCTCTGTCAGGAGCTCCGCAAACGTGTCAGAAGCCACAGTGGGAATCTAAGAGAAATGCAGCGAGTGCGAGTGAAATTATTAAAAAAGAAAACAACCTTTTTTTGCAGCCTGTCTCTCTTTGTACTATGTGGAGCAGGATGTGGTCAACTGTGTGCTGCGCGTTTGCCGCCCACCTGCCTGCAGGCACGCTGGCTTCTGGGGCCACGAGGCCTCACCATGCAAAGCAGCGAGAGAATCTTCTCGCAGAGCAACACAACAGCGAAAGTGCAAAGCGCAGTTTACCCAGAATCAATCAGGAGAAGCTGTTAAACCGCCAGGACGGTCGGTTCTTCGTTAGCTCTTGCTACCCCCTTGAGAGAAAGAAGAAGAGCAAAAAAAAAAAGAAAAAGGCCCCAACATGCAAAACGCGGCTGTAACTTCGGAGATGCAACAATTCCCCTACATAATTTCCACAGCCTTCCATGTAAGATGCCGTCTCTATTTTCGGTTCCCTACGTTGGTTTGCAAGCGAGCAGCCGTCGCTTGCGGTTTTCGTTTACGACCCGTTGTCAGCCTGCGTTGTCTCACTTCTCCCCCAGTGACGCAACATCGATGTGAGTAACATAATGAGGTAGCAACGAAGGAATTCGAGCGCAATTTTTTTTTTTTGTTCCTGCCGAGAGGAAATTTACTGTCAAGCGCGGCGAGCTGTCAGGAATTTATGACGCATTCCAATGTATGCGGACGCGCACGGGGCCACACCAGATGCAATTAAAGTTTATTTCATACGCCGATCAATTTAAAAAAATAAAAATAAACGGTCAGCGTCTGGTGAAGGTGTGTGCGCGTGTGTCACACTTCGTCTCCCATGGGCAGACAGGCTGCGTCGTTGTTAAAAAAAACACAGAGCGTGTGCTTGTGTAAATATGAATGGGCCTGTTTGACGCAGCCCAGGAGGGCGCGACCCCGTCTAATTACCAAACAACAGCGGGCTCAGAGACGGCGTTTCGATGCAAGCCGGGAACTATATCTGGGAGGTGGACGGAAGTTTCAGAGAGGAGAGGTGGAGGGCGAACAAGAGAAGGGATTAAAAAGCAATAAAGTGTCCGAGGATGAATAGAAGCAGAGAGAGAGAGCGGGAGAAAGAGAGGAGGAGGGGTCGGGATGAGAGGAATTGGAGAGCGCTATAATAATGTTTGGCCTCAGTCTGCCAGCAGGGACCTTCCCCCCAAGAAGCTGAGAGGAATGCAAGGAATGCAGCACGAGGAGGAAAAAAAAAAGAGGAAGGAGGAGAGAAGAGGAGGAGAGGAGAGGAGAGGAGGGGGCGAACCCTCCCCTCTCCTCCCCCTTGCAGCGTTTGAACATCCATCGTGCACAAAGCTGCAATCTGAATTCTTCTTTTTTTTTTTTTGGCCATTCCTTTCCCAGCGCTGAGCTACCAGGCAAACAGGCAGGAAGTCGCCTTTAAAAAAAAGTGTCGTCCCTTGCACCAGTGGAACGCTTTGAGATTTTGCAAACAGGCTGAAATATATGTAAATATCTGACCAGATTAAAGTCGTTCAGTTTTATGATGACATTTGTTATTTATTTGTCAACACTAGTTGAGTGTGAATGGAGCAATGCACATTTTTGGACAATATCGCATTAGAAAATCATGGTAACTACAAAATCTGAAAAAAAAAAAAAACCTTTACAAGTTCTAAAAACTAACCCTGGACTAACCCTACACGCAGTGTTCCAAAATGCTGCAGGGAAACACAGTTTGCAGAGTAAAACGCAAACGTAGCCTTTTTTTTGTTTGTTTTTTTTCCAAGGTGCCCCCCCCCCCTTTTTTTTATCCAAATGTTTTCCATGAGCTCTTGCCCAAAGTGGACGTGCAAAATAAACTCGGCCAATGTAGGAAACGTCCCTCCAGGAATGTCAGGACAGAGAGAGAGGAAAAGAGAAACAGGAGTGATGGTGAGAAAGAAAGGAAGAAAAACTGAGGCGGATGAGGAGAGCAGGGAGATGAAGAGACTGAGAAATATGAGTGGGTGGAGGCCTGTTGCTGCTGCTGCTGCTGCGGTGGGTGGGTGGGTGGGAGACGCTTATTATCTTTGCAGCGGGCTGAATCAAACACATGAAGAAGAAGAAGAAGAAGAAGAAGAAGAAGAAGAAGAAGAAGAAGAAGAAGAAAAATAAAGCCCAAAATAATAAATGGGGATCATATTTGGGAGGGATCAACTTGAGCTTCGTCTTTCTCTGTGCTTTTATTTTGGCGCGAGCTGACGCGGAGCGTCTGTGTATGTGTTTACATTCTTGTCCCCGGATCCGGGCGTGGTCGGCCATATGGACGCAGCTTCACTTCACAGATGGCTTCACTTTCTGACGAAGCCGCAGAAAGTTCTCGACATCGCCGGAACGCGGCGCATCCCGACATTCTCGACATCGACACTGACATCAAACTTTTCTTTTTTTTCTTGCGAAAAAAAAAAAAAAAAAAAAAAGAAACTTGCAGGAGTCATTTGACCATCATGGGATCAAGACAAAGACTGTTGCACATTAGCAGGTATTCGCAGCGTGACCGCGCCACTTCACGGCGGTGAGGACGGACGACGGAGGGGAGAATTACACACTCGCTTCACCTCCGCAGACACACACCGCAAACGCAAATACAGCAAATGCAAACCTGCAGAAAAAATGTCATTGATAAAAAGCGATTTCTCTGAAAAATCTTCAAATCTGTCTTTTAAAAAAAAACACTCTCACGTGTCTTCACACATCTCGGAGATCATTTATGAATGAATACAATGTATAGTTTTCAGCAGACAGTCAGCTGATTTTCTGCTACTGCTACTCTCAGGAACTGGCTGGAATTAATAGAAGGTGCAGGAAAAGAGAGTCTTGCAGTCACTGGGTGTCACTTTAAATTTGCTGGAGAGCCGAAAAACCTCAAGAGCGATTACCCATAATTCCGCTGTGGTTACAGCCGGGCTTCACAGCTCTTGTCGCCAAGATTGTTTTCTGGTTTGTTTTTTCTTTCTGCGTTTTTTTTTTTTTTTTTTTTTTTTTAATTTCACTCCCCCCAAATTATAGTTGAAGCGGTTTGTTAGCGAGTTAAACTTCTGGCGAGCCACATCGAGGCAAAGGCCTTGTAAATCTGACGCAGCCGTTTAACTGGTGTTCAGAATCGTTTTTCACCTCAGCTGAGCCCGCGCGAGGCGGCGCGCGTAAATGCATCCCAGCATGGCGCCGGGGCCGAGTGACACAGAGGTGTTCCGAGATTTGAGAACTCGCAGGTCGGAGGCATTTGTCGAGCGCGTCAACAAAGAGAGGCGTCGGAAATTTGGGAGGATCGCAGAAGCGGCGCGCATCGATCTGAAGAGAACGAACGCAAAAACTGTGAGAAAGCCCCAATACACACACACACACACACACACACACACACACACACACACACGCATGCACTCACACGTCCGACATGTGTTGTGTTCCATGCGGTGACATTAAATGGGGCACATTCATGCGTGGAAACTGAAAGGAGGCAACAGTCGTACATTCCCTTGGAGACCAAATGTTTCCACGCATACGGGCGAGAAAAAAAAAAAAAAAAAAGGAGAGCCGAAGCGAGAGAATGAAACGACTAATCCTCGGTGACATGTACGCGCCGCCGAAACACAATAGAACGCTGACAGAAGCTTTCCACAACAGAGGGGCGGCGGTGGCGGCGGCGGCGTTGTGCGCAGTCATCACTAACTGGCGGCGAGTCGCAGAGGAAGAGCCGCTCGTTTCCACGGGTTCGACGGGGCGGCAGTTTGGACGGAGAGGAAAAAGAGGTTCATAAGTTCAGAACTCCAGAACTCAACGAGGCTGAATGTGAATCCGACACATCCAGGTGAAAAACTCCCATCTGATTCGCTTCCGTCGAGTCGGGATACGAGCAGAGCAATTTGGCATCCTTTTGGGGAGAAGGGGCGGAGCTAAAGACAGGTTTTTTTTTTTTTTTTTTTTTTTCTGTCAGCCAACCAGGAAGTCACTGCCAGCTAGGAAGCGACGGAGGCCAAAACGCGGGTGAAGCGACGAGTTCAGTTGACCGTTGAAATTGTTCAATTGTGGAGTGAATTGTTCGGTGAACCCTCCAGAGATTGGTTGAAATTCGCGGGAGCTTGAAAAGGCGAGGGAGGAATGTGAGCAAATGAGTCAACGTAAAGCGGAGCGAGGTCCCGTGACGGCGCTACACGGCTACAGGAAGACAGGAGAGGAAGATTTCCAGGAGTTGCTGTCCAACTGGCCGAGTTGTGATTCTTCCTGTCAGCCAGCCGGTCGGCACTGGCCAATAGGAAAGCTGCTCTCTGACCGAGACAGGCTGTCGTATTAATCCGATGCAGCTCCGTTAAATGTTTCCATCCAAGATCCTGCCCATCATTCGCGTCAGATTCCAAGAAGACCCCCCCAAAAAAACAACCAAAAACACCTCAAGCCAGCGGAATAAAAAAAAAAAATTTTTTTCTCTCGCAAATTTGAGCAAAAAAACTGAAACGGACGAGACCCGATCAATGTCGAAATGTGCGTCCGGACGTCGGCTTTGTTTTAACGGCTGGAGGCTGCTGGAGGAGTTTCAACGGCCCAAAGATGTTTGGACTCGGGGCAGGTTGAGCGAAGCAGGCAAACCAGAGCAACCACGGGAAAACCCCAGGGATATCAACACGCATGCACAAGCACAACGCACAAACACACATGTGTAGCACACTCGAATCAAATCAGAACTGCCTCTTCTTTCCTTTTTTTCTCCTTACACCCACCGTTCTGAACAACAACAAGCCTGAGAAGCGTGAGCGTGTGTGCAGGAAAACACCGGACAAAAATAGCTGCCACACTCTCGCGCTCCCCATCTCTCGCTTTCGGTCTGTCGCTGTGTCTTTTTCTGTCTTGTTTGTGTGTTTCTGTGTGTGTGTGTGTGTGTGTGTGTGTGTGTGTGTGAGTGAGTGAGTGAGTGTCACCCAGAACCGCATCGGTAGGAAATAAGAAAAAAAACGAGGTAACGTCCCCGTGCGCGGAAAGTATCACCCACCTGAAGAGGCACCGTCTATCACCGATAGATCAGAAAATAAAAGAGCGTGAGGACAGAAATGACTGTTTGAGCACAACTGTCGCACCAGAGGAAAACATCAGTGTGTGCGGAGTGTGAAGCAAATACTGGCACTTCCATGTGCTCGATATATACGGCGGCGACAGTTCTTTACCGTCGCCGCCGTCTCTTGCTTCACCCCGGGCCCTCGCTGGGAGGGGGGGTGGAGGGTGGGGGGGGGGGGGGGGGGGGGCGTTTGTTTGGCCTCAGGACGGCCAGTTAGAAGCGAAACGGGCAAACAAACATCTCCCGGACTCACAAGTAGCCTGTTTACGGGACACATTTAGTAACCTGTCATCCTGCACGCTCGGTGACTTTCAAACAAAAGTAATTGCAGTCCTTGTGTTAAGTTAAGCGAAGCCAGTTTGGCACAGCGGGGTCGCCACGGCAACGCCTGGCTGAGCTGTAAAAAAAGAAAAAAAAAAAAAAAAAAAAATTGGCAGGAGGTCAAAATTGGAATTTTGATTTATGACACGTCGAGGTTCCAGGTGACTTCTTTGTTTGGCAGATGGGGCCTTTGAACTCCGACTCAGACAAGACTCAACATCTGTTTCAGCAAGATTCCTTTTTTTTTTATGGTTCAAGTTTGTCTGCAACTTGTGTAATGGACTGCTTTTGTTTTTCAGCCTGATTTATTTTTATCTGCGCCGCTGCATTTCCTAGTCCCAGAAAAACGTCCTCATAAAAGCGCTATTTTTAGATGAGTCTTAAAAAAATAAAGACATATTTTGGCAAATGTTGCTGATTTCGAGTTGCCGCTGAGTTCGTTTATCGATTAAAGCTTTTTTTTCCCTCCCTAATCACTTCCTTGGTATTGACTAAAATGGTCCCTAATGCATAACAGCAAAATCAGGAAAACTATTTTTATCTGAACCTAATGGTGTTTAATACTAAAAAAAAAAAAAAAGGTCGACAGGGCGGCACAGATTCCCTGGGTGACTATATTTGGCCAAAGTTGATTGAGGTTTTATTATTTTTTTTCCAAAGATGTTAAGACGTTAACAGACAATATAACAGCGGTTTGCCTTTAATTGCCGTCACATATTGAATTTCATGGGGATTTTGGATGTTGCAGTAATATTCCCCATGTTGAATGTGGAGAGGTCATGTTTCCTCGCCGGTAAAGCCTCACTTCGCCAGAACGACTGGTCCGGGCCGAACCCAAAAAGGTTTCCCACGTTGAAATGCCCCTAGTTTCTGTGCCGCCGCAGCGTCAATTGCGGAAATTTGGTTTTTCCCCTTTTCCGCTTTTTGGCTCAGAACTTTCAGTTTCTCACTTCTCTGACCAGCAGGCTGTGGGTTTGTGACATTCCGCGTTTACAGTGATGACAGCAACTAAACAACACACGGTTCAGCCGTTATTTGAGCGCTGACGCTGCGCCAAGCTAAAAGTCTTTGCTCGCTGAGCTAACGGTCAGAACAGGAGCAGCATAGGCACAGTTGCAAACGTATTATCGGACAGGAAGAAAAGGGAGGGGCTTAGTGGAGGGCCAGTTCTGTTGCCGAGGCTAACCCGCGCCAAGCTAAAAGTCTTTGCTAGCTAAGCTAACTGTCAGTTCTGTTGCAGGGGATTTCCAACCAACTAAACTCCCATAACAATTCTAAATTGAAAAAAATGTAAAATTTCTATATTTTGTATTTTAAAAAGAGAGAAAAAAATGGATTTTGCTTGAACATAGATGGGCAGGGTCGGTGACTAGCGCGTAGCGGCGCAACTTGCCTGACCAGGAACAATAGAGGCTACGCGGCTAGCAAAAGAGCTAAAGCTAACGCTGAGTGGGTTGAACAGCAGCGGCCACTGTACAAAATGTGCAGATCGGATGCATTAGAGGGAATCAGCTGAGCCGTCAGCTGACGGAGCACCGGATCAGCTGACTGCAGCGGGGGAATGTGACCTCGGCTCCCGCCGGACATTTGATCTAATTATAGCCGCGAAATCACCGTCGGCAGGTCGGTTCCGTAGAACGTCGTGCTCACCGGGCGGTGCCGCCTCCTTCGACGCAGACAGCTCGGCAACACGTCGCGCAGCTCTGAGACAACAAAGGGCGACAGGGCTGCTGGTGTTTTGGATTGTTTCCTGATGCTAAATGCGATTGCTGTCAGCCGCGGGGCGACCGCCGAGCGGTTTCTCTCTGAAACCAGCCTCAGATTTTCTGTTCGTGCTTGTTTGACGTCAACATGAGTTTTGGATGTGATTGTTCTCACAGGGTGTAGTGGGGGAAAAAATGAGGAGAGGAGGAGGAGGGTGTGTGTGTGGGGCGTGGGGTTGGGGGGGGGGGTTACGTGTAATTAGCAGTGTAAAATACCTCACATGAGAGGGTTTTTATTGGGTTTTTTTTTGTTTTTTTTTCTCAGTGGATAGAAGTCGATAGATAGAAGTTGCTGTTTGATGACTGTCTGTCTGTCTGGCCAAGATAAGATACAGTAAGACGAACTTTATTGTCCCTAAAGGGAAATTTATCTTGGCCGCACTCGTCCGAGCGCAGCGGAGACGACGAAAAAAAGAGTATTTTTTTTCTGGAGTGAAAAACACAACGTTATCGTTAGAGAGGACGAGAGGCATCGGCCCGACGCTCCTGCTGCAAGACGGACGGAGCTTCTGGCGGGCAAAAACTTTTGTTTTCCATGCTGGTGTTTTCAGTGAAAGGCAACACCTCCTCTCCTCTCCTCTCCTCACCTCACCTCCCTCTTCTCCTCTCCTCCGCTGCGGTGGGAATTTCAGACTGGGCCGTAGCGACGGGGAAGCCCGGGGAGACAGATGGCTTTTCCTCGCAGGATATCCTGTTCTAAGTGGAGCTGCTGGGTCCTCTCTGACCTCCTCACCCCTCTTGACCCCGTGACCCCGAGCCCAAACGTTTAGGGCTGGCGGTTCCTAATCGCCCCCCCCAATGTCTCACTTCTTCGAAGACCTCCACCTCCTCCTCCTCTTCGTCCTCCTCCTTCTCCACCTCCTCCTCCTCCTCCTCCTCCCCCTCCTTCTAAACCCTCCATCGCACTTGCAGGTGTCAGTCAACTGGCTCCGCCTCCTCTCTGCTCATCCTCCTCTGCTCTTCACGGCCGACCTGCTCACGTATATCATCTTCAATCCGCCCGTCTGTCACCACCGTCTTTGTGTGTCTGTGTCTGTGTGAGTGTGTGCGTCCAAGAACATCTCGACCTCGGGCTAAAAACAATGCGCTCGTGTCGTAATAACGTTTCGTAACGTCGACGCCCTCGACGTCCCGTCTGTCGTCGCGTTCCTCCGGCAAAAGTCCAACACAGTTTACTCAAGTTGGCTCTTCAGTGAAATTATTCCTCAGCTGACAATTTTGACGGTATTTTTTTCAATAAAAAAAAAAAAAAGTTTTTGTTCTTTGTGTTACTTAAGTTAAAGTTTAGTTAAACTGAAGCCTGACTGACTGTTATGAGGGGGGAAAAAATGTTTTGCCATGTTCTGATTTTATCTCGGGTGACTCAGAACACGCAGAACAAAAAAAAAACAACAAAGAAAAAAAAAAACATGTCGAATGCGCTTTCGAAGTGCTCCTGGAAAGAGATGACTCATCTTTTAGCCCAAGCGACATCAAGGCTCGTCGACGTCTTCAAAGATCCAGGACTGTAATGTAATAACGCCGTGTTCACCTTTCAGTCAAATCAATGACGCTGTCGATTCAACATTCCAGCCTGCAGTCGGCCGCGTTCACCCGGAAACAACGTCCTTTGACCGGCTGGAGAAACTCTCTCTCTCTCTCTCTCTCTCTCTCTCTTTCTGCTTGAACATGTTTTGTTTCCTCTCGTTCTCAAATTCAGACTCTTCAAGCTTTTTCAATCTTCCTTCCTTCCACTTATCTCACTTATATATATATATATATTTTTTTTTCCGCTCCAGTCCCACTTTTTGCGTGTCAGGCACTTGAAAACTGATGCGTCACCGTGACCAGGAACAGGAGAAGGGGGGAGGAAATAAGAAAATGAATCACAGCGTTAATCACGCTCTGTCTGGTCAGTGTGAAGCATTTGTTGTGCTTTTACTGGCATCTTCTGTCCCGAGGTTAAATATAGCTTCTTCTGCGACCTGGGCGACAACAGCAACAATATCAATAAAGTCCGACTTTGACCACAAAGGTCTCGAGCACTATGACACCAGACTTTTTGTGTGTGTGTTTTTTTCTTTCTCACGGGCTCGCACCCTCCCTAGCGTAACTGGAACCCATTAAGTGATGAATGGATATTTGTGTTTTCCTAAGCTCGACAGCGCCACCCCTCAGCCGGCGCGGCCAAACGCGGCCATAGCAAAACATTTGCCGTAATTAGGGGCATAATTAGCCGAACCCCCCCTCTGACCCCTGGGGTCGGGCCCCGGGGTCAGACAGCCTGGGCCAGAGAGAGAGAGAGAGAGAGAGCAGCTCCCCAGGTGGTTTCCCATGAGCACCGGCGGCCTGCAGACACATAGTGGAGACATTGTCCGCAGCGCAGGTGACAGACAGACAGACAGACACACACGCACACGCACACACTTTGCTGCCTGCCTGCCAGTGTGTTGAGGCGGGCAGGCAGCGAGGACCCCTGAGGACCGAGCGCAACGTTTGCACAGGGGGGGCCGAGAGGGGAGTGGGGGGTGGTTTGGGGGGGGGTGGAAATCAACACTTCCTGCTTCCTGTCGCGGAGAGGAAGTGCTACCGTCGCTGTCCCCTTATCGCTGGGCGCACAGGCGGCGCCGAGGGAGGAAGACCGGCCGGGGGATGAGGAGCGGGAGACGGCGGTTCGGACACACAAAGGGAGAGGACAGGGGTGGGGGTGGGGCGAGGGGGTGGGGGGGTGGGGCTTGCAGTTATGTTGGATAAAAGAAAGAACGAGTTTTGTTTCAGTGGACCGTCTCATTTCGTGAAGCCCCTGCTTCACGCTCGGTTGACTTGACCGGAGTCCTCGGTGAGGGAAGTTCATCCTTCTCTTCTCCGACCTGCTTCTCTTTTTTCGGAAACTTTGCACGCAAACGTTCGGCTCTGGAAAGCAGTGCCGGCCGTGACCTCACAAAGGGCCCCTTGCCGCCTCCCCTCGAGCTGACAAGTCACGAGTTGAGCTCCTGGCTTTCCGTCTGTCTCCAGACGTGTGGCGGGTCCAGCAAAGGGTCACCTTTAGCCGGAGGCTGCAAACAGAGGGCTAAGTGCGCATCGATTTTCGGAGATGCGAGAGGTGAAAATCGACACGTGCGTCGCTCTTGGGGTGATTTCCGTCCGTCATCGGCCAGCGGCCCCGGCTTGCTCGCGGTGCGGAAGACGAGCCTGCAGCTTCTCAGAATAACGTCGCAGCCCGCGCCAACCACCAAAACACCACTTGGCTTCTTCTGAGCGCTTGTCACCAGCCGCGGCTCCAAAATTGGCCCCTCGCACGTCCTTATATGGCAGATTGCATGCACGCAGGAGAGCGAAGAGTTCACACTTCAAAATGACACCGAGAACCGCGGGCTTCCGTCGCGTCGAGCGGAGCGGAGCGGGCGGGCGGGCGGAGTCGAGCTGGAGGAACCGAAGTGAAGTGAAGGGAGCAAAGCCAACCGTCCGTCTGGTACAGTGCAGCAATCTGACAGGAAGTGATGAGCCGCAGGCAGGAAGAAAAGAGGAAGAGGAAAAGGTCAAAGTCTTTTTTTTTCCTTTTGAAAAAAGAAGAAGAATTGCAGATGAGAGCAAGATGCTTTTCAGCAGGTTTTTGCAGCCACGTTTTCACGCAGCAGAGCAGCAGCAGCAGCAGCAGCAGCAGGGCCGAGGCGGCGGTGGGGGGGTGGAGGGGGGGGGGGGGGGTGTTTGGGTTCAGGGTGGAGAAGCTTTCAGCGCTTGGGACTGTCCCAGATGGACAATCTCCCTCCCTTTATAAACAGCCTCTGGCTTCCCAATTCTCCTCCCTCCCTCCCTCCCTCCCTTCCTCCTCCTCCTCCTCCTCCCCCTCCGTCAGTCTCCCCCCCCCCCCTCTCTGAAGGCAGGCTGCTGCAAAACAGCTCAGCTCCCACTTTTCTGCAGCAGCAGCAGCAGCGGCATGGCGAAAAGAAGAGGAAATACACGCCGGGACAAACTCTCCGACAGACAAATATCATGCCCCCCCCCAACCATCACCACCACCATCATCGCCACCAAACAGAACAGCAGGCACTGGCAAACACCCCCCTCCCACCTCCTCCTCCTCTCCTCACCCCTCCTGTCCTTCCCCAAACCCTGCCATTTCCAAAGTCAACACACCACTAAATGCCGGGCTGACTCACTTCCACTGTGGGTGGTTCTGTTTCCAATTTTCTCACCACCTCAGCCACCCCACCACCTCTGAAGAAAAGAGAAAACTTTTGTCCAGAAAACAAAAAAGAAAGAGAGAAAGAAGGAGGGAAGGAGGGGTGGAGGGGCGCAGCCAGACATTCGAATACACACTCCGTTATTTATCGTCACTTTGGTTTCTTTTTTCTTTCTTTCTTTTTTTTTTAAAGGGGGGGCAAAGGCGATGGCTGGAGGAGACCGCCAAGGGAGGGGGGGGGGGGTGCCGAAAAGCAAAGCTTTCCACTTCTCCCCCCGCAGCTCCGAGAGCGGTTATCGCTGTTTTCCTTCCTCTCCGTCTCTCCGGGAGAGAGCGTGGGAGCGCCGCACACAAACCAACGGGGCCACAACAACAGGAGGAAGCCGGTAACTCGAGTAACTCCGGGCCGGGCGAGGGTGGAGGGGGAGAGAGGGGAGCAAGGGGGGGGCACGGGGTGAGGAGGTAGAGCCGGGGCGGCGGGGAAGAAGAAGAAGGAAGACGAAGGAGAAGATTTCTGCCGCTTAATGCATCCAGAGATTTGCTTATTTTCAAATTTGTGCTGCAGAAAAAACTCACAAGCGACAGCACACACACACACACACACACAACTAGACGTGACCTGTTGCATTCCGGACAAGCATGCAACACACACACACACACACACACACACACATACACAAACACACACACACACACACACATTCACGGTTTGCAAGCCCTGAAACACGCTGCTCCACAGGGGAGCCAGCCGGCCGACCTCTCTCTCTCTCTCTCTCTCTCTCTCTCTCTCTTTCTCTCTCTCTCTCTCTCTTTCTCTCTTACCCGTCTGCGGCGCCAAACGTTCATCCGCGGGGATCCGAGCGCCGTGTCACCGCGTCCCGTCACTCATCCTGCCGGCAGCGGCGGCGCAGCAGCAGTCCAGTCCAGAGCAGGCAGGCAGGCAGAGGAGGAGGAGAAACAACCACCGTCGTACGGCACTTTCAAACAGGAACGCACGCACAAACACACATGTGCGCACTCACTCTCTCTCTCTCTCTCTCTCTCTCTCTCCCTCCCTCCCTCTCTCTCTGTCTCTGTCACACACACACACACACACACACACACACACACACTGACAAAGGCAAGAAGTATCAGTTCCCTCCGTCCAAGTGTTGAGAAAGTGAGGGGCCGCAACAAAAGGCAAACAGAGGCTGAGGGAGAGAGAGAGAGAGAGAGGGAGAGAGGGAGAGAGAGAGATTAACCCCTCTGAACTGAGAGGTGGACTCTCTCTCTCTCCCTCCCTCCCTCCCTCACACACACACACACACACACACACACAGAGTTGGTTTGCCGTATCACTGACTTCTTGTGTTTTCTGACATGAGGAGGAAGGGAGAGCAGAGATGTGTGTGCGTGTGTGTGTGTGTGTGTGTGTGTGTGTGTGTTCTTTGTATACATATGACATCGTGTGGACCAGCAGACTCTAGCGACAGACCCTCTAAGTCAGGACGTTTCTTTGCTCAATCGTCACCTTTTTTAATCATTAAAGTTCCGGGGTGAAGTTCTGCAGTTCGGCGTCAAGGTGCGAGCCGAGCTCCTCGGCATGTTGTGGTCGAGGTCCGCGGTGGGCAAGGTGTGGGTTCGGCTGCGGTGAGCACTGGAAAACGAACAGACAGAAAGACGGGGGTCACAAAAAAAAAAAGGAAGAATTCTCATCATTCCCACAAAGACATGAGACACGTTTAATAGTAAAGAAAAAAAAAACGCAACAGCAACGTGAGGATGGTTGGAAGTCCACAGATGCGTCTAAAAAGATGGAGAGAATAATAGACAGTGTTGTTGGGATTACTCCATAAAAGTAATCCAACTACTGATTACTGATTACTCCTTAAAAAGTAATCTAATTCCTTCTTTGACTACTTTGTTTCATGAGTAATAAATTACTAATTAACGGTTGAGAACGCCTAGTTTCCTGCAAACAATGTACAACGAACCACAATATTCTTTCATTTCGACGAGATGAACTCAAAATAATAATGTTTTTATTTCCAGCTATCAAACGCAATCGCTGTTCTTTCCTTTGCTGCCGCCGTGCTTGTTTTGGTGCGTCGTCGCATATCAATGACCTGACATGCACGGCCGCATCCTCGATCCGTGACATTGTTGTTTTCAGTTGTTCTTCTAAATTTCAGACATTTTGTGGATGGTAAAACATTTTTAGCTTGCAAAATATTTCAGAAAAGTAATGGAATTGTTACTTGATAAAGCAGTTGTGATACAATTACCAGTTTTGCCAGTGTAATCCCGTTACATTACTCACTTACTGTCACTAAAAAAGTAGTTTAATTACAGTAGTGGATTACTTAGCAATAGATTACTCGCCAACACTGACAACAAGGCAGTGGAATAAAAAAATCAATGGAAGTCTTCACAAAGACAGACCAACAATTGTGTGGGGACCAGAAAATACTTTTTTTTTTTTGTAAGTTTTTGGTATTCTGACCAGTCCTCAGTTTTCCTCCACCAGTTTATCAATAGACTTGAGTTAACTGAGTTATGAAGTGAGGTTTGGGTGGAGGGCGAGGCTAGACTGGCATTCATGAAAATCAATGGAGTTTAATGGCAGCCCTCACAAAGCAGCGGAGAAAAAAATGTGCGCGCGTGCGTGAATGTGTGTGTGTGTGTGTGTGTTTGTGTATGTGTGTGTGTGTGCGTGTGTGTGTGTGTGTGTGTGTGTGTGTGTGTGTGTGAGAGAGAGAGAGAGAGAGAGAGAGAGCCTATGTGTGTGTATTTTGAGGTAGGAGGGACCGGCTGGCCCGCTTCCAGAGTCAGCCGGCGTGGAAGAGGGAAAAAAAAGAGAAAGAGAAGAAAGACAATAGCAGGAAACACTATATCAGGAGGAGGCAAAATACCAGCACAAAAATAATTAACACAGTGGGGGAAAACAAAGACATCCACCGTGGAAAACACAGCCTGCGGCCCACAGCGAAACAATGATAGTGGAAACAAACGCAGCGTCGCCGCCGCCGCCGCCGCCGCCATCAGCAGAGATCTGAGGGACGAGGACACTGAAGAGGCACCGCAGAAAATGCCGATTGAAGAAAATAATAGTTGGGTGTTTTTGCCCATTTTTAAACGTTTTCCTTTGTTTGCGTTCTCCGTTTTGAGAGCTTGCCGTCATTCAAACGCACAAACTGCCGCATGTTGACGCACATTCCCCGAGAAATCAGTCAGCCGTGACTCCCACAGAAATCTCACCGCATCACACGCACGCACACACACACACGCACGCACACACACACACACACACGCACACACACACACACACACACACACACACACACACACACACACACACACACACACACTCCCCTGGCTGTAATCATATCTAGTGATAAGGACAACTTCCCCCAGCGGTCGCCGGCTCTGCGACTGCACCGGCTCACAATGGTCCTGTATTCTGAAACGCTGCTCTGATTACACACACAAGGAGCTGCATTACACCCAGCTAATTCAATTTCCTCCCCCCCCCCCACCGCCCCCTCCGGGTCAAAATTTCTGTGTGTGTGTGTGTTTGTGTGTGCATGAGGAGGAACTGATCAAGCAACTTGCTGAAGGAAACAAGCTGCTTGCACAGAAAGTTGACTGACTGCAGTGAAAGAGATAAAAAGAGAACCAGCAGGCGGTGGTGGTGGTAGTGGGGGGGGGGGGGGGGCGATGGTTCCCAGAGTTCTGCAGAATCAGCTGTTGTTGCCACCGGGGTGCGAGTCCACCTTTATTCGCGCTTAGGTTTCAAAGAAATGCAAAAGCGCGGCGATTTTCAGCGTGAGCTGTGAGCGGCGAGGAGAAAACTCGGAGAAAACAGAAAAAAAAAAAAATCCGCTTAAGCCCAAAGTTCCACTCACTTAATCCCACCTACCTCAGCGGGAGAGGGCGTGTCCAATCGTCTAATTGGGTGACTCACGTTCAAGTGTCCTTCTCTCAGCCTTCTTCTGGGTTCAGTCTGGCCCGGTTGATCCTTGCTTCCCCAGGAGGAGGAAGTTGGAGTTGGTTTGAGACGTCTTCGGACGATGCGATTCAGCGCTTCACAAATAAAATTGGACGGATCGATGAACGTCGGGAGTGAAGAAATGTGCGCTTGAGGAGAAGACGGACGAGCAGCAGCGGCCTTCAGTGCTGCAAGCGTCTCACCGCTGCAGCACTTCCTGCTGGGCAGGATGTTTCAACACACACGGGCGCAACTTAGCCAGATTAGCTGCACTGGAGGGCTCGCCATACAGACTAACAAACTGAATGGACAGCTTCCAATTGAAATGGGGCCGACATTTATTGAATTTAAAAGAGCTTGATTGAGGCACCAATCACCAATCTGAAGACGACACCTAGCACCTAGCTAGCTAGGCTAGCGACACCTAGCATCGCTAGAATGCTTTTTTGTGTTTCTAAAAAAAACAATAAGAATTTGAATCATAAAAAAACACATACGACTGCTGCTGCTTCCTCGCGGCCGCACAGTCGGGCACCCGAAAAAGAGACGGACTGCGGCTTTAAAGTGAGACTTCTTCAGGCTCTCAGTCCGAGCGTGACATTCGTGTTGTTTTGTTTTCTGGGCCGAAGTGCAGGGAAATTTGTCCAACTTTGCGACGGACGTCACGCCGCTCCGGTTTTGACGTCGTGTTCGAAAACACTCTGCAGCTGCAGATGTCTTTCACACGTCGGTCGGCGGAGGCGGCGCCGAGCGCAGCGGCTGGACTGGTGCAGAACCGAACCTGGCAGCGCTTTTGCACGTCAGCGCTCGCAGCTGTCCGCTCCGACCGCCCGGTGAAAAAAAAACCCCGTCCGCATTTCCTCTTTCGCCCCTTTTTTTTTTTTTTTTTTTTTTTTTTTTCTCTCGGTTCATTTAATTGCAAACATTCGGGGAGATCCGTTTCACGCTGGGATGAAAACCAGGCGGCCAAGCAGCACGAGCTGCGGCACTTCTCACCCCAATAACCCCCCCCCCCCGCAACCTCTCAGCGAGAAAAAGAAAGCCTTGCCTTTTGTGTTCTTAAAAAGGAAATTTTGAAAAAAATCACATTCGCGCAAAGACGAACAATTCCCCCCCCCCCCCCCCGTTATAATGGCTCTCGGCGGCTCTCCAGGCAAGTTCAGCAGGGGCAGTATTGAAACTGGCCGCCCGGCATCGTTCCTTCCTTCGTTCACGTTCACTCGTTCATTTATTTATTTATTTATTTGGAATGACGTCAGTGTAGCAGGCCACTTCGGAACGCGAATGAAAGCTGAGGGGTTCTCCTCTCCTCTCCAGGGCCTCCCTGACGCCATCCAGAGAAAATGACGCAAAGTCAGGATCACAAAAAAAAAAAAGAAAATAAATCGGGGTGGAAATGCTGAGCTGAGAGCTCCGTCACTCCCACATGATGAGGATCAGTTGTGGGCCTGGTCCAGCTCAGCTCGGCTCGGCTCGGCTCAGCTCGGCCTCCCAGGTGAAAATAAAGAGCAGGCCTGCTCCCGCCAGGCTCCGCCTCCCATCAGCGGCCCCGGCGATGTAGACCCGCGTCCCCGAGAGGAGGAGGCTGGGAGTCTCGCTCTGATCCCAGCGATGAAACATTTTAATGACCGAGGCCTTGATTTAATTGGAAGCAAGTGGCGGCGATCTGGATCTGGGGGCCTTTGTCATTTTTTGGGGGTTTTTTTCCCCTGCAGGTTATTTATCTCAGCCGCTCAACACATCTGAGTCTGGTTTTGGCCGAGGGAAGCGCTGCTTAGGCCGCCGCCATCCAAGGCCTGACGGGAAAAAAAAACAAAACGGAAGTCTACGTGTGCGCGTGGAGATGTGCGTGCGTGTGTGTGTGTGTGTGTGTGTGTGTGTGTGTGTCCGAAAAGCGGAGAATGTGTTTGTCATTAAATGAGTGAATAGAAGAAGGGCGAGGTCCCCTCAGAGCTGCATGTCTGCCAGCAGACGAGAGAGAAGCGTTTGTTTTTTTCTTGCTTTTCATTAGTGGTTTATACATTCGCCCAATCTAGCTGTAATTTATCAGGCTTTCAAAGTCGCCGTCAGGAGGATCAGCAGGTCACAGTGTAGTGTTGTAGCCCTCCAGATTGGTCTTGGTCTCTAGACCACTTTTTAAGGGTCCCGGTCTCGGACCAGTCGAGGCTCAGCCAACACTGCAATGACAGATAATAACCAAAAAGAATCCAGCTGCTGCCGTTTTGCGACACTCAGAATGACGTGTCCTAGTTAATTTATTATTTCATTTTATGAAGGAAAGTTGTTTTTTTGAAAATGGTTCAAATGAGTTGGCAAAGCAGCAAAATGTAAAAGAAAATTATTAAAAGATACCCTGCTGAAAATAGATAGTTGCTGTTCGATTTAGAAGCAAACTTGAATTTGAAATAGACACTGGTCATTATTTTCCTGCTTTGTTGTTATTTTTCTTTGATATATAAAGCCTTGGTCTTGTCTCGGTCTGGTCTCGCTCTCGATACTCTCTGGTCTTGATAATGTCTTGGTCTCGGTTGGTGCGTTCTTGACTGAAACACTAACACAGCGTCACCTCACAGCCGTTCAGCCGGGCGCTGTTGTTGTGGGGCTCGGCTGCAATTTGTATTTTTAGAGAAAACTCATTGTTTTTATTGACCTTTTTCAAATGACTCAAGCTGAGTCAGGGCATCACACGCTTCTTCTTTTTCATTCCTCCACTGCACATTGCTATTTACTTATTTTTATCTTAAAAACAACAACTTCGCACTGTGGCTTTAACTTGTCAACTTTGTGACTCACAGACGGCAATGTTACGCAGACTGTGACATTTTCTGGGAGGGTGCGAGTGGACATTTGGAGGCCCGTCGAGTAAGAAGAAGACAAAGGAAAAGAAGGAAGAGGAAGAGGAAGTGTTGACGAAGTCAATTGTTTTTACGCTGTTTACAAATGACGTAGACGACGGCTGAGCTGATTGGCCGTCTCCTGACCTGATTCCAATCCACACAGACAGAAACTGGGCTGAACAGCATCTGCTCTTTTTTCTTCATATTGACTGCATGTAATTGCATTTTGACTCAATTGCGACACTGTGACAATTTATTTCAATACATTTTTCATGACGTGTGCTGCTGCCTCCTTGGCCAGGTCACCTTCGGAAAAGAGCTCTCAGCCTCAACGAGTTTTTAACGTGATAACAGAAATAAATGAAGGAGGGAATATGCATTTTTTTCTTCGTAAACCAAAACAAAAAAGGCTTTCGAAGCTCCACCTCCTCGCTCTCTGCTCATCTCCGTGGCTCCGCCCCCTCCCTAGTGGCGTATGGGAAGCCACAAGCTTGTCAACAAAAAAAAAGGAAGGCGGCGGCTTCTTGCTGTTCATTGGAAGGAGGCGGAGATTCTAAATGGACGCTCAGCCGGTCCAGCTTTCTAAACAAGAGAAGAGAAATTGCTAGAGATCAACAGCCAGAGGCCCAGATGGAATATCACCACTGGAGCTTCACTTGGCAATTGTTTTATTACCTCATATCTGACAGTGATGAAACTCACTAATAGCCCCATTAACTAATGAACCTGTGGAATATAAACCTCGTGACAGACTCCTTCTGGTGTGTTGATTGAGAGTGACGGAGAAATCCACATTCAAAGCATGTGACCAGGATCTGATCACTGAGCCTTCTCGTCTGCTTTATCACTAATGTGGAGGAAAACAAAGTGTGATTATTATGTTGAATCCCACAGCTGTGAATCAAAATGTCGCATTGGATGTCGTGCTGAGGCTGAAAGGATACAAATTCCTCAAAAGTGCAGATCGGAGCCAGAGATCCATATTGTGTTCAACTAGGGTTCAGAAAAGACGCTGCACAATGTTGTCTCGTTCACTCACTCTTTACTCTGCTCTCGCACCACACACATCAACAGGCTTGATCACGCAATTGCCGAACTCTTAATCAGGCATTACATAACGATAACAGCACCTGTAACGCTATAACATCGAACATTGCACATAACTGTACAGCGTTGGGTTTGTGTTGTTTTTCAGACATAACAATCCTCCTCCAGGTTTCTGCCCTGGCCCCACTTTCAGCGTTGGGAGTCATTAGGTGACATTTTTTGGCAAGTTGTCGAACCCAAACAGCAGCGTCGCTGACTCCCGCACGACCTCCACAAAAAAACAAATCTAAGCACAGACAGATAAATCTTTGCCGTTCTTCATCACGTCCGACACCTTCTTCTCCTTCTAAACTGCTGTTTGCACCTCAGCCAATGACTCCAGACGTGGGTGTGATGCTGCTGGTGCACAGTGATTAGCGAGTGAGTAAGTGAGATGCACGCCGTTGCGTTGCGCTGCTGTTGTGTTTGTTTATTTCCAGCTCCCCTCCTCTGTTTTGGTTACCGTCTTGGTCTGCTCAGCTTCACCATTGAAAGGGTGGCGGAAAAAAAAAACAAAAAAGGGGACGGCGAGACACAGAAGCCTGGACACGCCCAACTGCAAGCATCCTGCCAATCACACACCACCATTATCTCCTTCAGGGCTTCTTGATGGTTTTACGTGTTTTGGGGGGATATTTAATGAGAAGATGAGCTGCTGCTGGTTTTGAGGTCAAACGCGGAGAGAAAGCATTCCAGGAAATGGGACCAAATAATGATTTAATAATGGGTGATGTATTATTAGCTCCTCGGTAAGTCGCATCAGAGTTGCAGCTGCGAGGAAAAAGCTGCGGTCTTACACATATGTTTAAAAATGCTCTCGGAAAATCTGATCCGGTTGACTGGTGGAAAACAAAAAACAAAAACAAGAATTCAACGGAATGTAATGCAAAGTGACACATGACCTGAAGCTTTAATTTCATCTTTAAGATACATTTTATCAAAAAAATGATTTTGATCTTAGATAGAAAAAGCAGTAGCCGTTGTAGTAGTAGTAGTAGTAGTAGTAGTAGCAGTAGTCGTGGTAGTAGTGTTAATGGTATTAACAGCAGTGTTGTCGTGTTTTTTATCTTTTTAATGTGGAATCTCATGTCGCAACATAAAATAAATACAAAATAATGATCATTTTTCCATTTCTTATTTAGTCCATATTTCAGAACCCCAAATAAGGTACACTAAACAATGCAGTATAGTAGAATACAATAAAGTGTGTTAGTGATAAATCTTAGCCGGTAAAGTGTGAGCCTTGAAATTCTCCAGCCTCCTGGATTGTAAATAAACAACAGTGTGTTAGAAAGTTTCAGTTTCCTGTTTGGGCTCTTTAACTGGTCCAATCAGCCTGGTTTCCAGCAGCAGGCAACGGGGTTTTTTTTTTTCGTTTTTTTTTCTTTCTTTCCGCCAGCTAAACAATGTGAATAAACGCAGATAAAATGCCAGATGGCTGCGAAAGAGACAGAAATCTCCCTTGAGGAGTGTGTGGAGTCAACACAGGACTAACATTTACCAGGTGGCCTCCGACACATGTGGGCCTCGTGTGTAAATGGAACCCCCCTAAAATGTTTTTTCGAAAAGGTTTAGACCAGCAGGCTCACTATTAAAAAGAAGCATTTACAACGTGACCGGTGTTGTGTCTTCCATGATAATTGGAGGAATTCCTCACCTGCTGCCCAGTGCTGCCCACTGCTGGCTCCCCTCGGCCGAGACACCTGGGCCGTCCATCCATCAAGTCAAGGGAACGTCCTGCACCTTCCAGCCGCAACCAGAGCCAGATGTAAACAGTGCGGCTTGCTTGTGTAAACCTGAAATTAGGATTTTCCAAACACCTTTGAAGGTAACGACCTCAGTCTAATGATGCAGACTGAGCCGCCGGAGGAACGCAGGTAAACAACAGCCGTCGAGTCACAAACGACCAGCGAAAGTGTCTGGGACCCGGGGAGGAGGCGGAGTTTTCCGACTTTCACGCTCCGTCTCGAAAAGCTCACGTCTGAACAGAGTTTAGACAAGAGGAGGGAGGACAAATTGCATTATTTTAACAGAAGAAAAATAAAATATTTTTAATTATCAAGTTATTATTTATCAATGGTTTTGCTACTTTTTTGAAGCATGCATCCATATGAATGAAAAAAAAGAAGTTCTATACTGCTTTTTTAAGTGCTGAGTTGTAGGCAACCGGGCTTGTTTCTCAGCTACTTGCGCACCAAGAAAGCCCTGAAGAGCAGCTCCAGTCAGGAGTTCCCCTGTAAGGTCTGGGACTCCCAGAACACCTGCAGGAGAGTTTTGGATGAAAGATGAGACGTCTTCTAGTGACCAAGAAAAACACAACTCAAAGCACTTAAAAACTACAACAACCTGGACGACCTCCACGTACATCCTTTTTAATTTACATTTCTCTGGTTAAAATCACAGATGTGACTCTATTTTTCTTGGTCTTTATCCTGTAACATGCTTCAGAAATCATGTCGGGAACCTGATGGGTTCGTTTTCCGGAGTGGCTTTCCTGCTTGGAAGTCTCAGCGCGACTATTTGTTTTTTTTTCTGCAACAGAAATCAGCAAAGACCCGTCCCTGCTTTCTTCTGATTGGTTGATGGGTTATGACTTACGAATAGATGCAAGGAGTCAATGGTCGATGGTCAATCAGAAGCAAGAAGAGCGGCCAAACAGCAGCAAGTCGTGCCTTAAGCAATAACTCGCATTGATTGACAGAATCGGAAAGGGACCAACCGGAAGCCTCTCCCTGTTACCAACTGTCTCAGCTGCCAGTGGAGACGCCTGATTGGCCAGGCAGGAACTTCATCCAATCACCTTCTGTTTCCAAACCTTCTCCTTGGACTTTTTCTTTTTGTCCAGCTAGCAGCGCTCTGAAAACAATCTGACGGCCGTCTAAAACATTCCACCCTCGGTTTTAAAGTTCTCCGATAAACCTCGGCGACCTCGCGAGGAGGCTGAAGGGGCGCAGCAGCCGGCGGGAGCGGGGCGGCGAGGGGCGCGGCCCCGCCGGCTCCTGCAGCTGCTGCAGCTTTTTGTAGGTCAGCGTTACATCAGTAGGTCCGCCGAGCAGCCTGGGAATCGCGGCTCTACTTGACCTACTTGAGGAATGTTAGTGTTAGACGACATGCAATACTGCCCCCCCCCCCCCTCCTCCCCCCTCCTCACTCACCAGCTTCCTACCCAGCGCACATTGTTTTGTCATCTCGGTTTATTGCCTGTTGCTGAGAGGAGGCGGCACCGCTGAGGAAGCCGGAGCCTTCAAACGCCTCCGGAAAGCTCGGCCGGCCAAGGTGGGCTTGTTTTGGGTTTCTGACCTTTTGTCATTCTTTTTTGAGGGGTGGAGGGGTTTGTGGTGGGGTGTTCTAGGGGTTTGATGTGGCTCCTGGCGAGCGAAACTTTTATGCTGGTGCTACTAAAATCTGTAAAGTTTGCTGTTTTTTTCTGTAAAAAAAAAATAAATAAATGAAAAGTCATTCATAAAAAGAATATATAAAAAAGGCCAAGAAATAGAAGAAGAAAAAACACAAAGCAAAGCTGTTTTAAGGTCCGCTGTCAAAGTGCGCGGCTCGTCAATATCGCGCTCGATTGAACACGTCAGCTGTCGCCGATTAGGGAGGGAGGACGGAATTCTTTAAGTTTCCCATAAAATTAGATTTTTAAAAAAAAAGAAAGGAAGAAAAAGCATCGAACCCAGAACGAGTCGGAACTGTTCTGCCGCAAGAAGTCAGTGAGTGGTGGCCAGCAATTTATAGGTCTGCTTGAATTTATAGCATCCATATGTGGGAGGAGGGTTGGTGGGGGTGGGTTATGTTGAACGGTCTGCGTGTGTGTGTGTGTGTGTGTGTGTGTGTGTGTGTGTGCGTGCGTCCATGTGGTTCACTAGCAGCGGTGGGGAAAAAGACGTGACCCATGTTGGAAAGCGTGCATGCTGCCTGAGAGGCTGAGACCACACTACTTAACCTCTAACACACACACACACACACACACACACACACTCAGATGCACACTTGCTTGGAGCCCACGGCGGCGATGATGTCATCGTCCCGCTCCGCTGGATGTAAATGTCTGACTGACACTGTGAGTTATGACGGAGCTGCAGCCTCCCGGTCACACGCGGCCGCCGTCGCCACGGCGATGAAAGTTTACACGTCCATCTCAGAAACACACACACGGTCGCTTTTTTTTTTGTTAGGTTTGCGGCTAAAATGGACTGAAAGCAGGGTGAAAGGACAGCATTCTCTGCGCTCGGCATCAACATTTGTCTTTGCGTTTTTTTCCGTGGAGGGAAAATTGGGAGCTACATTTCCGCCCATCGTCCTTTGCTCTCCACGGTGACCAATAAGACGATCAGAATTCAGTCAGTTGCCCAGTCTGACCTTTAAGTTCCATATGCAGCCTGCAGGTCAAATTATCCCATGTCCCATGTCCAGAAACACAGCAAAAAAAAATAAATAAATAAAAAAAAATCCAGCCCTCTGCTT
>NW_027466069.1:5437500-5505000 GCF_046127955.1 Nelusetta ayraudi | reverse complement strand
GACGAGCAAAGAGGTCAATTCAATTCTGAGTCACATGGCACAAAAAACAAAACTCAATTGCTTAAACTTACATTCAACTGTGGTTGTTCAGACAACTGATTGAAAAAACAAGAACAAATCTTCAGAAACATTGTGGCGATAGATTTTATGCTACGCTAATCTTTTTATGCTAAGCCAGCTGTCTTTACCAGACACACGAAAGGAGACGTTTTCCCACCTCTCTTCATCAGCACGTTGGCACAGCTGAGACGTCGTTATCGCGCAAAGTGTGACGTTGTGTTTATTTGTGCGAAAACCTCTAAACAACATTTTGTTTTTGTTTATTTTTTAATGGGTAAGAGCCGTAAACGTCCTCACGGCGGGCGAGCGACGCAGCACGTAGCTCAATAAATGCCCGCCGTGTTAAATCTGCGCCAACCTGCTTGTTGGTGGTGTTTGGATTCGCCGCCTCTGGTTCCAATCAACGCCGCACAACCGCTTTGTGTCCCCGAGGGCCCCCGAAACTGCAAACGCACCACTGCGGCCGTCCCGTCCGGGGGATGGGGCGGGCGCGCTATTAGACAAAGCGACGGCAGCTCGTCGTCACGCGGTCAGCCGCGAACGGAGGAAGCGGTCCGATCTGGTGCAACAGTGAGGAGGAATTTCTATTTTCATTTTTAAAAAAAAACTCAGGTTTTAGGTGCTGGCAGCTCAACCAGCGGTTCCAGTGACGGGAAAAGAAGCGACACACATCCTCTTTTCTTTTGAAGCTAAACCTCAGTTCTTCGTAAGAAGGCACCTCGTGTTGTTGCTTTTTATTCCACTTTTTGTTTTTTACCTTGCCTTTTTTTTTTTTTTTTTTTTTGTTTTGCACATTTGACGGAAACCCAAGTCGTGTCTGGGGCCACTTTGCCGTACTTCATCATACAGGCATCTGCAATTTGCATGCATCTGAGTTTTCAGGTTGTTTTTTTTTTGTCTTCTGTTTTTCCTTACCTTCCAGAACTGACCTCTGACCTCTGCCATACCGCCGGCCGTTTAAGAGTCACCACCAATGTAGGTTCCCAGAGACGGAAGGAGTTTTCTTTCTGCAGTTTCCGCTGCACGAGACCAATAACGAAGCATCTGAGAGAGAGAGGAAGAGTTTCTTCGCCCACCGGCCAGCTTGACGCCAGCGGAGCGCCGCTCGCCCACCAGCCACACAAACAGGAGCTGATTCCATGAATCCAGCAGCAGCAGCAGCAGCAGATCGCTCAAACAGACAGCGTGTTAAACGCAGGTCAAACCAACAAGTCCGAGCGGAGGAGGAGGAGCCCCCCCCCCCCCCCCCGCTCTCTCTCTCCCTCTCTCTCTCTCTCTCTTCTCCCAGAATTCCTCACAACCCACACGCACGTCCTACAGCGACGGACACGGGGTCGCGCCGCGGAGAGAGGAGGAATCTTCCCCCAGGAGCCGGCTGCAGGGCTGCAGGGCTGCAGGGTTGCAGGGCCGCAGGGCTGCAGGGACGCAGGGCTGCAGGGCTGCAGGGATGCAGGGCTGCAGGGCTGCAGGGACGCAGGGCTGCAGGGCCGCAGGGCTGCAGGGACACAGGGCTGCAGGGCTGCAGGGCCGCAGGGCTGCAGGGACGCAGGGCTGCAGGGCTGCAGGGCTGCAGGGTTGCAGGGCCGCAGGGCTGCAGGGACGCAGGGCTGCAGGGTTGCAGGGCTTGCAGGGCCGCAGGGTTGAAGGGCTTGCAGGGCCGCAGGCTTGCAGGGCCGCAGGCTTGCAGGGCCGCAGGCTTGCAGGGCCGCAGGCTTGCAGGGCCGCAGGGTTGCAGGGCTGCAGGGCTGCAGGGAGGACTTCTGCTCAGGAATGCTCGCTGCAAAAATAGAGATTTCCTTTTTTATTCTTCTCCTTCTTCTTCTTCTTCTTCTCTGAGTCGCCGTGAGATGTTTTGGTGCGACAGCCGTCAGAATTTGCGGCGGTATTTTTAAAAACGGCGCTCGCTGCTTTTTTTTTTGTTTCGTCTCGTTTTTTACACTGTGTCTAAAAACGGGACTCAAATTGTTGTTTTCACAGGCTGGAGGAAAAAAAGGAGGAGGAGGAGGAATCTCAAAAACAAACAAAGGGATGAAGGGAGCGACGATCCCGTCCCGGCTCAGACGGAGGACGGGACCCTGGGGAGAATCTTGATTCCACTCTCCCCCAAATCTTCCTAAACAAACAAAAATAGATAAATAAATAACCAAAAAAAAGAAGCCGTTTCCTATTTTATCGAGCCGCCACGTTTTGCCCCGAGGGAGAGTTCTCTCTCTCTCTCTCTCTCTCTCTCTCTCTCTCTCTCTCTCACTCTCTCTCTCTCTCTCCCTCTCTCTCTCTCTCTCACTCAGGAGAGTTTGGTTTTCCCGCAGATATGTCGTCCCTGAAGGAGGAGTGGAGAAAAAAAAAATAGTATAACCCCAAAAATAAACACGCGGAAAACCGCAAGGATAAATTTGGCTGCTTGTGCGGAAAAGCCTGGAGTCTCCGTGATTGCTCTCTCACATACTTCATCGAGAGAGAGAGAGAGAGAGAGAGAGAGAGAGAGAGAGAGAGAGGGAGGGGGGGAACAAACAGGGAGGGATGCAAGGGGAGGGATGGAGGAGGGGGTGGGGGGGGGGGAGGCACACCGAGGAAAAAAAGGGGGCTGATGGGAGGAGAACACCAAAATTACGAATAAAAAGCGAACAAAAAAAAAAATAGATCAATGTTAATAATAAAAAAAAGTTGTGACAGAATTTGTCGAGTCGCAAAACATCTGGTGGAGAGAAAACTAAAAGAAAACACACATCCTGAAGGGATCCCAAGAAAAAGTCAAAACGCACGTTAATAAAAGGCCGAAGCGATAAATCACCGCTCTTCCCCAAACAGGAGAGGTCGACTCGAGCCGCTGGAGGGCTTCCATCGCGCGCGCGCGCACAGACACACACACACACACACACACACACACACACACTAGTGCAAAACAGATGAAAAACAGTCGCGCTCACTCAGCTCAATCAGCTAAAAATATAGTTCCTCCTGCCGCGTGCTTTTATATTTAAAAAAAAAGTCTTGTTTACACGACCTCTGACCCCACCCATCCACCCCCCCGCCCACCACCACCACCACCACCTCAGGGCCTCCTCGGTCGGTACCGAGTCCAAATACGGTGTCAAATATCTGTCAAAGTCAAACAAGATGTTTAGTGTTGCGGCAATGACGCCGGCCATCTGTCCGCTCCACCCAGAGACTCGGACCTCTCGGTTCTGACCGTGCATCACGCCGGGGCGGCCCGACTGCAGTCTGTGCACTGAACTGGGTGGTTCTTTTTTTATTACTATTATTATTATTATTATTATTATTATTCTTACACAAAGCACGTAATGCGAAGGCACAGTGCGACCTCTTGTTTCCCCTCTGAGGTGAGTAACAGCAGGTCGTGCTTGACTGAAAATCCACACCCAGAAAAACGGGACATGAACGTGACTCTCTTTTGGCTACAAAGAGTTATAAAATATGCCAAAAAAAGCAAAAAAAAACTGACTGGCACTAATTAGTAATTAAGGTAGCGTGAACATGAGATGAAGCATTTATGTTGTGTCTACATTTCCATTGAGCTGAAGCCCCCAAAACCCAATGCTAACTAAAATAAAAACTGACTGAAAAATGTTAGCTAGCATAGCTCACATTAAGCAAAACTGACACATACATTAGCAATGACTTGCTTACCTACTTACTCTGCTTCACCCCTTGGACATAGGGCTTCAGATTAGCAACATGGCAACTAAAGATTTAGCGACCAGCGAGTGTCAGTCGCCTCAACTAGCGTTGGCTATGTTAGCTCACATAAACTTGAGCATGAGATTGAGATTACATTAGCTACAATAGCTACATTAGCTAATTAACTACATTGGCTACATTATCATTAGATAACATCGGAATGAGATGCGAGCTAACATTCGTTACGTACTTTGACCAGCTGCTATTTTATGTTATTATAAATCGGGCCACCCAGATGTTAGATGTTAACTAAGGCAGACGGCTAGTAAGCAAAGACGTCGGCCGACAACTAGCACCGAGCAGGGAAAGAGGAGAGGAGCGACGTTCAGAAACAACGCTAATCTCTCCTCAACAGTGAGTCTGAGGCGGCAGACCATCCTTCCAGCCGCAGTGACGCGCAGCACGGACTTGGCAGCACGAGTTCGATATCTCGCAGAGACATCGACGGCACAGAGTCGGGAGGATCGGAAAAACACTGAATCTGCCCGTCATCGACGAGGAAAAAAATAAAAATAAAACAAAAACAAGGTGGCGATTCTGCCCCGCCTGATACTCTCTCCGTGATTCACGGGCCTGAAGCTCGATAAGCTAACAACTGCAGTTTATTACACAACTACAAGTCCTTATTCTGACTTTTGGAAATGACTGCAGGCTGAACTACCGAGGAAAAAAAAAAAAAAATCATGACTCGCTTGTATGAGTAAAACGTTGTGATCATCAGATAAACCATTTTGGGAAATTCCAGATTGTGTTCACGATGGCCTGCAGGGGGGGGGCTTGCTTAAAAATTTTATGTAAAAATAAATAAATAAATAAAAAATAAATAAATAAAGAGCAGTTGCACCACAGTCGGTTGTCCAAATTTTTGTGACACACACACACACACACACACAAAGCCCCGCGCCCCTGCCCCGATTTTTTTTTTATGACTATTTTTTTAACACCTGCCAGAGTGACTCGACCTCTAAATCCGCCTGCTTGGCCTCCGTCTTAAGTGCTGAATTTATACAAGCAGAGCGGAGAGTCTTTTGGTTTCGCTGTAATCCGAGGAGAGGGGGGGGAAAGGGATGGGGGCGAGGGAGAAGGGGGGAGGGGGGAGTGGGAGAAGAGGGAGGAGGGGGAGTGTCTGGGGTTTGGTCATGGTCTCTTGTGGTAATATTTAATAACAAACATTAAAAATACCGCAGAAATCCTCCACCACATTCCCACGCTCCGAACGGACAGGGTGCACACGCACACACGCGCTCGCACGCGCACACACACACACACACACACACACACACACACACACACACACACACACACGCAGAGCATATATGCTGAGGAAGGTCAGTGGGCAAACAAACAGCATGTGCATTTATTCACATGACTTTAAAAATAAACACACTTATTTTAAGGGTTCAGGTCTTGCGTGTGCATGAACACACAGAGGAAATACATCCAAACAGACACACACACACACACACACACACACATTGCACCGTTGTGTGTGTGTTGTCACCATTGAGACCGTGCAGGTACGCAGGTGAAAAGGGGCGGAGCCACGGTGCCGTACAAGGCAGAAGAAAAAGGAGAAGAAGAAGAAGAAGAAGAAACCGCCGGGACTCGCTGTGTTGTGTCTTCCAGCAGGGAAAAGAATGTGTGTGTGCGCGTGCGTGTGTGTGTGTGTGTGTGTGTGTGTGTGTGTGTGTGTGTGTGTGTGTGTTTGAGAGTTGAAGAGTGTCGGTTTCCACCATCGCAACCCCGTCCATGATCTTCGCCCATTAGGCTGCGATTTAACTGTTTTATTACTCCAGTGTGTGTGTGTGTGTGTGTGTGTGTGTCGCCAGTGGCTTCCTGACCTCGTCTCGAGGTTTGCCGATCCCTTCCAGAGATTCCTTTCCATCCCTGCCCTTCCCTCGGCGTTGGGCTCGTGCGTCAGCGGCGCTGCCGCAGCTCCGCCCCTTCTCGCCGCCACAACGCCGCGTCTCACGCGCCGCCCCTCTCCTCTTCTTCTGCGGTTCCGCACGTCCCTCTGCTCCGTGCAGGCTCCAGTTTTGTATCACAAAAGTATTCAGAGGTTGGATGTTCTGCTTCAGAAAAGGAGGGAGGATCTTTCCACAGAAACCTGTAAGCTAACCGGACAAGTTGTTTCCAGGTAGAATTCAGGGCGGGGCAACCATGCTGCTAGCGAACCGCGGCTACCCGTTGGTCCAAGTTGGGTTGTCATTGCCGCCATTTATTTTTTTTTAACTACAAAGGAGAGGAGACAAGTTGTCCAACTAGCCATGCTGCTAACAGCGTGGTCAGCACTAACACCTGCTAGCATCGTTTAGCTCCATGTGTTTTAGTCAGGTGGTCCTTTTGCTACTCACCAGCGATCATGCGCCACCCTAAATCACTTCAGGCATCTCAAAGCACTTTGTTTAGTCAGAGGGAAACCAAGTGAGCCTCCCAGAGCAGCAAAAGCTCCCCTGTAGGAAGAAACATAAAGCAGATCCAGACTCCAGGGGGCGCTCATCTGCTTTGACCGGTTGGGGTGAAGAGAAACACACAAAAATGTAGCAAGTGCGAGATAGAGACAGAGATAGAAGTAGGGAGGATATACAGCGTCTTTTGTCATCTATTTGCAGCCAGCTCAATGTAGTAACAGAAGATGTTGACTTCTGCTAAAATTAAAAAAAAACAAAACGCATTTCCTCCCCATTCATGTGGACTCATCGCGGATGTACTTCAGCCTGTGTCCATGGAGACGGAGATGACAGGCTGGCTGCAGGCACCATCTCAACAAGAGCTTCAGGGGGAGCAAATTGTCGTGGAAGTTGCGGAGTCGGACGTGACTTCACCGCGGCCGCTCGAGGAAAACGCAGAGCCCGACCCCTCGGCTCCCACTCGCTCGGGCCGGAGATAATTGTTCACCGCGTCCTTCCCGGCCAAATTGACAGACGTGCTTTTAGTCGACGCCGTTTAAAAAGAGAAGAGCAAAAAGACAAACGGGGACAAAGCTAACCCGCCAATTACTGAGATGCTCTGCGAAACTGAAAGAAATAAGGCAGCAAATGGGGTGGTGTGTTTTTTCACTGTTGTGTTGTCTTTTTGCCGCTTTCATGTTTTTGCCATTACGGTGATTATGGCTCTTTGTCAGTTGTCTCACTGAGGGGAACAGAACATTAACAGCAGAATGTGATGATGATGAATGTGGTATGTGTGTTGTTTGGCTTTTTTTTTTTTTTTTTTTTTTTTCGCAGAAGCAGCGCACCACCGTTTTGGGATTTATACAAACTTCCCAACATTGCCATTCAACGTTCATGGCGCTAAAGAGACAGTGTTGCAGTACTCCACAGTCTCGAGACCACTTTTTAAGGGTCTCAGTCTCATCTTGGACTCGGTCTCGGACTGGGTGGACTCGGGACCTTTGATCAAGAAATGCGGTGGAGACTCAGGAAACAACGGCTGCTGTGTTATCCTCTGTTGGTGACACCCAAAAAACACTCAAACAAATGGTTCAAAATAGCTGGCAAAGCAGCAAAATGTGAACATTATTGAAAGATATCTTGCTGAAAAGGTTTCATTTAAGACACTGGCCATTTGTCCCGTTTGATGTGATTTTTCTTTGATGTATATAGTCTTGGTCTTGGCCTTGGTCTCGACCTCCAAATGTCTTGCTCAGGCCTCAGGCCCTGTTTGCACTTGGTCACTTGTAACTGTTTTGGGGGATTGGATCACGAGAACGGATCTCGAAGCATTTGTTCGCACGTAGCATTAACATGCGTCTCGAGCGTACCATTTGTGATCGCATTACACCCCCCCCGCCTGCTGATCCTATGCAAATGCAACATGCGTCATTTCCGTTTTTAACGACTGGGGGCAGTAAAGCGTGATGACAGCGAATAAAAACCAACTTCCTGTTTGCGGATATCAAGTCACTGGTTTTAATTCTACTGCAGCTCGTATGGATCCGAACGAGGAGTAACGACTGGTGGGACAGAGTGGCGATGACTTCTTTTTCGGATCAACGGTGGCTGGCAAATTTTCGGATGCAACGTCGCACATATAATCTCATATGTGGGAAACTGCGAGCGCTGCTCCCCTGACAAAATAGGCTAATGCGGAATGAAATTTATTAGCATGCTAATAAAAGAGTCCAACAAAAATGATTTGTTTTCGCTTCGTGTTTGTAACTTTATAATGACGACGCAGGGAGGTGGGGCGCCGACCAAGTACGTACACGGGAGAGGTGAGTGGAGTAGGCGGTCCTTAATGTGGACTGAGCTCGCATTCTGTTTCCGTTTTTATGCGATGCGAGGTGGTTTTGGTATTCGGATGACAAAACGGATTTGGACTGTTTGCACTTGGTTACTTTGTGTGTTTTTTGCCGATGGGAATACGAAAAACTCATGAAATGACCAAGTGCAAACAGGGCCTGAGACTTGAGGAAGCAGCTCCAAGAGACGAGTCGAAACAACAGGCAGAAACAAATCCCGTCGTCTCACAAACGAGGACGGCGTCCCGCACCGCCCCCCCCCAACATCTGTCTGCAGCTGTGGGAGTCACACCCTCGGCCACCTCGGAACGCTGCCCGGGACACTCCCCGTCCGCCGGGAACGCCGAGCGGCGCTGACGTGAGAATGGGAGCAGCGTGACGCGGCGGAGGTCGTGGCAGCCGTCCTGCGGCCCGACGCCAGCGAGCGTACCGTCCGGGGGACCAGAAACACACATTTAGCATTAAACCACGGGCCCCAGGAAATAGTCCCACCCCCCCCCACCCCGCAAGAAGAAGAAAAAGGAAGGTTCTGCTGTCAGGAGCGGCTGGCTCGGGAGGCCAAAGCCGACAGCTTCTGTAACTTTACACTTGTTTTTATGTCTTTATTCAGTTAGAAAGTGTTTCTTCAAGGACTTTGCTGACACAGACAGAACAAATCCGGCATTTTCCCCCTTCAAGTAATAACTTAAGTAATAACTCAGACACTTTAAGTGTCTCCCGAATGTTTTCGGAGGCTTTTCTCTTTTTTTTTTTTTTTTTTTGGTACCTCGCACAAAAACAAAATATTCTGGAGGGAGGAAAAAAAAAAAGAAAGAAGCTGCGGACTGGCGTTAAGACCCGGAGCGTGCGGCCGTGTTCGTTTCTGCTCCAGCGTTTTCACCGCGTCGCTTTTCCTGAACTCCGTGGCGTCACGAAGGGGCCGTGACGTCACGGCCGGAGTCGCCTCCCGACACTGAACATGCGGGAATGTCGTGGAGAAACTCCTCGCCAACGCGCCCCGCGGTACCCCCCCCCCCCCTCCCCATGCCCCTCCCCCAGACCACAATGCACTGCGGCATGTGGCGGCCTGGGTGCTGCAGTGGATGCGTGTGTGATGCACATGTGTGTTGGTGTGTGTTGGTGTTTACTTCAAGGCTGAGCTCAGAGTCGAACAGCCGTGAGGAGCCGCGCCACCGAGGCAAAAACAAACCGGGGCTGAGACGTTCCGCAGGCCATCTGGAAAAGAAGAAGGAGAAAAAGAGAAAGCAGAGGAAGAAGGGGAAGAATGAGAAGAAGAACAAAAACCTCGAAAAACAACAACAAAAACATTCAAAACTTTTATCCGCAGAGCCTGTTTTTTCGGCTGCACGTCCATCCAACAGTGGCCTGATGAGGGCGGGGCTACAGAAAGTTCTACAGGTTCCCTGCCTCTGCACAACTGGCTGTCTTTTGCACATCTGCTCGTTTGTTGAATAAAAAAGAGATTGACTTGAATGTTTCTTGTAATTACGAAGTAGTTTGTTTTTGCATTGTTTTGGTAGTACAACAGCGTAGTTTCCCAATTTGGGCTCAATAAAGCTCATCTGTTCTATTCTGTTCTATCCTATTCCCAGCAAAGTTCTGCAGGAGAACAATCCTGGAGCCTCGACTTAGAGCAAACGGGCTGTCGAGGCCGAGCTCCAGTCAACTGGGAACAACCGACAGGCACGTCCGATTGGCCAGAACCCACTGGGGTTTGGGGGAGCAGGGGATGCCGGTCGCCTGGTCCTGACGCTGCGAAAAAAAACCCAAACAAAACAAAATGACAGGGGTCACCAGAACCTCGGTGGGACGGGAGCTCAGCAACGTGGACGTGCAACCGCCGCAGGACGCCGTCAGGTCAATACGGGTGAAAAAAAAAACATTTTTTTCACAGAACTTTTCTTGAATCTGTGACACGAGGCATTAATTGCCGTCCGCTGAGCAGATTTAAAAACGGTTTCTCAATCACATCAGCGAGACGAGCGTCCGTCTCCTCCTCGTTTCCTGTTTACTGAGGCCATTGATGGCGTCCTGTCTCCGGGGGGGGTCACATGATGGAGCAAGCTGCCCTAATGCCGTGCGGGTGACTCTCATCATGGACGCTTGGCGAACGCTCCCATCTTGCATCATGGGTCAGCGAGCGGCGGCTGTGTGGTCCTTTTGTCTCTCCGTCCAGTGTGGGAAGTCCGGGATCTCCTGGAGCCAACGAGCGGCGAGAACACTTGTAAAGCTCCGCCCCCCTGGACATGTGGCGGTGGCGCAAAGCAGCCACAAATCTTTTTACCTTCTTCTTCTTCTTCTTCTGCCGCATTATCCGGGGGCGGGTCGCGGGGGCAGCAGCCTCAGCAGAGATGCCCAGACCCCCCCTGGCCCCAGTCACCTCTCATCTTTTTACATCTTTTTTTACTAATTTTTATTGCAGTTAAATAGGTGGGAGGGGGGGTGAGGGGGGGGGGGGGTAGAGGCAGGTGATGGTAAGAAGTCCAGACCACAAATCAAATCTGAGATTTCAGCCTGTAAAAACTCAAGTCTGCAACTGTGTTTTATTTAATAAAAGGGAAAATTCAGTAAGGATGAATGAAGTTTCCAAAGAATCAGTCATGACCACAATAACAAAATCACCAATGAAAATAAGAAAAACAGGTGATTTTTCACTCGACGACCTTCAATCTGACTCACGAACTCAAATGATAAAATCCAAAATAATAATATATATATATTTTTTAATAGTTTACGGTCCACACACCTTCATCGAATACAAAGTGTCTGTAACTGCAGTGTTGGCGCCCCCTATTGACTTAAACAGGCGTAAAATAAATCCTGCCTGAGATCAGATTAGGTAAAATGTAAGTAACCCCGTAATCACTCTCAACTGAACGATGAACTTTCAATGGGATATTTCTCCTTTAGAATTAAAGTTAATACGCAAATATTCGGAATTAGTCATTTTGATTATTGTACAAACTTTAATATTAAAAACAAAACAAAACTGAATTTACCAACTAAATGACTGGCTGTGAACAAAGAGCTCCACCTGCTGGTGACCAGCGTGGATCAAATTCCCTAAATTTATGCCTTTTGTATATTTTGGTTTGAAATGGGAATTAAGAGTTATTGTATTGGGAATGGATGAATAGATTCATCCATTTGTTTTACACACACACACACACAAGCAGTCGCAGGAGACGAGGCCTGTTTGCATCATTATGTACAGCGGTTTTATTTTTGTGATTTCCCCCAAAACATTATCAGTTTTTTTTTTGTTTTTTTTTACTACGTACAATGCATGTAATCAAAGTACAATGAATCAGCTTCAGAGACAAGAGCAAAAAAGAAAAGAAAAAAGAAAGAAAAAAAAAAAATAGCGACGCGCACAAGAACAACAACAGAACACAAAAACTGAAGATCAGGCTGAGATTGCGACCGCAAAGCCGGACCAAAGGTTCTAACGCAGAGGGGCTGCAGGTGGCGCCGTCGGCAGCGTTGGTATGGCGACGGCCTTATCTTGTTTTGTTTTTTTAATTGATTTTCCCAGTAGCCTTTGGGGCCGTGTGAGTTTTCAACCGCGTAGTGGTGGTGGTGCCGGTGAGAAGGTTCTTATCTTGGGACACTGCTGAGAAATCAAATCAGGATTGACTTTATTTTTTTTTTCCTTTGCTCCCTCAAAACCTTTATTATTATTTTTTTTTAAAGAAAAAAAAAAAAGTTCCACACAAAACTCAAACTAGTTGCATCAGGAGATTACTATATAAAAGACTTTTTAATTTCTTGGTTGATTAAAGCCAGATTGAGAAGTCTAAGGGAGGTAAAACACTGACGAGAGCAAAGAAAAGAGGAGGTGAAGACTGAACACCGGAGTCGAGACAAACTCATCCTGTATTGTGGATTCAAAACCCCTGATATTGTCCCCAAAATAAGGCTGTGGGTTCGAGGCACACCGAGGTACGACTGAGCTGAGCAGCATGTGCATCATCTTATCTTTTGTTTTTTCATCTCTCTCTTTTTTTTTTTTAAAGACACAACACTTTTTTTTTTTTTTAATTTTCCTGCATCTACTGGATGTAAAACCACATTTCAGTGTATCGACTACTGCCTGGCTAGTCCAGGGTTCCCAACACACTGCTTGTAATTCAAAATAAGAGCGAGAAAAAGCGGAGTTTTTTGTTTTTTTTTCCCTTAAATCGTCGTTGCTGCTGATGATGATTCACAGAGCGTTTACACAAGTGCATCATTGGAAAAAGAACTGCTGGTGACAGAAAGAGAAGAGAAAGAAGTGCACACTAGTGCCGGTCATGTGCGTGTTTAGGTGTGTGTGTGTGTGTGTGTGTGTGTTCAGTGTTGGCCTGCGAGCGCTGTTGCTGTGTTCAAAGCGTGCCAGGAAGTGCAGATTAAAGAGGTAGCAGAGAAACAGATCACAGCTCAGCTGGGAATTACCAAAAAAAACAAAACAACTTCCTGTTAGAAAAATGATCCTTTACGTATTTCATTTTAGTTTTGAAAATTTCCAAACCATTTTAAGATATTTCACTTCACCACGTCTATCCAACTAGAAACTCAATTTTTAACAAAAAAAACAACCCTCTTAGCTCACTTCTTTTGCTTGCGCTCAGCTCTTTGTGACATCACAAAGGGCACTGACACCTAATTCGCGAGCCAGATGTCTGCTCCTGTCTTGTCTTGTTTTTGTCTCCTTCCAAACATGAAGAAGGGCCGACAAGTATTTTCGCAGGAGGATGCAAACAGCGGGCTAAAAATGTTATTTCATTTTCCTGGAGCCTGGATGGTCTTTATGGATAACAATTAGCATTTTGAGTATTCTCCAGAATCTAAAGCAAAGTTTGTACAAAGTTTGTTAAAATGGGTAGAATATTGGACCTGCGCGAATTTCTTATGTTTTTCACTTCACAGCTCCCCCAACGATCAAAGACAACAGACTGATGTGTCAGGTTCGGCTGGCGGGCGTCAAGTAAAGCACGTTAGCGTGGTTAGTGAGGAAGCAGGTGAGGTGGGAGGTGCTAGCGGCAGGCCGGAAGGCAGAGCAGCGGCTGCGCGAGAATCGAGACACGAAAAGCACGGCAGAGAAAAAAAGCGACACGTTCCCCCTAAAAAGCCCCAACGGGAGGTCCGAGGAGCGAGGCAGCAAGGAAATTAACCGCAAGAAAGCTAACTGCAAGTTCTTCGCAGACCAGTTGAGCTGAGTCGAGCCACCATTTCCCCACAGAGAGCGATAGCTACAGGCTAACACCCGTGTGTGATCGTCAACAGCTCGCTACGCTAAGATAGCAGGTTAGACTGTCGCGTGCGTCTCCAACAGGGGCCTGTTTCCACTTGCACTCTTTAGCTCGGTCCACCTTGGCCTGTAGGCGTTTCCACTGGACCTTTGACGAAAGACGAGCGCGAGTCCTTCACGAAAACCAAAACAACCATTTTTAAATGCCTGCTATTTGTAAAGTGTAACCGCTGCCTCATCGCAGGTAAGCTGTTAGCCACCAACGCTAACTCCATGTTCTGCTGTTTACTCTTGTCCAATAAAAAAAACAATTTTGTGACTTAAGTGATCATTTCAGATTCTGTATTTACTCTGCAGTGTTTGGATACAAGACGTATTAACCAAAGAATTTACATCATAAGCGTCAAGGGACTTTTGGCCCACCTTTCCGTGCTAACTCCAGCCACACAAATCTGGACCCAAGTTGGAGTGAAAACGCGTCCATGCCAAACCGTGTGGCACCAAAGAAGCCCAGGTGGTCTGGTGTGCATAGTCAAATATTTAGATAATTACATGCTAAAATTACCCATCCTGTTTTTTGCCTGGTTCCCCGTGTGTTAAGCACAGTCTAGTTCCATTATAGCTTTGCTGTTTATACTAAACTTCAAGGAAAAGCACCTCTTTTATTTTTGCGAGAAAATTAGATCAAACACTGAGCTAGTCAGGAGGGGGTTAGCATGGTAGCTTAGCTGCTGAACTTGTGAGATCTAAAGAAAAACATTTGGACCTGCTGCCCTGAAGTCACATAGTAGCAGCAGTAGCTTTCTAGCTAGCGCGGTCTGAATGATTTGTTAAACACAACACTTTTGGAAACCAGTGAATAATGTTGACTTTTCAACGGTTTTCAAGAGAATGCCATCTTAACCTGGATTGTTTCTATTTCCGCTCCCCGTTGCGTACAATAACCCTGCACGCTTTAGCTGATTTAGCCAGGCTGACCTCCCGCGTTCTGACGAAAAACTATGCTAACTTGTGTGAAAAGCGCCTGGGAACCTTTCAAAGAAACAAAATTCTTAGCGCTCTCACGTTTCAGTGAATCGGCGCGACGGCCCGATGCAGCGGCCTTTAGGTTTGTGGACCAACGATTGAGGTAAGAAGTGGAAAAGAAAAAGAAAACAAAACAGACTCATCCAGCATTTGCAAAGAGAAACACGTTTCAGAGGAAATATGCTGTACGCGCAGAATAAACAATTACTTCTGAATTTAGTGTTGAAATTAGAACGCTTTAGCACAATGCAACAAACATATATACGCGCGTGTGTGTGTGTATATATATATATATATATATGTATATATATTATACACAGAGTTCACTGTATATGTGCAGAAGAGAGAGGTAGTATGTTAAAAAAAAAAACGCGGCGCTGAAGCTTGGCGACGCGTATTCTGTTTGTCGAGAACACAAAGTCAGAGAAACAGAGACTGAGGCAGAGATGGAGAGATGAGGATCGAATGAGTAAAGCAGAAAAAAAAACGACAAACCTTTACATCTAGAAACACGGGGGGGGTGTTCGACTGGTTCACGAGCTGCTCTACTGGCAAAACAGAAAATAAAAAATACATAAAGGATTCTACCCAGGGATTTTATACAACTGGCAGCTAGGTCACCGTTACTGTATGGTGTAGAAAAATAATAATGAGGATAAAATTTTTATAAAAAACACTGCAACGGTTGTTGAGGAGAGAGTCCGGCTGAGTTAGTGTGTGTGTGTGTGTGTGTGTGTGTGTGAGTGTGAGTATGTTTGGTTCCCTTCAAGGCTGCTTGTTGTGAGACGCCGTGGTCCGTTTTTAAAAAGACCCAGGACGACTGCTGCTGCTGCTGAGGTATCTGTCCAGAAGATTCCAGCTGTAGTGAGGTTACTGTACGTAAGGCTACTGAGGTGGAGCTGCTGACCTGGCTGAGGGGGCCACGAGAGGCGGCGTTAAGGGTTGACTGGCTGCATGGTTGGTTGGTTGGTTGGTTGGTTGGTTGGTTGGTTGGTTTGGGTCGAGAGGCCCCGGGGAGCTCTGATTGGCTCCCGCCTTGGCCCGGCGACGCCCACATTCCAGAAAATCAACACCTTTACGGAGGAGATGTTATTTAAAGAAATGTAAAAAAAAAAAAAAAAATTCAAAAAAATCCATTTAAAATCCATAACGAAGGAGGTTTTGCGCTCAAGGCCGCCTCCCCCCAGAGGCCTTCCTGCGTTTTCTTGGAGAAATGATGTTGCGTGTTGGACAGGAAAAGAAAGAAGGGGGAAAAAGAAAGGGGTGGGGGGCGGGTCCACTCTTCTTCTAAGTGTAGCGCAATTCAGAGATTGTTCGTAGAAAAGAGCTGCAATGTTCCGGGTGTAACGTGGTTGGTTGGATGGTCACACTTTGGGTTCAGGAGGCAACGCTGCATTACGGCCTGTTGGAGGCGCCGCTGATAGGGTTTCTTCTTCTTTTTCTTTTTCTCCTCCATTGAGTGCGGAGACGCCTCCACCCCAACAAGATCCCTGACTTCCCATCAGCCCTTGGTGCACCCTGTGTTTTTTTTTTTTTTATTTGTTTGTTTTTTCAGAAAATAAAAAAAGCAGAGCCTGATTGGCTGCTGAGTTAAAGCTATGAAGAGTAGTCCTGCTGTGATTGGCTTGCTGTTGCTGCTGCTGCTGCTGCTGCTGCTGCTGCTGCTGCTGCAGAAGAAGAGGCGGTTGGCTGGCTGGCTGGCCGGCCTGCTGGCTGATTGGCCGATGAGCTGAGAGGCACGCCCACACTGGTTTGGCGTCAGTCGGCTGTGGCAGTGTTTTGAGTTCACGATCACATGACTGCATCTGACGGGTAAACGAACGGGACACCGTTTCTGCAGAGCTGCGGGGAGGGATGGGGGGGTGCTGCCTTTAGCTTTGTCCACGACGATTTCGAAAGAAAGAGAAAAATAATAAAATTAAATAAAATTAAAGTGAAAACCCAACAACGATATATTTCGCTCTGCTGCTTCGCTCCTCCGTCTCCGTCTCGCGATTCCCCCCCGAAAACAGGAAGGAGGTGCAGCAGTCCTCTTGAGTCCAATCAGAGAGCTTGTTCCTTGAGATGAAGAAGAAGTAGTAGAAGAAGAAGGATATGAAGAAGTAGAAGAGGTACAAGTAGAAGAAGAGGAGGGAAAAAAAGAAGGAGGAGGAGGAGGAGGAGCGGAAGAAGAAGAAGAAGAAGAAGAAGAAGAAGAAGAAGAAGAAGAAGAAGCGAGGAGCTTGTTCATCTGCTCTCTGGTTGGTTGGTTGGTGTCTTCCACGTCCCAGCGCACTAAAAATCAAAATTTAAAACGAAAAAAAGAAGAAGAAAAAGAACAGAACAGAAAGCCAAGCGGCAGCGAGACGGCAAAAACTCTGACATGCATTCAAACCGACAATCTTGGGGAAAACAAAAAGAAAAAAAAGAAAACACAAATAAAAAGCACATTTTTTTCTTTTTCCCACAAAAATGAAAATGTTAAAAAAAAAAAAAATGGGTTACGCTGTTATAGTCGTCTCATCAACAGACGTTTTAGAGAAGAGGAGGAGAAAAAAAAATGGAAAGATGTACATCCATAAGCTTGGAGTGGACGGAGTCAGAGCGCCCCCTGGCGGAGGGCGGGAATGTTCAGTGTTGGCTATTTACTTCGCTGGCGGCCCGTCACGCCCGCTGCCTTCCAGGTTTTCAGGTTCTCGTTTATCTTAAAAGAATTTCAGAAGCCAAACTGAAAAGAAGCCGCTGCCTCCTCCTCCTCCGCCAGGAAGTCGTCCGCCTCCGTCCATCAAAGCTGAACACGAGAAAAGAAAAAGAAAGAAAAACAAACAATCCATCTTCTAATTGCATATAGTGCCGTTATCTTCAGAACATTAGGTTGTTGTTGTTTTTTTGTTTGTTTTGTTTCGGGTTTTTTTTTTTTTTACCATCAACATCCAGGTTCCTCTTTGTATATCTGCCTACGTTAATGTCTAAACTATGTACAGACTTAGCAAGTGGTATTTACAAGGTTTCTGTCCACAAGGGGGCGATCCAGGCCTGCGTGAGGAGGCACCGAGTCCTGACACGCACGAAAACGAAAACGAATTTTCTTTCTCATTTCTCCTCTTTTCTGTCTGTCTTTTTTTTTTTTTTTTTTTTTTAATAAACTGTTACATGATATGTAGTGATGTCTGAGAGAAGTAACGTCGTAAACCTCGCTTATGTGGCTGGTGTTGAAATGATAGAAGTAAGGGAAAAATAAATAAAACCAAAAAAGGTGGCAGTATTAAAATCTTTTCTTCTTTTTTTTTGTTTTCACATAATTTGCAAGTACGACCACCTGTTGTTGTCCAATAAATACATTGAAAAAGTAGTATATTAAAAATTAAAAATTTCAACATTTTATTTTGACCAGATTTTGATCATTATTATTATTAATAAAAAACAGAAAAAATCAAGAAAAAAATTTAATTGCCTCGTATTATGCAAACTTTGAGTAAACTTTCAAAAAAGACACGCAGTTCTGTTAGTCTTCCGTTTGTGATATCACAAAGGGCACTGGCGCCGGCTCGGTTTGTAGCCGGAGGTGTTCGAGACTTTAAAGTTAGTATTCTGAGGGGCCTTTCGTGCTAAAATGCCAAAAGCCCTCTGTTTTTGTGCCACGTCGGCCTCGGTAACCATCTCCGGATCGGTTGATCGGTTGACCGGGTCTCCAATACGTCGGAAACGATCGGGAATGAAGGAGAAATAATCAACTCAGAGAAACAACGACATAAGTCATCTCGTAGTGTTTGAGAAAAACAAAAAGAGGATAAAGTTTTGCTTTTAGCTTCCTTCTGCTGTTATGTAATTAGAACCAGTAATCACAGTGATGCCTTGGAGGTTGGGGAAAAAAAGAAAAAGAAAAAAAAAAGAACAATCTCTGTCTCATGATTGTAAGCTTACGCCGCGACACACCGCAAACACTGAGTTAGACAACACGACCAGACGAGAAAAAAAACAAACAAAAAAACGGATCCCTGAGGCAACAGCCGGTGAGTTGGTGTCTGTCCAACCACGTCGCTCTGACTGTCTTAGCAGCAATCTGACCAGCCAAACAAGTGTCTATACATATACAGAGAGTTTTCTTTTACTTTGCAGTAAGAATTTTGATGTTTTTCGGGGATAGCGTCTATCCACCGACGTGTCTTGTCAGTCTACAAACTTCACAGGTCCAAAGTGAAAATAAACCCAGAGCAGAGTAGAAGAAGAAGGAGTAGTAGAAGAAGAACTTCTCCTTCCTGCGGTAAAAAAAAAAACGAAACAACCAAAACTAACCTCCGATCAGAACCTGTACACACGCCCCCTTGTGGTCCATCCAGATTCTCATTTACTGTACACACACTCACAAAAATAGGACGATTCCTCACGCACACGTGCGTTTATGTGTGTGCATGTGTTTGTCTCATACAAGAGTAAACACACACACACACACACACGCACACTGCTGAGGAGGCGCCTTCAAATCCGCTACATTATACAACCATGAAAGCAACCATGTCTTTTACTCTCTTAAATATATATATTTATATTTATATATATATTTATATATTTATATTTATATATCAGCTTATAGGTAATTATTTTTTTTTATATAGCATTATACATACATTCTGGTTCGGCGGAATCCCCCCCGTAAAAGTCTGGTGAACGGGCGGCTTCCCCCCGTAGCATCTTCCCGCTGCGTCTGTCTGACCTCTGACCTCAGTCCTCAGTCTCCCCGGCGACAAGACTTTCCTGGGTTGTTTTTTGTTTTTTTTCAACTTCCTGTCGTCTCTCTCGCTCTCACTCTCTCTCTCACTCTGCTCTTCTGTCCAGAGTCAGACACAAGCACACATTTAACAAAAAAAAAAAAAAAAAAAATTGAAAAGGGTTCCGACGTCTTTTCCTGTAGGCTTTGCAAATTCTTAAGTTGTATATATTTGGATATCTTTGCTGCTGCGATGGGGAAAAAAAGGCATCTTGCGCTAGTGGGCGTTAGCCGGCTAACTGTACCTCAGGATGTTGGAAAAAAAAAAAAAAGAAAAATCTGTAGATTGTGTCCTGTTTCAAACAATGATGTAAACATTTCTATGAGAATGATGGTTTGAAGGGACGCGGGATGCGGGCGTCACATCCGTTTAGCTGTCTCCACTGTAAAAAAAATATATATAAAAAAAACAAAAACACACGTTCATATGAAAAAAAAAATAAAAGTGACGACAAAAAAAAAGGGGGGGATGACGATCTTCTGGACTTGGAGAGGATGGATGGATGGAGGAGGACGAGGAGGAGGAGGAGAGATGATTAAAGCGGCGCTGCGTTTCGGAGACGTGATCCGAGTGCCGCAGCACATTCAGCCGTCTTAAAATCTGTAGATCCAGAGGCGTCGGAGGTCCAGGACAAGAAGAGGAGGAGGAAGAGGAGGAGATGGGGGCTGAGGGGGAGGCGGAGGAGGAGAAGGAGGAGGGGCAGAGCGGTGACGTTCACTGCCGGCTTTTGTCAGTCTGATTATCCAACTGTCTCTCACACGTTCAGGGGTTCCATCGTTCTGAGGGCAGCGGAGGGGATGCAAGGCGGTCGGGGGAGGGGAGGGAGGGAGGGAGGGTTGGGGTTGGTTGGTTGGTTGATCCTCCTCCGTGTGTGCGTGCGTATGTGTGTGTGTGTGTGTGTGTGTGTGTGTGTGTGTGTGTGTGTGTGTGTGCGTGCGCGTACGCGTGTCGCGAGCGTCCGCTACGACACCTCGCTGCCGAACACCTCCAGCACCAGCGGCGTGAGCTGCATGCTGTGCTCGGGCTGGAAGGAGAGCGAGCGGTACTGCTTGGAGTGCTCCTCGTTCAGGCTGCGCAGGTCGGCCAGCTTCTGGATCATCTTGGCGTAGAGGAGGCGGCCGCCCGGGTGGTTGACCCGGATGTAGGCCTGCAGCGTCTCCGACAGCCGGTCCTGCAGCTTTTCGATGCGCCGGTGGTCCTGGACGCCGGGACGGTCTGTGGGGGGAGGGGCAAAGATCAGAGAGATGTTAAATGATGGGAAAACGGATGTGGCGTCCATGCTGAAAGTACAAGATGTTCAGGTCACAGCTTTTCTCGCGTCCCCCCGCACGTCTTTAAACACTTAAATTATTTTCAACTATCGACGATTAATCGATTAATTGTTGATTAAGAATTTAATCGATTACATTAAATTAGTCGCAATTAATTGAACGATTTTTACACAGTTTTTTTTTGTTGTTAAATACCGTCGTGTATAACTGTAAACCTACAGTACAACAAGTTACTTTTAAACATCTTTGAAAAAAAAAAAAATTGGAATGTGACCCATTACAAGTCAACTTAAAGTGTGTTTTTACTGTTCTCAAATGTAAAAATTGGTCACATTGGACCCACAACATTATTTTAGGGTTAAATAATGTGTTTCTTACACATTTTTCATGGTGAAATTTAGGTTCTCAGGAAAAATTGCTGCTTATCAATTAATCAGTAATCGATCAATAAGTTCAATCAACTAACAATTAATGAATTAACTGATTATTTGCATCCCTAACATCCCCTCCTGAACAATTGAAATTACTATGACCACAAAAAGTCACAGCCCCTTCAGACCAATCTCAGTTCTTCTGCAACAGACCTGAGAAAAGACCCGCCCCTATTTGCTTCTGATTGGGCTAGGTTGAGATTAGGGTTGCAAAGAGTCGGAGGCAAGAAGCAGCGTCCAATCAAAAGCAAGCAGGGGCAGGTCTTCAGTGACCTTCATTTGCAGAGAAGACACTTCCTGGTTCCTCCAGCCTTGGCGCTAGCTCCCGCCTCTTTATGCTGATTGGTCCGGTCGTATTCTAACCGGCTTAACGCATGAAATAACCCTGTAAATCTCAGCAGTGTACCTGCAGTTTGGCGTTAAAAAAAATAATAATAATAAAGTTTTTTAACCCTGTTCGGCCTGAAACTGCACTGGCGTCATCAAGGCTGGAGCTGGCAGTTCAGATCAGGGGACAACCAAACACAAACGCTTCAAGTGTTGCTGCACGACTCGTCTCTTTTCAGCCGAGGCCTCGCCGCTTCATTCACATTTTTCTCTCGTTCGCTCTCGGTGAAGGACTCTCGACCCCAGAGAGCAGCAGCGAGCGGCCCTGAGAGCTGGAGGGAGGCGTCGAGAGCACAAACACTTGGCGTCAACAAGCCACTTGGGGCCCAGCGAGCGAGCGGGCAGGCGGGCGGTGGAGCGGTCGTCGGCCAAGCTGGAAACCGGAGGGGGGGGGGGGTGTCTTACCGGGGGAGAGCAGGCAGATGGCCATCAGCAGCACGTGTTCCTCCTCGTGCATGTTGAGCTTCTTCAGGCCCACCTGGAACTTGACCAGCGGCTCCAGCAGCTCCAGAGTGTGACCCGCTGCAGGGAGGGGGAGTGGGGGGCAAAAACTGCTGATTATTTTCTTTGATCCGATTAATTGATTGTTTGAACAGGTGAAAGGAGCACCAGAACCAGAACCAGCGGAAATTACTGCGACTGCAGAAAATACAAAAAGCAACCGTATTTCCACAACATGATTTCACTGAGAGGAGTCGACATCGCCGACATGTTTTAACTCCGTGACGAGCTTCTAACGGCGCTATCAGGCAGGAAATCGAGAAAAAAAATCCAGTTTCCCGCTCGTCACGGAACGCATCAATTACTGTCAAGTGAAATGACCCGCACACTCAGATAGACATCAGATGTTACGCAATCCTGAGTGTGTGTGTGTGTGTGTGTGTGACTGACCCTTGGTGACGTCGTTGATGCAGTACTTGAAGTCGGGCCCTCCGCAGCTCCACGACATGTCCTCCAGGCTGAAGGACTGGTTGGAGCGCAGCATGATGATCTCAATGGCGCTGGACTTGAGCAGGGCGATCTGGTCCTCCGCCGTCAGGTCCCTGGATGGGGAGAGGGGAGGAAGGGGGGAGGAGGAGGACGGGAAAAAGTTAAAGTTCTTCCCACATCTGTCGCGACGAGTGAATATTTTCCTGTGAGTTCCAGAACCAACAAAACCAAGCAAGATGGCAACAACGGGTATCATAGAAACAGAATCAAAATGCTGCAATGAGATGATGTGTACGACAGTTATAAAAACCCGGACCTTCCACACCACTAGGTGGAGCCAAGCGCTCGCTACGCTGCAGAGTGGATCTGCATTGGGCAGAGGACAAACATCACTGAGGCCGCGTTCAGACTGCAGGCAAATCCGATTTAAATCAGATTCAGTCTCAAATCCGATTTTGAGGGCTGGCTGTCCACACTGTTTTTCAGCAAGTGTCCAAATGGGATGTGGCTCTGTTCAGACTGGGCCACATTATTGACCCATCTGACAGGTTGCTGTAGCAACGACGTCGGAGCGGAGGCGTCGTCCAGCTTAGCGTGTGGTGCGTGACGTCATATCATTGCGACACTTGTTACGATACAAGCGATACATGCACTGGAGCTTGGCTTGAATGGAGCTACAGTATCTCCCCACACACTGATGAGCCAATGACGTTCCTCCTCTGTCCAGGGACTGCTGTTCTCTACTTCTTTCTGTCCGCTCCATTACGTTACAGCTCCGCACCTGGAATGGCGCCCTCTGGTGGAGCATTGGCTCTTGGCGTCGCGTAGAGCGACGTCACGGACAGTCACAACCCATCGGTGTGTTTGGAGCTGTTCACACTGAGACGCATCTGTCCAGATGTGATTTGAAACGAACCTCCCGAAGGTGGCTTCAATCCGTTTTGCAAAAATCGTTCATGTGATTTGTTACTGTTCACACTACAGAAGAACCATCCGGCTTCAATCTGGATTGGCTAAAAACTGGATTTTGGCTGCCAGTCTGAACGCGGCCTGACTCACTTCTGAATGCTAACAGTGCAGTAATACTGCACAGTAAATTAAATCTGTCCTAATAATATTAAGGTCATTATTTGGGTGATTTGCAGCTGATTCAGTCGAAGCGTCTCGACTCCTGACGGCTGTTTCTCACCAGGATGTCGACCAAAACGTTTTTCTCGCCCAGGAAGCTGAGTGGACGCAGGCGGAGATGACAACAGCTCAAGTTATTTATTTTCATTTTTCTCCCCGTAATCAGCTCAGCGTGTCTTTGTGCCACGCACCAGAACCGAGCAATGCGCTTTATTGTGGCACTTCTGCACAGCGTTTGTCCTTGACTGCAGCAGAAGGAAAACAACACGTCTATTCATCTTGTGCCCGAGGAGGAAAAATCCTGGCAATTAAAATGAAAAGAGTCTAAACGGTCAATTCCACATAATCGGGTAATGGCTTGTAGCAGCGCTTTATTTTTTTTTGTGCGTGTGTGTGTGTTTGCCGGTTTATGAATTTATATGGTTGAAAGAAAACACAGCAAGTCAGTCTGAATATAACTTCCTGCCTTAATGCCTTCAAAGCGCATCTGGTTTGAGGACTCCAAGTGATTTAAAGCGACGCTCCGTTCTGGCGCCGCGTTCCCAAACTGGCCCCGCCCACAAGCCTCTCTGACTGGGGACGGGTCGACGGCCGATCGAGTCACGAGCCAGGAGCGGAGCCGTGCTGTGCCGCGGGACGGTCGGTACCTGAAGCCGGGGATCATCTTGGCGAAGCCGATGACCTTCTGGATGCTGTAGGACACCAGGTCGGCCAGGTGGGGCAGCATGGAGAGCTTGGTGTCCTCCTCGCTGGAGTCGGGGCTGCTCGCTCCATCCTGGTACATCATCATCAGGCTGCTGAGGTTCATCTTGGTGTCCACCGACTCTGTTCCAAGAGAAGCAAAAGAAACAAAACAAACACACACACAGACACACGGGGATGAGATGAGTGGGTTAAACATTAACTGAAGCATTTAGGGAGGTTCGATTAAGAGTTTGATCCATTCAATTAAATTAGTCACAATTAATTGAACATTTTTTACATGGGTACTTCATTCTAACAGTGTAGTGGCAGGAAAGAGCAGTTCACCTGTAGATGACCTGTGATGGTCAGTTTAAGTCGATCATTTTAATCCGAGTGATCAACATCCTTATGTTGGTTGGTCTCAACTATTGGCTGAAATCCTTGAATATCTTAGATATTTTAAAATTGAAACAGAGATTTTTTTTTTTTAAATGTATAAAATAAGAGTTCTTGTCTGAACTGCACACAAAAACAATTCAATACGAGATACGAGATCTCTGATTCTCTCCCTCTTCTCCCTGCTGGCTGCTGGCTCCGTAGCCTCTGCCAGCTGCAGCTTTTCTGTTTAGACACTGAAACGTGTCCTCCATAGTTAACGGTCCCATATTATAGCAATTTTTAGATCTTTATTTTTCCTCCCGGAAACCACTGGAGGACGTGGAAACTTAAATATACAAACTCCCGAGAGATCTTCAGAAAAATCCGACTTGTCCCGATCTGTTTGCAGTCTCCTGCTAAAACTGATTACATTTGCATGCCTGGAGGGACTAACCCACTAACTCATTATCCCAGGTGGCCCCCCACGTCACCGAGGACTGCGTGTATGCGCGCATGCCCTGTGGATGAGGACTGAACGGCAAACTGTTCAATTCTGCACAACACTCAGGAGCTCCAGCGTTGCCAACGTTTTAGCTCCACACAGACAGGACATATCGGTGACAAACACGTCCATTACAGTTCGTTCTGCCATCCGAGATGCTGAGAATAATAATAATAATAATGAAAAAAAATTTAAAAAAAGCAACCCTGAGAAGGACGGCGGAGCAGCAGAGCGCACGGCGCTGAATAGGGCCGCATTCTGAGCGGCTCTGAATGAGAAAATGTTCCCGAGCGGCGTCCTTGGTGGGCTCACCAGGCGAGTGGTTGAAGGAGTCGGACGAGGCGTCGGACAGCGAGTGGAGGGAGGCGGCTCGGCTGGCGCTGCGCGTCACTGGGCCCTCGCGAACTGGAGGCTGCGGACACACGCAGAGAGAAGAAGGAAAAACAGGCCGGTTAGAATCAAGAGACGGCGCCGCGGCCAGGTGGTGGTGGTGGAGGGGGCGGGGGGGGGAGTCCAACAGGAAGCTGGAGGTGCCTGGCTGGTTTCGTTCTGTTCTGTTCTGTTTGTTAAATTGGCAAATTTGTACATCAACATGTCGTTTATGGTGGGAATGTCACCGTCTCAGGACTTTTCTCCTCTTTTTAAAAAGTTCTCTTGTTGTTCCTTAATGTCCATATGAATCTGGTTGATTCATTTGAATCAACACGCTTGATTTGTTTGAATCAACCGGCTTGGTTCAAATGAATCAACTCGCTTGAGTCAAATGAATCAAACCGCTTGAGTCAAATGAATCAACCCCCTCGGTTCCAATGAATCAACCAGGTTGATTCAAATGGCTTTTATTAGAAGTGCTCCTTAAAAAAAAACTTCACTGATTCAATCACCACGATACAGTTGTCAACTCTGAATAAATTCTGAATGGAGCAAATATTTATATCCAGTTTATCCAGGGTTCATTTTGGCTACAAATTAAAATGTGACGACTAAACGAAAAAAAAAAAAACACAATAGTTCAAGTAAGTCAAGGAGAAACCAATTTCTCTTTTGCTCTTGTTTTTTTTGCAACCAGAAATTCAAAACCAAAAATCACAGTTGTTATCACACTGCCATCATCATTGGCGACGGCACTCCAGGATGCCTGACTTGCAGTGGAGGCCAGGATGTGGGCGGGCTGCGGAGACCAAGCACCGGAGCCAGGGTCTCTGCCAGAACACATCCCACACGGGCCGTCGCTCCCGCTGCTCCTGTTGACACGGCGTACATGTTTGGCCCGCTCATGTCGACAGGCCGTCAGATCCGTGCGGTTTGATTCGCTCCCAACGTCTCTCATATCCCCACCGTCCCCCGGCTCCCCTTCGCCCAGCGACTCTGAGCTTCGGATCTTGGCCAAAATCGACGGAAGGCGTTTGGGAAGAGCCAGCTCCGACGTTTTCAGCTCAGCCTTGGAGGCTTTTATTACCAAATTAAACGGGAGCCTTTCAGTGTTTAACCTTCAACTTTTCCCCGCCAGTCGAGGGTTGCGCACTTTCCATACGACTCGGCACCGAGCCGGACTCGCGGCTTGCGGCACGTTTTCGGGGGGGGGGCGGAGGGGGTCCCCTAATCCCACGGAGATGGCGGCCCATTCATTTCAATCACGTTTCAGGTCACAGTCGTCCTGTCAACCGTTCTAAAGGCCTTTATTTGTATTGGGGTCGCTGGGGAAAAAAAAAAACTTTTTGGGCCTATTGGATTTTTATTGCTGCAGTACCCCCAGTGTGACCCGTTGACCTTGTCCCCGCCCAGGTTTCCTGCGGCCGCCCACGCCGGGGAAGGAAGAAAGGAAAGATGGCGCACTGACCCTGAAGCGGTTGAAGTCGGCGTAGGAGGCATCGTAGGTCTTGTGGTGAGCTTCCACCAGGGAGGAAATAATTCTGGCCTGCTCCTCGTTCAGACGTGGTCTCATGGCCTCGCGGGCCGCCTCCTCCTCCTTTCTCTTCATTATCATGTCCTTCTTCCTCTGGACCTCCTCGTCCGTCAGGATGACTGCGGGGAAAATGACACAGGGGAAAATTATTTATTTTTTCTTGCCAAAGCGTTTCACGGTGAGAGGGATGCCATCAAAAGCAGTTATTTTCTGTTCTTTCGAAAATACAATGTCCCAAACAAACTGGCAGAACCACCGGCTAACGTCGCTAATGTCACTGACCGCCCTCCTATTTATCCTCACAGCTGAAGCCCGGCGGTAGCTTCGCCTCTTCATGTAAGCTGGTGAGCTGATTGGCTGACAAACCACTTAAAATTTAAGTTGAGTTTGCGAAGAATTTGAGAAATCTTAAATCTGAACCTTTCAAGTTTTGGGGGTAACTTAACAAGCAGCTCCGCCTCTTTTTCGTCATCACAGGATGCCGACTGATCCCGTCCACATTTCCACAATGGAAATGACTCACTTAAAAGCCTCTATCGACACAGACTTAAAACTTAAAGGCAGGACCAAACCCCAATAAACTGAGGATGCAATCAGGAAAAACACGGCTTCCACGGCGAACTGAAATATCAACGTCGGTGAGTCTTGATGGCGAGGGTGTTTTGAACGCCAGCGGCAAAACAAGAGAGCTTGTGACGTAAGCTCCCAAGTATTTCCATCCCAGGTTACATGCTCCATACATCTCCGGGGTCTGGCACACACGCACGCACAGGGGGAGGGGCCAGTGGCGTCCGCCACCTTTTTATAGCGCCGCTGCAGTGGACGTGTCGGATGTTTAAAGTGCTGTTTTCTTATTCATGCTGCGGGAGAGGCGGGACCGAGCGGCGCAGAAATAGGATTCTACACACTGTTTATAGTGGCTCTTCTACATTTTGACAAGGAGAGAGGCTCCCCTGGTTTGCACGCCACTCTTCGTCTCGGGAGGTTTTACCACGCGGCTTTAGAATCCGCCGCTCGCCACGCATTATTTATGAACGACAGCGGCGGATTTAGATCCGTGGCAGCAGGTTCAAAGCGCGATGCTGCTCGGCGTCCCACCGCTTCAGTCTTGCTCCAAAGCGGCACAAAATACAAACAAGAACTTAAGATTTAGGAGGGGGAAACCTTAGCGAGTGCAACAGCGTGCTTCGAGTTTGATTCCCCGCAGGCGCTGCTGTCATTTAGTGCCAGTTTTTGTTGTTGTTGTTGTTGTTGTTGTTTTGTGTTTGTTTTATTAACATCATTTAACCACAACTCAGCACAATATCACCAAATAGCAATTCAAAGGCGGGACGGGGATGTAACTTAAGATATTTATTGTGTTTCTTATAACCTAGGAAAAACTGGAGAGGACAATAATAATTTCTTTGTGGAAATATTCTATTTTTATTTTCATTGGAACATTCCAAAACGATTACAGACTTAAACTGTGTGTGTGTGTGTGTGTGTGTGTGTGTGTGTGTGCGTGTATGTGTTGGTTTCATCTCTCTCGCACTACGAGATACGATTGAGATATGATTGCATTTGTCAATCATGGTATCTCATTTTGAAAATTGCTTTTATTTTGTAAAGACTTTGTGTGCATCTGAACAGGCCCAGGTTTCACACTGAGTGAGTATCAATAAATTAGAAGACTATATTGTCACTTCAAATTGTCATTTTCTAGTATTTTTGGTTGGTGGTGTGCCATGGAATTTTTTTCAATGCAAAAAAATGTCCCATGGCTCGAGGTTGACTAAAGCCGAGTTAAAAAAAAATACAGCATCGTAGCAGTTAGCCACACGCTAGCATTAGCCCTTGCATCAACGGAAAGCCTCGACCTCTTAACTCCTTGAGGAAGTCTGACTGGCCAGCCTTAGAGTGACAGACGGTTCCCCCAATCGTCTTCCAGTTTTTTGTTTTGTGCGTTTCCCCTCCGCCCTTCACTATTGCTGCATTGGGCAGCTCCACACCGCTCCTAATATTAAAACGTGTGGGCGTTCCGGCAGCCGCTGGCACAGCAACAGGCGCAACTCGGCTCCAGTGGCGGTGACAGCGGTGGACTTGCTTCTGATTGGCCCGTTACACTCGGCCTCTGCGTCACATCACTGCAGAGGCCGGACCGGGTTGTTGTGACTGGGTTTGACCACCTCACATCGGGCAGGAGGCCATGTGACTCCCTCCAGCTTCTTCTCCCAGTCTGACGGCTCCATTTTCAACTGTTGGAAGCAGAAAAACCCTTTTGTTTTTTCCCCTCCTCTCTTTTCTCTACACACTCAGGCTGGTACATACACCCCAGGGCTGGTATAAGTAATACACACGATTTCTCCGACGCAGTATTTTCCTCTCTCTCTCTCTCCCTCTCTCTCCCTCTCCCTCTCTCTCCCTCTCTCTCCCTCTCTCTCCCTCTCTCCCTCTCCCTCTCTCTCTCTCTCTATCTCTCTCTCTCTCCCCCTCTCTCTCTCCCTCTCTCTCTCTCTCTCTCTCTCTCTCTCTCGGCGAGATGCCTCTTAGCAACCGCGCGAGCGGCCAAACATCTGGATTTGTGGCACTGAGGGCGTGAAACAGGAAACGCGCGGTGCCAGAGGACCTTTTAACCAAATGAAAAGCAGCTGGGCGAGATGTCGGGCGACGTGATGCGACGTCCAAAACCAGCTCCTTCGTTAACAGGAGGGGGAAAAAAAAAAAAAAGAGTTTTTGCGTTATAGGTTTCCTGCCGTAGCACTTCGCCGCCCTCCGAAAGCCAAACACACGACGGCTTTGTGTGGCCGTCATTACGCCGGGTGACGGCGGCCATGACTCGTAAAGTGTCAACGACGCGTGTGAGATATGTGCCGTGAAATGCATGAAACCTAAATGAGGTGCACGAAAACACGGGCGCACGTTTCAACCCACATGCATGTCGCCCTTTTAAACATGAAATTTATTCTCAGACTTCACATAATTGTGCAATTTCTGTTTCGGGGGAATTTCCACTGTGACTTTTTCTTTAAATGGCACTATAATTTTATTTGTTTTTTCCAAAGAAATGATTTTTTTGGGGGGCGGGCGGGGGGGGGGCAATGCTAATTTCAATCGATTTAAATAACGTTGTTGGGAGGAATTCAATAAAAATAAAAAAAAACACAACTCTTAAAATGACCTCACGATTTCAAACATTCAAATAAAAATTCTTCTGCGGCAAAAAGTTTGAGAGTTACTGCTAAAAACAAGGCATCGGATGAAGCGGTGCCCAAAGATAGAAAGTTGCTGCGGCTCAAGATTCCAACCGGCTCTCAGATTAAATTGAATTTTGTAAATTATGCCCAAATTCACGTCGCCAAATCAGTTTATCAGATTCATCGGAAATAATTTATTTAAAGTACCCCGCGCCAGCGAGCGGCGGGTCGAAAGACACAAGAATGGAGGCAAACAGCCTTTTGTGTGCAGCGATGATGTCACCCTGATGTAATTCAATCTGAACCCATTAAAAACTAAAAGTCAATTCATTTCACCGAGGGGAGCAATTTCGCGTTTCTATAGCAACTATGGCGGAGGAAGAGCAAAAAAAAAAAAAAAAAAAAAAAAATGTTTCCAACACAACCTCGCTCCGGTGACACCAATAATTATTAATAATAACAATGATCTGCCGGCAACTGAGCCGGCGTCCGTGACTACGAGTTTGTTTCTTTTTTTCTTTAAAGGAAGCCTGAAGGTCTGTTTTCCATCCTCTGTGCTGGCAGCGAAGCGCTGACCCCAGGATGCCTCAGCCCCATATTATCCATCTGAGCGCGTGCCACACTGACCTATTACCCAAGAAGAGCTTAAGTCTGCAGACAGCAGGGCTGCCAGGCAGACGAGCCCAAAGCCGCCGCCGCCGCCGCCGCCGCCGCTCAGGAGCATGTGTGCAGCAGCTCCGGGTTAGAAACCCTGCCATCACTCATACCTTGGCCACCGTTTAATTTAGCCCCATGCTAATGATGTCATGGGTCGCCTGGGAATACCGGGCCCCTGGAGGGGGCGGCACGGAACCTCTGAAGGTGGTCCAGACCGTTTAAATTTAGATTAAGGCCTTGGCTGACCACTCGCTTCCTTTTCAATTTCTTTTTTCGCTGGTCAAAAAGTGCCATTATTTAATGTTAGCTAGCTCGGATGTGGTCGCACTTCTGAAACGCTCTCATTTGTTACGGCACCCACTTCTGGACGGTTCGCCCAATTGTTTCAAAATGGTCATAAAATACGTGGGACTGAGGCAGGGCTCCACATTTAGCCCTCGCTTCTTACCAGCCGTCAAAGCAGTAAACAAACTAAATAAATACTTAAGTTGGCTGGCAACAGCTAATTTGAGGGGGAGGACGGGGGCCGGCGGGGATCTGTCGGCGCACCTCACGCTAAAAACACGGGCCCGTTTTCCTGGAAGCCGTAAACAAATGCATGTGAAGTGGATTTTTGGGTGATTGCACTTTAGAGCGCAACCACACAAGCGGGCATTACGCAACCGCATTTTGTGGCGAGGCAGATGGCAAAAACAAACTGTTTGGCTACAAAGGCTTAAAAAGGCAACCCGATGAATCCCCCCCCAAAAAAAAAAAAAGAAAAAAGAAAAAGGATTTACTCTTGCTTTCATCTCCACTTGCTCCAAGCGCCATTAATTAGGTTTTGGCTGCACTTCAACAGCCAATCCATTCACAAAGCCGGCAGGCGGGACCGGCGCTGGTGGCGGTGACGGTGAAAAGGCTGCAGTTTGGTACAAATTTGGTGAAGGACGCTGAAAGAAACTTTTTTTTTTTTTCTTTTTTTTTTTTTAGCATCTCGGGCTTCAAAACAGAGCTTTGTCGCTTGGCAGTTGTGCGAAACCTGCTCAGGCCCAAACAGAAACAAGAACAAACTCAGAAACCTTTTGCATTGTTTAGCACTTTGTGGTTTTTCTTGGTGCGGAAACATTTGAGTTTGTCGAGGAGCCACGGAGCAGAAAAGGTAGCAGGCCAGAACTAGAACTTGCACCTACTGCCTAAAAGCATTTTTTTTTAAATGCAATGCAGAAGTTTAACGGAACTTCTAGAGATTCATACAAGACAAAAATGCTCGTTTGAGTTTCCATCCACGATGCAGATATTAGGAATAAGTTCACCAAAATAAGCAGCAGGTGGCGATACTTTTTCAAATTTTCAACTTTGTCAAAAGAAACCCACCAACAGAGTCCATCACATCCCCCAGTGCCAAGAGCTAACTGGGCAAACTTTGTAGAGTTTAAGGTCTCCAGCCTGAAACAAAGGAGGGTGGCCACGCCCACATTGGGTGCCATAGCTGTCACGCTGGATTTGATGGGTGGCTACTGCTGCCCCCCCCCCCTGCCACACACACACACACACACACACACACACACAGCGCCCACCCCTGGGGATTCTGGGATGTGTGAAGGAGGTGAAATCAGGTCAGTCTGGCATCTGGGCACCCACACGCTGAGAGAGGGTGGCGGGTGTGGGTGGGACGGGTGGCGGTGGGGGGCTCGTGGGCGTGCGCGTGGTGGCCACACACGCGGGAGGTGGTGCCCTCATTGTGTCCGCTCAGCGGTTAGAAAAACACGCAGTCAGTTCGCGCGCGCAGGCTTTGTCCCGACGTCTCGCGGCGGCGTCTCGCATCACTTCACGCTTCAGGATCCTTCACGTCAAAGCCGGTGAGTCTCGTCGCCGCCCGGGACAAACGCCGTTTTGTTGCTGGTGAAGCCAGGGGGCGGGACTTAGAAAATTAAAAAAATAAACTTCCATGAGACTAATTTCTAATACTTCTTTCGGGAAAAAAAGGGGGAGGGGTTGGGGTGTTGGAAAAGGTCACCGGCCAATCAGAGCCCTTTGCTGACAGCGCCGCCCCTGTGGCTGAGCGTCTTTCTCCTCGAAGGATGCAGCACCTGCTTGCAGGCAGGCAGCCAGGCGGGAAAAAACAACTCAGGTCCAAACTTCATGTCACAAACTCGCAGCAGCGTCCTGTTTTGGTCAAACCCTGACCATAGCTCCACCTCCACCTCCACCTCCACCTCTTCCTCCTCCTCTTCCTCCTCCTCCACCTTCTACTCCCCCTCAGGAAAAAAACTCTGATCAGCTCTAAAACGACTCAGCCAGGGAGCCCATAATGAACCAACCTGTCGGGAATCAGATTTGCGATCTCAGCGATCCGGCTGGCTGCCGGGAAACTTTGGCGCTCTCGTAAATTATTTATTAAAACACGACGACGGAGCGGAATGAAAAAACAAAACAAAACATGGAACGATCATCCGGCCTGAAGCCGAGCCGGCGGTATGGAAACATTTAAGGGTCTGCTCGACGTACATTACATACACGCGTCCGTTCGATGCACGTCGGAGCCCATTCAGAGGCGCGGTCGAGCATCTGACGCTTATGTTAATGAGGCCGTAGAAAGAAAGAGAGAAAAGGCGGAACACAAGAGGGCTGAGCGGGCGAGCGAGGAATACAAATCAGCAGGCGAGGCAAAAGGGCTCAAACTGCCCCCACCTCTGGTTCTGGTTCCGACCGAGCTGAATAGCAAAACGGCACGAGGACAACTTGCAGCCCCCTCGCGTGAAACAACGCAAAGCGATGAAGCAGCGTCGGATTCCCGCAAACGCGAAATCAGAAGCTGGAGGAGGAGGGGGAGGAGTAAGAGGAGGAGGAGTAGGAGGAGGAGGAGGAGGAGGAGGATCGGCCGCAGGACACAACCACTGCGTTTGTCACCGCAGTCACAAGACGTACAGCGAGACCGGTTCCACTCATTAAATACAAATGTTTACGTCTTTCAAAGTCACATGAGCAGGAAGTGCAACCGCCGCCGCTGTCTGCTTGCAGGACCTCCCCTTCAAGGTGAAGGAAGGTCGGGCGGGCCGAGCGCCAGGCTGAGCCCGCCGCTAAGCCGTTGCTCGCACGCTCAAAGACTCCCGAGGGGCTTGACGGCAGGGACCACACGCAGCAGGAGGGCCACGGCGCCGAATTCCGCAACCGGGTGACGGCAGGGGTGGCGACAGGCTCCGCCCACTCGGCGGGACGCAGCCTCCCGGCAGGAGACCTCGCAGTGTCGCCGTACGACCACCGTGTGACAGCGGATACAGCAGGGGGACAAAAGTTTTCGGACGCTCAATGTCATTTTGTTCAATTCCAGTTAATATGATCAACATTTGAAGTTATTTTGTGTTTCTAATGGTTTGGCTGCATCAGAGGCACAATGAGGTGCGTGAGGCGTGCATGCAGACGACGACTGCAACACAGACTGCAGCCTTGCTCTGACATACAAGGCTGCATGAACAGAAGCACAAGGCTGAACACAGCTACAGAATTTTAACACGGTGGAAAAGGGGCAATTTGGTGATTTTGTTGTTGTTGTTGTTGTTGTTGTTCCTGCAGTCACGCCCTGCCCCCCTGCTCTCTCATCTCGTCATTCTCTACAGCATCCTCATTGGCTGTCCAGATAAGAAGCTCCACATCCATCAAGCCGGACGGGGGGAAAAAAAATCAATTTTTACATCAGCGCGAAGACACATCGGGCGCCTGTAGGTGCCGCGAGTCCTTCAGCACGTCTCGGAAAACTGATTGCATCCTTGCGTTTGTCTCCCGCTTTTACGTCTTGGAGCCATTGTCGCTCGAGTCAAGAGGCGACTGCTTGGACGGCGAGTCGACTGGATCACCGGCAGGCGGACGGAAGACGTACCTGCTGCCCTCCGGCAGCTGTGACGGGAATTAATCGGAGATAATAATTCCAGTTAGGCTTCAAATGCCAAGCGATAATTGCTGCGCCGTTATCCCGGCGCGTTCTGCCACCGCCGCTCTTCCGGCTGGCATTCATTTAATAACCGTGAAGAGAGAGGGTTTGATTTTTTATTTTCTTTTTTTTAATGCAGGTACTGAGGGCCCCTCCCCCCCGAGGCGCTGAAATGGATTTTATCCGAGAATGAGCGTTGGGAACAATAACTTCAGGTTCGCCAGGTTTTCGGCTCCCTGCAGCTCCTCCCTCCTCGTCCCCCTGAATGAAATAAAGACGCTGCACTGTCGCAGTGAGGGGGACTGGGGAGGGGGGTGATATCAGGTCAGCGTCGCCCCACATCCTTTCACACCCGACACAAACGCACACACGCAGAGATATGGGCTGTGGGCCATTGTGTCGGCGAAGAATGAGAGTCATTGTTGTCCAGGACTTAGCCTCGTCCCCGACATCCCCGAGCAGCCGCTTCCTTCCTTCCTCGCTTCCTTCCTTCCTTCCTTCCTTCCTTCCTTCCTTCCTCCCTTCCGCTGCTCCCTTTCTCCGCGCGTCGCCTCCGGCTCGTCACGGCAGGACATCGCCACTCTTTCACGAGGCAATGGGAAGCGCCCGACGCCCCCCGGAGGCGAAGTCGGAATCTGCAGGCTGCAGCCAGATGTTGGGTTACCGGCCCGCTACTGATCCGTTTACACACGTGTCGCACCCGCAACGGGTCTCCGCGGAATGGAAAAGATGTGAAAACCGGCCGCGCCGTTCCAGGCCTGGGAGAAAATTCCCACAGGGGTCTTCCGAGTGCGGAGGCCCACCGTCACTGGCCTCCGGCGCCGTTGCAAACTCAAACAGACGATTTTCAAGTAAAATAGACAAAACAACACTGCATTGTCCATCCAGAGTTCTGGCGATAAGCAGCGTCTCTGTCCTGCCAGAGAACATTTCCCAGAAATGAGAAGAGGAAAAAAAAAAAACGCGCGAATAAACACCGCAGAAGACCTTCGGTGGAACTTAACGCACGATAAAATAGATATATTTCATGAGGCATGAAATGAGGGATTGACCTTTGACCTGTGGGAAATGACTCAACACCCTGAGCGTCCAGTGATGGACGTCTCAGAGGCGGTGATGTCTGACGATTAACGGGGCAACAATTAAAGGATCAATTTTGTTCATTATGTCTTCGGATTTGAATAGATTTGTATCTTTCTTTTATTCTGCCAAAACATGTCAAAGTTAAGAGGAAAAACATGTCTGAATAAAAGAAAGATATAAATCCAACAACGAAGGGACTTGGACAATGTTCTTAGTTGAGCAGCATCGTCACTGGCTGGAGGTGTTGGACCAGGAGGACGACAGAACAACCCGGAGGTGGATCAATCAAAGACCAGTCGCAGCTTGGAGGCGGTTTGACATGTTGTATAAAATCAAAGGTTGGGGGGGCGGAGATTCGGAGCCAGAGTAGCGTGAAGCAACGCGGATAAAACCAAACGAAGAAGTTTTACCGGGGGGGATAAAAAGCCGACGCACCTGACGAGGAACTAAACTGAGAATAAAACCTGCACGACTGCTTCCCGCTGTTTCCTCTCCAGATGGCGCCGCCAGCAGTCGGCTGTGCATAACCATCGTCAGGACCGTGTTGCACGTCGGCTCGGCTTACCCTCCCATCCATCTGACTGACTGGCTGCTGCTCGCCCTCCTTCTTTAAACATGGGATCAAAGGGCCCCTGACCTCCGGCCATGAGCTAAACCACAGCAAAAAAAACTAAGCAAGGGGGAGAAAAACTAGAATTTGTGCAGGAATGTGTCGGATTTTCAGTCTTTTTTTCCCCTCCCGTGCAGATTCTGCAGTAGAGCGCCGGGCGGCTGTTGGCTCTCTGATGTCCGCATTAATATTTCATCAAAGGAGCGATGGGCTGAGTCGCGGCGTTCTGCTCCTCCCAGCGTCACCTCGATTACCTCGGCGACTTCGGGGTCCCGTCTTGTCCAATCGGTTCGGATCTTTCCCGATCCCGAGGACGAGATCCAAACAAAGCCAAACCAAGCCAACGGCGGCGTGACGAGGTGTTTTTAGCCCTTTCGGTGAAAATCTGACACGGCTACCAGGTAAAATAAGGAACGAAAGGTGTTGGGAATCCTGTGGTGGAAGGAGGCGCAGGGCGGGGGAGGGGCTGAGACGCTGTGTGCCGTCACGGCAAATCAACTCACACTCTTTCATCATGCCGATGTCGATGCAGCGCTTGAGACGGCAGGCCTGGCAGTGGCGCCGGTTGTCCTTGGTGATGGTGCAGCTCCCGTTGAACGGACAGGTGAAGGAGGCTTTACGCTTCATGCTGCGCCTGCAGGGAGAGGGAGGGGGGAGGAGTCGGGAGAGGAGGGGAAATGTCATGCTAGTCCATTATGCATCAGGCCGTGCGGAGGAGAAGGAAACGAATGTGAGCTGGAGCGGGTCTGGAACACCACCGAAAACACTTGGATTTTCTTCATTTATTCTAAGACGATTTAAGGGTCCACGTGAGCAGTCAGGGTGTCAAAAAAAAAAAAAATGCATATTTAACCCTTTGTTTAGAGCCTGCTGCTAAATCAGATGCTTTAATGCTTTTAGACCTTCTGCATGTTGCATGAAATACAAAACATAGAAAATCCCAGCAGTGACAAAAGATCTGGCCACAAATCCTGGGTGACGTATCAGTGCCCCTTGTGACATCACAGGGGGTTGATTCCCAGAATTGCGTGTTTTGGCACAAACCTTATTTATTTCTTTGGACAACAAGTGAAGTAGAAGGACATGTAGATTATTGCCCTTGATACATTAGATGATTTTGGTTTTCAGGTCAACAGACTGGAAAGAACAATTGTGTGTGTGCAAGAACAAACACGCAAATCGACAGATAAAATGCCTCCTGAAGATTCCTACCAGGGAGCGTTGATGTTCTAGTACTGCTTGACCCGATATGTGAGTCAGTGCAGCTATGAGTGTGCAGAGTTTGTAGTGAAAAGCTGAATTACTTCCCACCTCAACCGGCCAGACATTAAAAGAACTGACGTTGTTGTGCCTTTGGATGAATCTTTTTTTTTTCTTCACCTTACCGGCGCCTTGTTAAAACTCTCCCCGTGAGTCTTGTTTGCTCTGCGGCTCTCCACTTCTCCGAACCGTGTATTGGATTATCTTTTAGAGCCAATTTGAACATTTGAATAGGCACTTTCGTTTTAAAGGTCAGGTCACGTCGCGCGTTACCGCCCAGAATAAACCAGACGGGGCGGACGGAGGGAACACACGCATGGAATGTTTGTCATGGGACCCGGCGGCAGCATAACTCACACATTGTACAGACACATGACGAGCCTTGCACACACGGTGGGGGGGGGGGGAGAGAAGAAACAGCCCAAATGTAAACGGCAGAAGAATCCGACCTGAAGAATCCTTTGCAGCCTTCGCACGTCATGGCGTTGAAGTGGAAGCCGGTGGCCTTGTCGCCGCACACGCCGCAGATCCGCGGGGCGTTGCGGTCGAACTCCTCCGGTCCGACCACCGACGTCGTCACCGTCATGGGCTCCATCACTGCAGGAGGGGAAGAATAGAGGGAGACGTCAGCGGACAGCATTCAGCGGCTGGTTCTCCCGGCTCAGCTCTGCTTTCTGTGGCCAAGGGGTGGCTTTGCCTTCCCGGCTTTCAACAAAAACAGGTGTCAGGCCATTAGCATATGTAGCAGGGGGCAATGACAGCCGCACGCTGAATCATTCAGGCATCCAGGTGTGTCCGAGCACACACGCACACACGCACACACACACACACACACACACACGCACACACACACACACACACACACACACACGCGCGCGCTCGTGAACAAAACACCTGTTGTTAGCGATTGCTGCGTCGATTACAGTGACGGAAGCGACGTTTTATCGAAAGAGTCGAGGCCGCCGTCTCCTCTCGTGCCGATTTTCCTCCCGCGCAAACCCACACCAGCTGCCTTTGCCGTGGCAAACAAAGAGCGGCGGGTTAAAGCGTCGACGTGGAGCGACGGCCGCCTCAAAATTTAATCGACAAAACAGCGGAAAAGTATCGAGGAAACACAACAGAGAGCACAAGGGAAGTTCTTTCATTCACTTCCAGGCTTCCTTGCGTCTCGGTTCTTGTTTTGCGACCTTCCTAAACGGGGCTGCGTTTGACGCCGTTTCGCCACCAGGTGTCGCAGCTTCGCGCCGCACGTGCAAACCGAGACAAACCGGCTCCCTGCAGCAGCAGCGGCGGACCTTAACGCAACAAACAAGGGTATAAACCGCACAGCAGGAGCGTCAAGGTTTAAGTCGGTCCGGGATGTTGCCACCAGTGGGTGGCGCTCCGACAATATCTGCTTTACTGCCTTGCTTTTCCCGCACCATCGCTGCTGTTTACTGACCCTGTGTGTGTCAGGGGTGGGAGGGGATGGGAGGGGATTATGGCTCCGGATGCAGGGAGGAAGAGGAGATTCACATGCATTAACATGATCACATGACCGGTTGGGGAACAATCAGCAGCAGAGACACAGTTTTGGACAGAGCAGTTTGTTTCTGAGATCTAAGAAAAAGATCAATTTTTTCCGGATTTCTCCTTTAAAAATTGTCATTTTTATGTTCCTTTACATTCACCCTGCTGTGTTGGAACATTTTCCCAGTCATCACTTTAAATTTTTTTGGTGCGTGATGTCACATGAAGCTGAAGCGGTGCCCGAAAAGTTTTGTAGGAAAATATGAAAGCGTTACTTTCAGAGAAACTATTTTTGTGGCCCAAAAATATTGTTTTCCTCTGACGTGCGCCGTCCCTTTAAGAGGGCTCTTGGGTAACGTATATGAGCGGGAAATCTCCTCCGATTCACACCACTAGGGGACAGATGGCCCAACGACCTTACGTAAACTGTTTAAGTTTCCAAAAACTAAATTTAAACGATGTGAATTCAGGGCTCAGGTTTATGTTACTGGGGCAGGCGGAGAAACGGCCAAAAGCTCGGCAGTCAAAAACCGAACAGGCCGGGGCTGTTTTTAGGGGGGCTGGCGGTGGGGGGTAGAGTGGATGGCTTATGTCGTGTAAAATAAATACAGACATCTGCGGGGCCGACATCACTCGGGGTGGAGGACTCATGTATGTAGGGGAGGTCATGTGAGGGGAAGACAAGCAAATGAGGACAAAAAGAGGAGGGGCTCCGAGCGGCTGGCTTAGGCTCAGCGGGGGGGAAGGAGTCACGTGGATGCAGAATATAGCCTGTGGCGGTGGCAGCACAGGGGGGGTGGGGGGGGGGGGGGGCGGAGGAGAGGAGGGGTGGTGCGTGCACAGAAGCAGGGCTCGGGACGATGTCAAGCGAGGACAAAAGCGATTCGGAGGAGGAACCCGGCACGGAAGAGGGGCGGCAGGGGCGGACGAACGGCGGGACGGAAATAATTGAAGAGGCGAAGGAGGGAAGGAGGGAGGACGGAGGAGGACAGAGGAGGACGGAGGAGGACGGAGACAAACAGGGATCGGCCCCATTAGGTCTCACTACATCTCTCAGTCTAACACACACACACACACACACACACACACACACACACACACACACACCTGCTGTGATGGCGCTGGATACCCGGAACGCCGCACGCAGTCGGAGCGCCGCCCGGGTGTTTAGAACACGTGGGCCCAGCAGGGGGAGTTTTTCCTCCCCTCATTCATAAACACGTCAACACGTCGTGGTCGGCGGCGACCGGAGGTGTGACCCGCGACCATGGGACAAAAAAACAACGAGGCGGCGCAAACAACATCAGTCGGGGCATTAGAAAGAAAAAAAAAAAAAAAGCAAAGCGAGCGCTCAGACGCACGCACAACGTGAAAACAAGCCCTTGTGCAGCAGCAGGTGGACGATGGAGCAGCTGAGACATGACGAGTGTCAAATTTAATGTTTTACTTTCAAGAACGGCACCACATGGCAAAAATAAAGAAAAAGAAACTCAACCCAACGTTGCCTCCAGATCCTTTTCTCGCTCGACTTCTTGACGAGCTCCCACCTAAAACGTTTTCAGGCCAAATCAAAGCAGCGAGTCGAGGGACGAGACCATACGAGATTTACAACAGAAGCGCTTCACACCATTCAATGGAAACACCTGCAAATCGCAATTGTACTTTGGCGAAATTTTTGAAATATCGCTTTTGTTTTGCGAAAAACTGTGATGGAAACGCAGCTATAGAAGCCTGAGATCTGGCTGGCTTTGGGGGGGGGTAGATGAACACCAGGGGGCAGCACTGAGCTCGTACAAGCACCCACCACTTGCAACTTGCAAGTCTGGAGCTGTTTCGTGACAGTTTACTGAAGTACAGGGAAGTAAAGGGTGGGCTCGTCCAATCAGCGTCTCCCGCTCAACTCAAAGCAGCACAAGACAAAACACAAAGACTGAAAATAAAATGAAACACTAAACAACAGTTTAAACAAACGGACGACGGCGCAGAAGAAGCGGCGGCGACAACTGGATTGATAAGATCTCGTCTCTACTGAGGGTTTTTTCGTTTTCCCTTCCCTGCAGCTAGAAGTTCCACAACACACAAAGCGCCAGTCTGGCAGGTGTCCAGCCTATCCTGTCTGGATCTGCTGCTGTCACCGTGCGGCTCCGATCCCCCTTTTGTTTGCACCACATCCAGAAAAATTAAATGATTAAAAAAAAATAATAATAATAAAATAAAAAAGTCCCATTGAAAGTTAATCGTTCAAAGCCTCAAGTCAGTGTTTGCCCCCCGCCCCTTTCCCCCCACTGATTAATCCACTTCAAGTACTTGCTGGACCGCCGCCGCCGTCATACGGTTGTTTATAATATTGGATCTGACAAAGTCACAACAAAGCGGTCGGAAAAGAAAGAAACGTACGACATGAAAAAACCCCACCGCTCCTTCCCGCCCCGCGGCGCTCCCGGTCTTCTCGCCGAAGAGTCCGACTCCCGGCTGGGTTGAGGCGACGGGGCCGCGGCCGCCGTCTGCAGCAACAAGACTTAATTGAAGGGAATCGGCAGAGACAAGACGGGCGGCGCAGCCGGACAAAACACGGCTCCGCTGTGCATAATGGATTCTCCATGGATCTGCTTTTCATTCATCGTGTGTGCGTGTGTGTGTGTGTGTGTGTGTGTGTGCGTGCGTGCGTGCGTGCGCGCGCGGCATGGACGCGTGCGAGTGTGCCGACACTTGAGAAGTGTATTAGTGGCCGAGATGGCGCTAACTCAGGAGAACTTCATCACTCTCGCTGCAGCGGCCGGCTAATTTAGGAAGCCACATAGTTTTCTTTAAAGGAAAAAAAAAAAAGAAAGAAAGAAAAAAGAAAAAACCGCGCGTATGCATCATCGCTCTAATATATTTTCTGAATTTGAAGAATGTATCCCTTAATTGAAAGGCGCTGTAATAATATACACGCTGGCTGCTCCAGTGCAGCAGAATCATTAGTTATACCAAGGGCACGAAATAAGGATAAACAGCAAATCTCTGCACTATTAGCTATTAATACAATCACCCAGAATCACTTGATAAGGTTTTCTGTATTGATAAATTAAATATGGTTGTTGTTATTATAAATATTCCGTTTTTATAACTTTCCTGCCAATGGCGCAGCCTCACACTGTTAATTCACCATGAAATAATAATAAGAGTAAAACGAAGAAAGTAATGAAGGCTTTCTATTCTCTTCTATACTATTTTAGCTCTCCGTTTACAACCTTCTGCCAAAACTGATGCTTTTTCAGACCTTTGGACTTAGGGGGCGAAGCCTAGACCTGGCTGGGAAGTGCATCAGTGCCCTTTGTGATGTCACAGGGGACTCATTTTAATTTCTCGAGCCGTCTTTTCAAACAGACTTGATGAAAAACGTTCCTGGAGATGGTGAAAGGAGTCATGGATGAACTTTCCACTGACGCGTTATTCTCAGGAAACACTGTGACGAGTGTTTTCGCTTGGATTTATGAACTTACTAACCTGCTCAGAGCCACGCCAGTGCAGCCACAGTCATGTGAAAACACTGTTGTTGGATCTCATGACCCTCTTAAAGCCGAGGCCTGGCTGCCGCGCAACCTTTCACATTTAACTTAGGGCGTTTACCCACAGGCGCCCTCGGTAACATCTCGGTACGGTACGGGTCGGTATTGACGCATTTCCACGGGCCCCAGCACGGTCCCAGGGGTTACGATTTTGGTACCTGCCTCCTTGGGGTTCGAAGCGAGCGGAGCTGACACCGTATGGGTGACGTAGCAACGTGCAGGGCACTGATTGGGTAAGAGTTTTGACGAAAAAGCCAAAGGCAGTTTCTCACGAAAGACCAAAACCGCCATTTTTTAAATGCCCCGCGTGTGGATTTTTACAGTTTCACGTATTAAAAACTGAAAAGATTATGAAACTGTACCATGGGCGAACGTAGAACTGCAGACGTTTCTGTTCTCTGTGGCCAAAGAAAAAGCTCATAGAGAGCTGGACGGACGGAGCGACACGCAATGAAAAGCCTTCCTGGTTTCGCAGCCGGTGGCCGTCGCTGTACAGCGAAACAGTGTCCGGAGAAATAAAAAAATAAAAATGCCGAGCGACTACCGAAGAACCAAGGACTACAACAGTTAGTCTTTTCCCCTCCTCCCCCCTCCCCTTAGGTTTTCAGGCCCGGGGGTCACATGACTGACACGCCGTCAAAGGGTTACAAAAATGACCCCCCTCACCCCACCAGCCTCCCTTCCTCAAAGACACACGGCGAAGAACAACAACAGATGGATGAGTAATTACGCTCACATTCACACCTAGAGACGCTTTACGGTCGACACTTACGCTAACTCGGCTGTCTAATGAGCGTGGAGGGAAGCCGTAGAGAGCAGCCGAAGGGAATCTGCAGTGGGGTGGGGGGACAGCATGCCGCCGCCACGCACGCAGACAGACAGGCAGGCAGACAGGAAGGCAGACAGGCAGGCAGGCAGGCAGGCAGGCACAAGCCAGCCGGTGGGTCTCTGCGGCCACTTAGCGATGATTTAGTGGCTCTGCGTCAGCTCCACGCGGTGCCCTGCAGCCACGCCCACCCACGCAGTCAGACCCCCTTCCCTCCCTCCACTACCACCACCACCACCACCACCGCTGCCTGCCTGCCTGCCTGCCTGCCTGCATGCATGCCTGCCTGTCTGCCTGCCAGCATTTAACCTCACAGTGGTATTGACATTAATAAAAGTGTAACTCGCTGAACAATCAAAGCAATTTTCCTGACCTTAATAATGGTTCTCCTATGTATTTCTCAGGCGGAAGCCCCCCTGACAGTGCCATAAATATGAAACACGCTGTCAGACTTAGGCTTTCAAGAATTTGAGAATTTCCCAGGAAGATGCTCCCAATCAGGCGGCAGGTGACTGAGAGGATGCTGAAAACAATCAGTCAGTGCACCTTTGATGAATAATCAAAAATCCAGCTTTGGCAAAACAACACGTCCATCACTCCTCCACCGTGTGACCTCCACGCTGACGCCTCGACACAACAGCGAGATCCAGCGCCGCGTCAACAGTGTCTCAGCACACTCAAGGGACCTGCATTAGTCCGAATCCTGCCACAAGCAGTGAAATGTTCTTTTTTTGTGGACCACGGGCCGTAGTTTGCCTATGCCTGGCGTAGTGTCTCGCACAAGAACGTTTGAAAAACAGAAAGAGCGAAAACAGCGTTTCTTTCAGGAGGTAATTTCCAGGGGTGGTGGCGAAAACGAACACGATGCGCGTCGTATCGTCGTATCGGCGACTCGCTGGGACGCGAGATGAACGAGAGATTTAGAGGCCGTTGCTCCTTCAAGCAAACGGCCCCTGCGGTCCGCTGGTATCGACCTAAATAAGAAGAGGGACTACAGATTCCACTCATCTCCTGCGGCGGCGAGAAAAAGCCCCAGCGGCAGGCAGCGCTCGAAACATCTGCCTCGCGGTGGCGTATTAATAAAACACCGGTGTTGTGCTGCAGATATGATTGCCATGGAGCGGGTGGGCGGCGAGGGGCGGCACGAGATGTTTCGTCAACAGATGAAACATTCATTGGGCGGCAATCGGGCCGGATTACCGCTGAGCCGCCCTTCCGTGTTTTTTTTTTTTTTTTCGTTTTTTTTCTGGACCGGACGCCAATTTTCTCTGGTGTCACCTGAACCAAGTTAAAATTCACACAACCAGCCTGTAAACAGCAGCAGGCCCCACAAGTTGCCGGATTTCCAAACACGAACCGGCTCTGTTCGTCAAACATCGACGGCGATTGCAGGAGCAATGGAAGTTCGCTGTCGCCTTCTGCGCTTTCCTCCCCCCCCCCTCCGCCGGTGCCCCCTGGAGGGCGGCTCAAACTGCTGAGCTGTGTTTGTCCTCATGCCTCCCCTCCCACACCATAAATCTCATGTCTACCACTCGCCAAAGCAGCAACAGGACCAGCTGACTGCTAAGGAGGACGAGGAGGAGGAACGCCCCATTGCAAGTTTAAAGCTCTCGTATGATAAATTTGGCCTGATTTAGGATTTTTATATTGATATCATTCCCACAAGTCCATCAATAAAAGTGTACACTCACATTTGCGTCCTCAAATAAACCAACGGAGAAGAAGGTGGACGAGCTGTCCGGGTTTGTGTGCGCAGGCCGCCGTAGTTCGGGAGAGGGAGGGGGAGTGAAAGACTGATCCAAATTTAAATTGTAACCATTGCATGTCGCTGTTTCTTCTGAAAATCTCCATATATTACACACTTTAAATGCCTTTTTTTAATTTCCTATCAATTAATGTATAGATTCTCAGTTTCATTGGTTTAATTTGTTTGCCTTTTGAGTTTTATTCATTTATTTATTTTCTTTTTCGCTGTTTTGGTGACTGTATTGGTGTTGTGTGGTGTGCTGTGGTACGATCTGCTTTTTACTGTTGCTTTTTATGGCTGTCGTTGACCTCCTTTTAAAGGTACTGTGCCTATAACAACTAGCAGGGAGACTCCCCATGTAAACCAACACCTGGCTGAAATTGGGTACAATCGCATCCCTGCAAAATGGGGCACTGTACACTGCACACTGTCCTCTTGAAAATAAATACATTCAAATTGAAATAGAACGGGACCCTGCGCCAGGTACCATCGCCATGAGGTCACCGTGCCGAGGGACCCCGATGACAAATGTCAACCCCTCAAGACTGTCGCAGAGGCGGCCTGCCAACGCCAACGCCAATGCCAACGACCCCGCCCCTGACGTACCGCCAGGTTTCCAACTTTGTGTGAAGCAAAGACAGAAGTTTCCCCCACCCCAAAAGCGTGGGAAAAAAATGATACAAATTAAATGTTAACATGAGTTGGTGGAGGTGAAATACACTGTTTTGTCAGGCGGTGGCGGCATAACTGACATACCACTACTTTACTGTAATAAGGTGATACAGTAGAAGAAAAAGAGGCTACAGACAGTGAAAAAGAGATACTTATGAGCAAGTTGTGGTAATATTTTTCAAGGATGAACCCAGGAAGTTCTGATCTCCTGATCAGCTCAAACAACCGTCACATGACTGAAGTGTTTGCTACGCCACAGATTATGTGGTAAATGTGTTTCCTGTTTGTTGCACGATGACAATTTTTACGCACAAGTCAAACAACATCAAGCTAGCACAACCACATCTTACCGAATGACGATGCGATTCCTTCCCGAATTTTGTTTTACCTTTTCTGACGCTGCGCTAGCCCCGCCCCCTTGTACTACCTCTCACTTGCACAAACACAGGCTTTATGTCTCAATGTGATTCCCTTTGGCTAAATGGAGGTTACAAACAAGCAGGTGTGCTGAAAACCGTTCCTATACTGCAAATCTATATTGTGGAAGACCCCCCGACTGGATTCGATCATCTTCCCCAGAACATCTGCCTAATCGGTGTGTGAGCAAACCAAAAAGGTTGCAATTACTTTGACTCTAACCAAAAACCTGTTTTGTTTATTGGAAAATCTATTTGTTTGGGTGCGGCCTGTTTTTTGGGGTTTTTTTTTTGGGGGGGGGGGGGTTCTTTTTCAGTGCGGCACGTGCATTGTCTGGTCACATGACGACCTGATACATGCTGCATCCAATACTTGCACGCCCAACACTTGTTCTACCTACCCAGACATTATTGCTGTTCCCAGGAGTTTCACCTTTTTTTGACCAATGAGTATAATCTCTTCATTTTTCTCTGGCAAGCTCAATAAAATTGATTTTTTTTTTTTTTATTAATTTTCTTTCAACATACCCTAATTTTTTTGACCTATATTCCATGATGACAGATTAGAAACGTGATTTTTTTTTTTTTTTTTTTAATTATAATTTCAGTGTCACCGATGCAAAGAGGCTTATGAGCGGCACTGTCTTTACATCAAGCACGGCTACGGTGAAGGCTGAACTCTCCATGCATCCGAGCCTTTGGACAGCTGCGGGTCTCCTGCTGCACTGTGACTGACCCTGCCCTCCGACCTCAGAGCCGAGCTGGCAATGGGCCAGACAATTTCCCCACAGGGATCAATAAACCATCAGCACAATGAGAGAAAGAGGACGCTCTTTGTTTAAGCCTACAGACGCCTACATAAAAGGCCTTTCTTCCACCTTTATTATCAGGCCAATGTGCTGGAATCCGGCCGCGGAGACGCCGAGAGACACCGACGTATTAGCGGAGGACGTCTTTCTTTAAGGGGGGCGGTAGAGTTGGTTGGAATGTGACTAATGGATCGGGATCAGAACCAGGTCCACTGTGGGTTTTCTTTACCAAAAGTCTTTCAAAGTCCCCTATACCCCCGCTCTCTCTCCACACACACACACACACATAAATCTACTATATGACAGCACAAAACCCCCTCGGAGGCCCTTTGGCTCGTGTTGATTTTAACCTGCATCTGCTCTTCAATCATCGGCGAATCGATACCTGCACACGGCCGAGCGACAGGAAGAGATAAGAGGCGTCAGCAGGAAGATTAAAAACTAGCGGCCGGCGGCGAAGACTCACAACGCCACAGGGTCTCCACGACACCGTGGAAGGGAGGAAGATTGACGTTGCGTCCTGCTGTTGTCACTGCTGCAGAAAGAAGCAGTGGATTCAAGTTGTGCAAGAGCATTCCTACATGTATCTCATTGTGAAGGAGCTTTGTCAACTTATAACGTAAAGCGTTGGTTGATTGATTTACGACAAAGCATACCTCATCTTCAACGGAAGTAAATAATTCGCACAATATAAATGGAATAATTTGGTGTTATTAAGTCGACTACACCTTGTGAAAACGCCCTGGCTACACCGACACAGAAGCAGCGAGATGTGAAAAGAGGCCCGGAGCGGATCACATGACCAGTGTTGTTTTCACTGCAGCTCTCGGCAGCGGCTGCGGGCAGCGCTCATGTTTTGCTGCCGCTGCTGTAGGAAAGCTGGCCGAAGGCCAAGTTAAATGCTACACAGCACGGTGTTGACATACATTTTGGCTGGTGGGCTCCCCCCCTCCCCTCAAACCGGGTTGTGAGGGTGTTTTTTAAGGTGAGGTGTGGGTTCTTAAGGTGAGCCGGTTTTCACCTTTACATGAGCAAATTCTCTTTGTTTGGCTTTAACTTGGGACTGAAAAACAGCCCCGCGGCGTCGACCGTCGCCTCTCCACAAGTATTCTCTGATCATTAACGTTGAAGAGAGCTGCAAGGAGTCTCTGATTAATCATATTTCCCCTGGGGATAAATGATATGTTATAAGTATTCTGATTATTTAAGTTGAAGCGCCACGAGTGCAGAGTGATTTCGGCTAACTAGGTCAGAGGATGAGGAAAAGTCCCAGGTGGGCTCTGCTGGAGAAGAACATTTTTCTTCCACCAGTGCCGCCCGTCCACGTACCCTCCGACGCCGCGGTCATGCAGCTTTCTCATGAAAGCCCAGCGAGAAGTGGCGCGGGCCCCAGTATAGGGTTCCATATACGGGGCTGGAGGTGTTGTGTGCGCGGGGTGTGGGTCCTCTGTTCTGTAGGCAGCTCGACAGGAAGCATGGCCTACTTTTTCCCCCCGCCAGCTGCCTCACGGTGGGCCTCACTCACAGCTACACGGCCATAAAAAAAAAAACCCCAGTCCGGTTACAATGAAGGCAACAAAAGCGGCCGTCCGAGCCGAAGCTTAACACGCTCGCACAATCGCACTCGGGGAGACCGACATCGTGTTCTTAACACTGTGGTGGTCGACACACATGGAGAGCGTGGCCCCGTCTGATTTGTTGAATTTTCAACGACCGGTTTTGTTTTTGTTTTTTTCATGGGTCTCAGAGTGAAACGACCGAGTTGGTGGAGGAACGAGGACGAGGACCAGGGGTGTTCTGGGTGGGGTCTAAAATTCCTGTGTGGTTTCTACAAAAGTTAAAGGAAGGTGCGACAAAACCCTGCAACCCCAACTACACTTCAGGCTCTATGCTAGTTTGCATCTGCTGTTTTATTAGTTCACTGAAATGCCTTGACGGCTGGGCAAAAATATTAACTCGTCGATTAGTCGCAATTCAGTTTAATTCCAACAAAATATCACTTTGATCTTCATTATCCAGTGGGCAACATTTGAACGCCACGACTCAAAATAATCAATGATGAAACAAAAATATGAACATTTTCATTTCATCGAAACAAATACTGCACACATTATTATTTAGCAGTCGTCAGAGACCAGCGACAGGGTCATACACGTTTATCCCTGAATCTATGTTGAAGCATACTAGCACCACGATGGCATTGACCCGAGCCCTGCAGAATCAAATTGAAATAGACTTGAATGGAATTGTGAAGTTCTTAAGAGAGGAAAGCTAAATTCAATTACCCAGAATGCACCGTCCACATTAGCAAACAGCACAAACACACTTTGTGCTTTATGGGGGGCATCATTTCAAACTGAGGTACTCCACACAACAAAACAGGGAGGCTGCACGTGAACGTACAGTGAAAGACAGTAGGCGGCGACATGCACGTAGCTGGTTTGCGACCAACCAAGACAAAAATAAATGAATAAATAAAATAAAAGAGGAAACTACCACTTGCGTCAGTCTACAGGAGGAAATCAAGACGCTGTCTGCATGGATACGACTCCGTCGGAGGAGACCAGCGGTCCTGGGAAACGGCTTGTTTAGCGGCCGGCTTCCTTGTTTTGAGCGCCACCGCGTCCGCATTCACCCGCGGGCACGGAGCCCGGCTTCTGGCGCACTCAGTGTTCACGCTAATTGAATCAATCAAGACTTTTGTGGTTCCAGCCTGTCGTATCTGCCCCCCCACGCTCCCCACCCCCCCCCCGCCCCTCCCCCGCCCCCGGTTCATACTGGAGATGCATCCAGGATCGCGAGCCCAACGCTTGGAAAACACAGAGAGGAAAGAATCTCCGACTTGGTGCAGAGGGGATGTCTGAGCGTGAGGCCCATCGAAGGAAGAAACATTTTTGAGTGTCATTCCTTTTGAAAAACTCACAAGTAAAGCCTCCCGGTTGGTTGGAGAAGTGTATCACACAGATATGTAATCATCAGGCTTTTACCTTGAAAACGTTATCTTACAAAACCTTTGATGAAACATTTATATTTAAAAAAAAATAATAATAAAATAAAAAAACCTTGGGAGTGACTCATTCTTAAACAACTACTGTATGAACTTTGAACAACAAAAGGGAGAATAACAGAATTCAAAAGGAAAAAGCACAAGGAGGATTTAAAAGCAGAACATTTTAAGAGCGGTGGACTGGATGGCATTTAGTGGAGAAAAATCAAATATCGATTATGAACACAAAACAAATACTGCACTTCAATGGAAGTAGACCTGTTCCATTCCATTTTTAACACTGGATAATTACACAATACAATTAAGCAGCAGAATGATTTTAAAAAATTTTAACCTTCAGAGAAAAAAAAGGCCAAATTTCTATCCACATACTCAGTTCCTCAGTTGAGCTACTGTAAGCTGCAGATTACTTGAGATCAAACCCTGTCAAGGCCGACGATTCGACAGAAAAATCAATTACAACGCAAAGGTCCTTGTTTTGGCAGCACTTGATTGACTCAACAGGCCCCTGTTTTTCAACAGCTCGTCCAAGGCATTCCACAAACATCAAAAACCCGACACGCTGGATGGAACATTTCCCAAAGCTGCGCGATTCGTCGAGAGCGATTCGCAAATCTGCCAACTGAGGCAGGTAGCAAGAGCGCTCAAAGCCTCCTATTGGTGCAGGGGTGAGAAGCAGACGCTGTAGAGCCGCTTCTAAAGCCGCCAGAGTCGCAGTCGACCAGCTCTCAGCTCTTCTTTTAATATGAAAACACCGCTGCTACTGTCTGCTGGAGTTTTTAAAATTAGTTCCCCGCCCAATTGACTCTATGCACTACATTCTACACCCAACACTGAGCGTGGACTCCATTGTTTATTTTGTTTGTTTATCGTATCACTGTCAGATGTACTGCTCTTTTATTAGGATAAACAGACTGGGTACATGTATTAATGTTTTGTGATATTTTTCACTTTTTAACATTTTTTTTAAAAGATTATGACAACTTTTAGCAAAACAAATTCCTCTTATGTGTGAAATCACACTTGGCAATACAGCTTTATATGATATTTGATTCTGATTAGGGATGCAAATTAGCAATTAACTCATTAATAGTTAGTTGATTGACCTTATCGATCAATTAATGATTAATTGATAAGCGGCGCTTTTTCCTTAAGTTGACTTCTAATGGGTCACATTTCAACTTAAAAAAAAATGTTTAAAAGTAACTTGTTCTCGGTATATTATGGCCATTACAGCTGAATTGCTCTTTTCTGCTGCTACACTGTTATAATGATACTAATTACCTGTCTAAGAAATGTTCAATTAATCGCAACTAATTTAATTTAATCGATTAAATTCTTAATTGACAATTAATGCATAATCGATTAATTGTTAAAATCCCTAGTTATGATTCATCAAGTTTTGGTCGTAATTAAATAAACACCAAGTATTGACTTCTGCAATGCCAAGGCCAAATAGAAGCACTTGAAGGCTGGAGCTTCTCAAGTTCAGAGTTCCTTCCAGCTGCTGTGCAAAGGCTCAAAACGCTGGTGCTGGTCTACCTCTGGCACGTACACACTCGGCAGCAGGGGAGGCAGGAAAAAAAAAGTGCTGAAGGTGCTGCTAAGCGCGTGTTTGTTGTGTCTGAGTAGGTTCTTAAGTCAGTGCCACGCTGTCTTAAATCAGTTGTTATAATAACAGGGGTACCGGCAAACTGAGTCGGGCATGAATTTAAAAAGGTGCATGCTCATGTGGTTGCAGCCGCACCTGTCCCTCACCCCTGCATGCATTCCAGCATGGGAACGCACGGCGGCAATCCAGCTGTGCAAACAAATTACACGCCGGTGACAGTAAATCACACGGCGATGCACGGGGACCTAATTGCAGGGCGTGGACGCACGAGCACCGGCTCGTTTCCCACCAAAAATGCACATTGTCTTCGGCAATGCTTGAGGCACCGAGGCGGAACAAAGGAGGGATTATATTTATACAGTCTCAAGTCGATTGTCTCCTTGTTCCTCACCCCAAAAGGGTGACGAACCTGCGAGGAGCTACGGCTGGAAAAAGTAATGACAGCCTCTAGGTTTGGACTCCTGGAGGAAACTGGTGGAAACTGGAACGGGATGGTGGAGGAGCTGGAGAGGCGTGAAATTTCACAGTGAAAGGACGAACGACAGGGTTGGCAATGCAACAGAAGCCTAAATGAGATTAGAGATCAGCGGCTGCAGCTAAGTGTCGAAGTGTCGGCTGTCATTTGGGAGTTTCGCTCACTCGGGAACTAAATTCAACCCTGTGAAATGGTGCATTTACACTTGAGCAGGATCACTTTTTGATCGTAATTTCAATTTTGGCTGCAAACAATCTCAGAATTCGAAGTAAAAAATTTTTATTTTATTGGACCATTATGATTGTATTCTGAAAGACAGACATGTGCATGTGCAAGTCCATAGCAACTACAGTGGTTTAGCTTCACTTTATAAAACGCAGGCACACTGGAGACTGTGACTAATTGTTATTTCGACGTTAACCAAAATAATTGTGACAACTTTTTTTTCCATAATCATGCAGCCCTAATGGAGACTATAATAATTATTTCTATGACAGTTCCCAGGCTGTGTTTAGTGTTTATGTAACTAACATGGCAATGTATAAACAGCTCACATGACGTTGCTAAAAGAGTCCAAAGTCCAAGTAGAAGACTAAAAGGTTTAGGATGCAAAAATAAGAGTGTTTCCCTCAATCATCTGGGAACTGTGAAATAGTTCCTGCACAGTCAAAAAAAAATAAAAGAATCTCAGTGAGTCACTTCTGAATTCAGTGTGGTTGCAAATTTCTAGAATCCCAAAAAAAAAGCCCAGGCCAATTACACAGAGGCTAAACAACTCTTGATAATCTTTGATTTGGGGTGTATTTTATGCCACATTTTGATCTTTTCTGGCCAGAGAAAATTACAAGTTATCAATCCCTACTTTGTTCGCCTAATTTACAAGCGCTTCCATGTCCTAAAAATTGATGTGCGGACTCTGATTAGATTAAAATTCCTTCTATTTAGGACGATATTTGAATCAGGGGCCGGGCCTCCTTCTGTGCTCCCGTCTCCTGCCGCCAAATCCACAACAGCAGCTCTGAACTTTGGACCTTGTTTTCTAGGCAGAGGATGAAAACGAGCGGTCCGTTGGCAGGCCGAGCGGGAGGAGCGAGGGGCGAGTAGAGGGGGGATGGGGGGGCGAGAGAGAGGCAGAGACAGAGAGCAGCTTGTAAAGAAAGGAATGAAATGAAAGGAATGGGGTGGCGGGATGTAAGGAATGGCGGGAGACAGCGGGGACGAGGGAAGGAAGGCGCAAAGGAGGGACAGAGAGGGTGGAAAAAGAAACAGGAGAAAAAGCTGATGAAAAAAAACACATCCTAAAGTAACGTGGAAACGAAAAAAGTGTGGCTGCTTGGATTCCGCCAGGTTCTCCAGTCTGAAATCTCGATCATCCATCTAATAAAGCTTCAGTATGAATCGGTTTTCAGCGGGCTTTAACCAATCGGGGGCCTTTCTGTGAGCGATGCCAGCTGCCCTTAGAAACCACAGAAAAACCTAAAGAAGAGGAGGAGGAAGAGGAGGAGGGGAAGGTGGAGGAGGAGGCGACTGCAACCTTGAACACGACGGTTTCAGCGAAACAGATTAGCGTCGACGTTACAACAAAGACCAAAGGGCCACGCTGACGGCTCTTCCTGCTCCACTTCCAAGCGATTCTGGCAAAACTTCAGTTGGCCGTCGGCTGGGCTGCCGCGGGGCAGCCGTGCACGACTAGCGGACCGATCACAAGGCATGAGGTTCCGCGTGTGTGGCGACAGCTCGCGGCAACTGCACGTTAAACCCCCCACCCCCCCCCCACGAACGGACGGCGTTTAAACACGACGGAGGCTTCGACCGGTCGGCCCAGAGTTCCTCTTTGCAGATCTGTTCCCCGTACGTGCAATATGGAAACGAACACGCAAGATTCCGAGTAGATTTTTCTTTCTTTTTTTTTTACCTTTTCCCATCATGTGCACTCGCCAACGTCCGGGGTTTCCCACTGCTGCCAGCAGCTTCGCTGGGATGGATGCAGAATAGAGCCCGAGCACTTTTCTCGCAGCGAGCCCATTCATCCGGGCGCGTTTTGTTCGACGGGTGAAAGGAGAGTCATGTGCAACGCACAATAGTCACTGGCTGAAATCATTTCAATCTAACGTTGGGATTTTGTACTCTCAAAATCTCTCAAAGTCATTTGATGTGAATGTTTGAAATCATAGCATCCATTCGTCCACTGAGGACTGATTTTTTGTTTTTTGTTTTTTTAAATTTATGTTGGTCCTTTAGTTGGTCTTCTGGCTGTCCAGGCACAGACAACCGGCACATTCATCAAGACTCACCGAAACCGATGAGCGGCCGGTGATGCCGAGTGTGTTCTGGTGGTCGTGGACGGAGCAGGGCGGCGGTGTGCGTCAACCACTCAGGGCAGCAGCAGCAGCGGCAGCGGCAGCGGCAGCGGCAGCGGCAGCGGCGGTAGCAGCGGCTCGGGCTGTTCCCAATTAGCAAATTACACAAGCGCAAAAAAAACATTCCACCTTCAATCATCTAATCTGAAGCCGTCGGGCCAACGTTGCCAAAGCGGCATCAAATATGACCACCCACTGCCTCCACAGAGAATCATTTCTATTACATAAAATATGGCCCTATGTACACACTCGGACTTAGTCGGACTCCAAGCTAAATATGTACGGTCAACATTTGGATAAATTACTAGTTGTTTTTTTTTTGTTTTCAATAGAGCCGTACAAGAGTCTGACTTAGTAACAAGCAAATGAAAAGGAGAGGTCTGAGCGCGGCCGCAAGGCGCTGTGGTGTTGCAGGCCAAAGCCAAAGCCGGTCGGTAGAAAAAGCAAAAACATGTCATCCGCCGAGTAAAGTCAAACCCTTCCTTGTTCTTCAGCCCCCCGGAGTCTGATAAAATCTCTTTCAGTCTCGTCTCCTTAGCGGCAGACATTATTAACAAGAGCTCACAGTCGCCTCTTCTTGGGTCTCCATGTGGGTTTTAGGCGGTGGCGACCGCTTATGTAACGCCAAGACTGGCTGAGAGCGCTCGACGGGGGAGCGTTTCAACGCGGATGTGCGAGACTTTAAGACTTCAAAAAATTCCGTGGTACATTCCTTTACAATAAATAGTGAAATTGTCCAATGGTATGGCTCTCTGTAAATACGGCCAGGGATTTCCACTTCCAACATCCGATCAATAAACGTATTGTTTGCTCCCGTTCAATCTCGTTTAAATGATCCCTCTGCTCTCATTCTGGGGGAGTAGCCTGGTTTGTTTGAGACGCACACTAATCCGAGTTAGTGCAGTGCCGTGTGCAGTAGTGATTCTCGGGTCAAAGACAAACACAACAATGACTACAGAAAGGGAGACGTCCTCGATTTGAATCCGTAAAACAGGCTTGCACAAAAAAATACCCTGTTGTGAGCGAATCGCAAGAGGTTTTTGCGTGAGGCGCCGGGTTTCTGTTTCAGTTGGTGGTGAGCTAAACTGGATGGAGGGACAGATGTGCCTGGAATTACTTACAAATACTATAATAACAGTGACATGTCATGTAGGGGGAAAAAGGGCCTTAGCAACAACCACTTTACACTGTCCTGGCTCGGCCAAAACACAGGAGCTCCAGCTCTCGGCTTTAACCAGGAGTCGACACGCCTCCACTTAAAATTACACAGCGCGCAGTTAAATTTCAAGCTGCTGTGGTGATTCAGATGTCCACTCAGACTTCCTGAGCTTTCATCACCTTTTCCTTTACAACTCTGCATCCCTTCCACCACTACATCACGGACTTCCTGTCGCTCCCTTTCAATTTCTCTTCGCTCCTCTTGAAAAATTTTTTTAACGTGGCAAGCAAAAAAAAAAAAAAAAAAGGGGGGGGGGGGGTTAGGTGGGGGGGGGGGAGTTTGTCCCGAAGTCAACTGTGCCACTTACGACGGGGAGTCCGAGCAGGGGCTCATCAATCGAGAGAACGCTCCAAGGTTAATGCTTAATCCGAGTGGCGGAGTCAACAAGGTGAAGGCAAACTCCACAAATTGAGTGGAAGCAATCGCTTGACGAGGGGAAGACGCTCCACCCAGAGGGTGGACAATGTAGGTTAAGTCTTGAAAGACAGACGCAGATGTAGTTTGGGGTTGTTTTTGGGTTTTTGAAGCAGGATGAGACAGATATGGATAAAAAAAAATAAAAAAAATGAGGAAGTTGCTTAAAACAAACAAGAATTCACTGAACTTCAAAAGGAAACTGGATCCCGAGGCAAACATTCCTTCGTCATGATTAGCGACAATCTCATGAATCGACATAAACCACGTTGAGCATTATTAAGTTAAGGCAACGCGATAAAGTGTAATAAAGGTAATAAAAAAGGGGCCAAAAATGAAATAAATCAACTCTGTTTAACAACCCTTAATGCCCTCCATGTTCCAAGAGTATCGAATTATAAAAGTGGAATAATGTGCTAAATTTAAACAAAGCGACTCAAATCAGATGCCTTAAATTTGATCTACTGCGGTTTATTCAGGCCTCATGAAATCTGTTTCCTTTCTTCCAAAATTGTAGTGCGCTTTCCGCCCAGATTTTGGTGGGTTTTTCACGTTAAATCATGGGAATTTTGTTTTTACCCTTTCAACTTGTTTTTCGCATGGTCATTAGCATGCAAGTGGATTCTTCATGCAGTATATATATATATATACATATATATATATATATATATATATATATATATATACATATATTTATATATATAAATATATATAAATAATGTAATTTTCCAATCAAGTATATATATATATATATATATATATATATATATATATATATATATATATATATATATATATATATATATGTATTTTTCCAATCAACCTTACTTGAAATAATTAGCAAAACTGAACAGGATACACTACCCCAACTATTTTGGAGGTAAGAAACGGGTTTCATGATTTTTATGAATTTTTTTGTGCTCTGTCAGCATCTCGGCAGTAACGTCAACACTTGAGATTTCAAGTCAATCAATGGCCAATTCCATGATATTCTGTTTTAATGTTAACTTCCAATTTTATTGGCCAATTTGCAATTCTGCGGTTGGAAAGAATCACAGAGACAAAGACTCATGTACATCAAAGAAGAACATAAAACCCTTATGGGTTTGGGGGATGGTGCTGTGATACATCAATTGAATCATCGTTTGGCCGTCCCATTTTAATAAGGTGCAAGGTTCTATAGCTCAAACTTTTTCCAGATGAAACCTTTCCAGATGAGAGCAGAGCAACATTTTTCAAGAGCCTGAAAGACGTCTGGTGGCTTTAACCCCAGCACCAAAGACTTGGAACAGTGCGGTGTTGAGAGGTACGCTTTGATTCCCAGACTAATGAAACACAGATCTGAAACATGTGCAACATGGCAATGATCACAGGGGACATTGCAGCCAGCTTTTTATTGGTTCGCTTGACATACCCTGCTTCATTGTCAAGAACAGAAAGTCGCTCTTCCAACCGCAGGTGCCCAGCGTAACGTTGTTGTCGTATGCCTTGGCGTTGGGTGGCTTACGTGACCAGCTGTGCTCGTACCAAACAACAAAGTTCACAAAGCGTGCACCACGTGATATAATGACTTTGTTATGCGGCCAAATAAACGGTTAAAGAAAGTTTCTGCCTCTGCCAAATACTCCATGTCAAAGTCTAAACAGGCAAGATGCCAAAACTAACACATTAGCTCATTGAAAAGTAAGGCGCTTAATGCAATCAGGCAAGACGAGGGAGTGAACGTTGCTAGTTTCCAGCGGCGGGGCAACAATCATTCTCCACCTTTCAAGAGGATGTACCTGAAATCTGCTTCTGCGTCCAGCAAAAAGCCCAATAGTTGAGCAATTGTGCAGCGCGTTAGCCCTTTCCGAGCAATGTACAAGTTCATTCATTCACCTCGAAAAATGAAACCTGCTACTGAGTTCTGAGAAAGTGGCTGCGTGGCGCCGCTATGCAATTCTGTACAGCTTTACTGGTTAGACATTTGGCATCCAGGACTTACAGGAAGAATCCCTTGAGTTTCCATTTGCACTGTGGACCAGGGAGGGGAATTCTTTAAGTCGAAATCTTAGCATGCGGCGGGCCCACTGATGTAGGGGGCCACTAACAGGCAAAAGTACAGGATAAGCCCCCCTGTGGTATGCAACTCTACACCCTGGCCGCCGCTGCCTTTATCCTCTCTAAAGGCACAAGGCGGAATTCCTTTGTGTATTATTTCCATGTGTTGCTGTGAGTAGGCGGCGGGTGGGTTTGAAGGCAAAGACAAGACGGTTCAAAGTGTCGCTTAGGAAGCCAGATTAAGAGAGAATCCTCACAAAGTTTGACGCACATTTTGGACTATTTTTACCAAGATGTGCGACAAAGCACGCACGCTTTCCAGGTTCTCCCCTTTATAAATTCCTGTTTCCCGTCATTCTTGGAAGGCGCCTCATTGGGCCCGCTGATCGCCAAAACCCCTGTTGAGTCGCTCTAGGCTGTCTATTGCTGCAACAATAGCCAAGTTTTAGCTTATTGTTTACCGTAGTTGTGTATCCTCAGGAGCAGGCCGGACTTCCCAGCGTGCAGGCCCGAGTAAACACAAACCTGACTCAGCTGAACGGCGACGGTGGGACGCGGTGAAAGGTCGCGCACACTTGCCTGGGACTCGGCTTTATGGCACGCTTTCAACGAGGGTTACGACACCAGTACAAACTCATTTCGACAGGAGAGTAAACAAACAGACAGACACTAAGCCGCGGCAGGTAAAAGAGCAGCGCCGACTAATAAAACAGCCGAGGGTTGCGTCAGAGTCGGGGTGGAGGGCGGGCGTGCGATAAACTCGAGTGAAGGGTCTGGAGGCAGCGCTTGAAAATGGTCTCTTTCACATGCGCCTTGGCAGCCTTTTAAAAGGCAAAGCGCTCTGGAGTAGCAGGCAGGAGGGCCTCTCACTCGAGGGCTGAAGCCCAACTTGTCCGAGATAACAGGCACTGTTGAGAATCCTGCTGCCGTGTGAGAGTCTCACACAGTCTCACTTTGCTGCCTGAAGGGGAACCGAACTCTCAGAGCACGTTCACATGCGCTGCGTGCTTTCCATATGACCCTGGATGAAGGTATACCATCCAAAAGAAGTCAAGAGCATTTCATGCCCACTTCAGCCAGAATGAGGAATCACGTCTGGAGGAACGGTGTTAATTTCCTTTGAACGGGGCTGGATGTTTTGGGTGGAAAAGAACCAAGAAGGGCTCCACCAGCATCTCCATGCTTCCCAACACTGAACGCAGAGCGGTGGAGTCATGCCAGGTTGAGCTGGAGCTGCATTTGAACGCCTGATTCAGGCCTTAAACGGAGCATGGTTGCCAGGTGTTTTTTATTGTGTCAAATTAGCTTACTAATAAAGGAAATAGGATTACTGTGTGAGAAACACCAAAGAGAACGAGGTACATTTCGTATGTTATCTGATGGGTTAAAAGGTTGAAGACGGCAACAGTCAGCGACAACATCGCTGACTGTTGCCGTCTTCACGACATGCCAAATGAAATAAAAACACATGACACGCACTAAAGTGGTGACACGGTGGCGCAGTGGTTAGCGCTGCCGCCTCACAGCAAGAAGGTCGTGGGTTCGATTCCGGGGCCCGGGCCTGGGACCTTTCTGTGTGGAGTTTGCATGTTCTCCCTGTGTCTGCGTGGGTTCTGTCCGGGTTCTCCGGCTTCCTCCCACACTCCAAAAACATGCATGTGAGGTCAATTGAACACTCTAAATTGTCCGTAGGTGTGCATGAATGGTTGTTTGTCTCTATGTGGCCCTGCGATGAACTGGCGACTTGTCCAGGGTGTCACCCTGCCTTCGCCCTAAGACAGCTGGGATAGGCTCCAGCAGACCCCCGTGACCATGAGCTCAGGACTAAGCGGGTATGGAAAATGAATGAATGAACGAACGCACTAAAGCTGATGTGCATTTTTGATTGAAATGATTATGTCAGACATTTGGGACATCCATCCACTCGACTACGTACGAACCTCCTAGCGAGCTCCAGCTGTGCAGAAAAGTGCAGCTTATACAAAGTGGCACTTTATCAGTATGGGCCACGATGGCGGTAATTATCTAGCAGTTCAAACAGAGTGTGTCGCTGCTGCCGCGCATGCAAAGAGAAGATAAGCGGCGGCGGCGGTGGAGAGTGGAGAGTGGGGCTGCGGCGTGAGATGAGTTCAGATAGAGTTTACGGTGACATGTGTTCGCACAGTGGCCGGCGCGCATACATATAAGGTCCTTCTCCGCGGTGGCGGTACCCACCTGGGACAATGACGTTACATGGATGTCCCAGATTTTTCCATTTTTAACGGCTCTGATCCAAACCCGAGTTTCGCAAACACACATGAAAACGCAGACAGAAACTGAGTTTTATTTTTCCCGTGGCGACGCTGTCGGACGTCTCGGGTCTGAGAGAGGCAGAGCTAGACGTTGCAAATCCTGCAGAAAAACACGCTGAATGGCCGATGAGGCTCAACGCGCCGCACAGTTCTCTCCTTCAGACACAAGACATTTCAGACACCACTGAAGCCGTGAGTGGAGCCGCAGATGAGCCAGAGTGGGAGGGGAAAGAAAAACAGATTTCACAAGGTCACAATGATTTCATACAAAAAATGAGAAGAGGCAGTGGGTGTCATGGGTCTTTTGAGTTTCCCTCTGCAAAAAGAGATTTGAAAACGGCAGTTTCCAGGAGCTCGCTCGCCGCGTTAATGAACTCATCTAAAGGCTTATTCCAAGAACTATCATTCATATCATCAACTGTGTCAACAACCAATCAAATGAGTTCATGATTAGTCTGTGGAACCAATGAACCAATGATGTGAATGCAACTTCTTCAACTTGTACGCACTAAAGTGTGGCCCATTTGCCAATCAAATACCCTCGAGCATTTAGCTTCACAGGCGGACACAGAAAAACCAGCCGCGCCGCTTTTTCCTGTATGCTGCAAATACGAAAAGTGCAACTCCAACTCAGTTGAAGGTCTTCAAAGTCTCCAAGTCTCATGCATGACTCTGCAGAACTGGTAAACTGACACAGTCTGCTCATTAACATGCAACAACAACTGCCGTTGTATCGAAGCTCTGCCTCAGCTGGGCTGTGAGATCAACTTCCGGGCCACTTGCCGAACAGTAAAAGCACCTCAAAGCAGTCGGCCGAGAAAAGCGGCGGCTAAAGTCACCAAACCGTTTGCCCATCCCAAAATACAGAGCCGAGCGATTTCAAAGGCCGCCTGAGCCCCAGGATATATCTTTTATTGTGGCATTCTGTCAACATAGCGTGCAAAAAAAAACACCTGAAATGTGTAATGAACCATGAAGATACTTTAAAAGCTCTCTTAAAAGATAAAATTAACTTTAAAGGGGTTTGGAAAAAACGAATTCCGATCAAATCAATCAGGGTGAAAAGCAAACCTTTTGCAAAAGGTCGGCATCGGTGTGAAGTTGACATGAGGGTGGAAAAGATTTTGCACTCTCTCGGCCCGGGCCCGCTGGCTTTGGAAGTCCCAGATTTATAGTCGTACCATGAGAAACGTAGTAACTAAGGCCCGAACTGATGGTGAATGCCATCTCGGCACAATGGCCACCACTGTGCACATAATCCCGACCGAGTGTTGGCCGGAAAGAAGCGGCTGCAGTGCGTGGCCACGCCGCAGATGCTGCAGCAATAAAAAAAAGAAAAAAAGAAGAAGAAGAAGAAGAAGAAGAAGAAGAAACGCTCACAGGCAGCATAAGGCTGCAAACGGCCTCTTGAAAGAGCTCCTTCAGAGCCAGACACACACACACACACACACACACACACACAAGCTCCCATTCACACCGGCCCATTATTCGAGGCAGTTCCGATCCATTTTTTTTTATTTTTGCGTCGGTTCGCTACATTCCTGCCGCCGCCACGGAACTTATCTAAACTCTCTCTCTCTCTCCCTCTTTCTCTCTCTCTTTCTCTTTCTCTCTCTCTGGGCGTCGCACAGAAGGCTTCTTCATCTCGACGATCGGCCGGCGAGGCACCGAGTGGCTCTTGCAAAGCAATAATTCAATTTCTCCATGAGATCACTGGGTTAGCCAAAGTTCATTGGGATTACTATTGTGAAAGTCTCCCGCCGGGGTGTGGGGGCGGGGTCGCGGGCAGGGGAGGGGTGGGTCGCTGCAGTCGGGGTCTTTTTGCAAATTTACTTGAGTTTTTTTTTTTTTTTTTTTTTTCCCTGCGTGTTATTTCCTATTTCTCTTGCAAGGAAGCTGCTCAGATTGAGGGTCCGAATGCTCGGAGGGGGAAAAAATATATATATATCTCGGAGAGTGAAAAGCTGACCAATCAAGAGTCTCCGCTGGATGAAGAGGCGGAGCTCCGGCCAGAGTTTAGCTGTGACTAAATGAGGTTTTTCTTGTAATGGTTTGCCGTCAACAGGAAGTCATGTGATGATACCAGACAAACCCACTGCTGGCGCAGAAAGCAGGCCGGTTCGGATTTTCATGTGAAATACAAACTTCACCGTGTCACCTCCCAAGATACCCTGAAAGGTCCCGTCCTTTCCCACCATTCCCTATGACGAGCTCTTCCCCCTGAATAAATCGGCGAGGTGTGTCCGCTTTAAAATACACTCGCTTCACCCCCCCCCCCCCCCCCAGCCCCCCCCCCACCCCCACCCGCCTTGTCCTCCTCCGCCGGGTCAAGTGCCTTGGCTGCGGCACAAGTGACTAATTCAAGCCTGCTGACAGAGGGGGGGGGGGGGTTTGCATTTTAAGGGGTGTAAACAATGTTAACATAAATACAGCTGGACGACACGACCGCGTTTTCCAGAGGACCAAAATCCAAGACCTGGAATACTGCGGCGACTATATCGGAGCCCGGCAACAGGGGCCGAGGTCGAGGCCTCCCGCCTGGATGCACCTGCCCCCGGCCGGAGCAAACACGGCTCAGCTGTCAGTCCCGGTTTGTCTGCACGCTGAAATAGCGGTCAATTGCTAATTAAAAGCACAAGCGGTTCGAAAACAAATACTTGCGCGGCATGACGGGAATTCTGTTTGCTGCGACATATACAAGTATACAACTCCCAGGACGCGAGTCGAGGTCGACAGAAATGGTGCGTTTCTGCTCAAGCAACGGCCATTGCCAACGGTCAACCATCCACGTTGTATCATCACTTACTTTTGTATGTGTATATTTATTTGTTGTTGGTGTTTTTTGGGGGGGATTTTATCAGAAATAACATCTTAATTCACTGGAAAAGTGAATAAAGTGAAATAATCTAATTTAGACATGTTTGGCAAAAAAAAAGCGAAAAAATCTGATTATAATTTCCTAACATTCTGAGGTCACAACAAACGACAGCTTCCATTGGGCAGAAACAGACCTCTGTGTTTCCTGACGGGAATCTTGTGTCTGTATAATCCATCCTTCACTTCTTATGCTCCCACAGCTTTTACAAAGTGCATTCTCAAACGCCCTGGGTTCTGAAAATTCTTCCGCTGTGATGTCACAAAGGGCGCTGGCGCGTCTCGTGTTGGGTCCAATCAGGTCCAACAAAGGAACAGTTTTATCAGCAGGTCGCAAACAGAGGGCTAACTACGCAATGCGTTGCTGTGGGGTGGTGGACCGCGCTGGAACAACAATAATGACGCATCCGCGAACATTGAAAAAATGAAATTGTTTTTTTTTTTGTTGTTGTTGAACAGGGACGGGTTCAACTGGATGTCTCCAGTTCCACCACAGACTAGTTCCATCATGAAATTAAAAGGGGGGGGGGAATGTGAATAACGTGAAAATAAAATAAAAAAACTTTTTTCCACCCACTACCTGGCAACCATCTCAGAGTGAAAATAACAGGGCTTTAGTGGAAAACAACAGTGTCTGACAGAGAAAATGACTCATCCCTCGCTCCATCCCTCCGTCTCCCTTCCACTTTCTCTGGTTAGCGGCCTCGGCACATCCTGTGCACATAGCTGAGCGCACACGCAGATATTTTCAACACCGCCGTTCCAAGAAGCGGCGGAGCGGGCTCGCCAAAAAACACCGCGGATGATTAGTTCTGTCATCATCTTTTCAAGGTGGACGTTGTTAGAAAATAAAAAATAAAATAAAAAACGGAAGAAAAAAAACATCATGTTCCTCCCACACAACAAAATACATTTTCCATTCCCAGCAGCCGATTTTGTCGGACATCTCTTAGCGAAATGTCCCTTTATGTTAGCCGTACTGTGGCCCTGACACCAACAAAAGCGGCGGCTAGGCGAGCATGCAGGATGCAATCTGACAACAATCCCCTCAGCGGCTGCGCTCACCTTCTCACAACACACTCCTGGAACATTCTCATCTGTTGCATCACCCCCGCTGACGACGATCACGATGACGACGGTGCAGTCGAACCCAAACGCACCTTTCGGTTTTGTGGCCGGGGCCAGGAAGACAAAACTTCGGACGCTCACGTTTCAAAAGGGGGGCCAATCAGATTTCCCCGCTGGCAGTAAAGGTAGTAGGTAACAGTGCAAGGTTTCCCATTTCATGCCACTCGCTGTTATCACTCTAGCTCCGCCCCTTTCTCCTCAAAGGACAGCGAGTGGTCCGATCGCGCTGAAAAACAATAAGGTCGGAACGTTTTCCCCCTGACGGATGTTCAGACGTTGGTTGGCTGGTTGGTTCGTCGGCTTGACTGCAATGTGTTGCATCACTTTATCCCCCTTCTTTCGCCCCAGATGCAGGAAAAGCAGCAATCCAAGCCAAAAAAAATGTGCCGTTGGCAGCTCGCAACGAGACTGTTATTAGCTCGACTGTCGCTGTGGTCACACCGTTTGAGCTAATAGGGGTGGAAAACGGTGCGTGTGTGTTCGATATGTCAATAACACCAACAAAATGCTCTTTAATCAGCAACAACAACGGTCCCTGCAGTCTGCTAACAGTGATCTATCGTTAATTAAAAAAAACTTTAAAAATAATGCCCAACGTAATTATTCTACTCAAATGAGTGCAGATCTATCCCCAATGGACAAGAAGCAAAATGCAAAACTTAAGGGTGATTTAAATTGCTAATCGCTCATCAACCACACAATGACAATATCAACTGTATCAATTCACATTTGCAGTTTTTGATTGTCAGGCTCCGCCTCTTTCTTTGTCTACGTTTTTAAGTGCGTTCTTTGAATTATACTTTTTACCTTTAATGTGAGCTTATCAAAGAACCAGAAGTCCAACACTGCGCAATAAAGACAAGGATCTATGCTTGCCTGCGAGTGGCGACACATCCTGCATGAGTTCTAGCGACTGGCCGAGCGAGCGAGCGAGCGCTGGAGGGAGGGAGGGAGGGGCCTGCGCAGGGAACTGTGTGTGCGCACACTCCTGCAGATTCCTGGAAAACGTGTGAAAGTTAACGGCCTCCGGTGTGCCGCCGCAGGCGTTTGTACCTGCAGTGCAGCATGCAAAGTGCAGAAAATGAGCCCAGCGGAAAGACTGGGGGTGGGGGGACTTGGTGAGGGGGGGCGCAAAGAAAACCAAAACAAACCACAGAACAACCAGCGGCGTGTGAAGGCAGCAGCAGCACAAGAAGCAGGAGGACTGCAAGTCATTACCTCTTGTTTAGGCACGCTGTGGCCGTAGCTTTCTCCTCCCAGGGTAAACTAGCACACAGCGACAGAAAACATCTGACCACTCTCGCCCGGAGCTCGGGGTTTTTTTTTTTGTTGTTGTTTTTTTCCCCCGCTGCGGCCGTGTCCGCATTCACTGCATTTACGCTAACATTTATTGTTGTTTTCGCCAGAGTGTTTTTTCGCCGACCGTTTATTTTGGTCAGTCGCTCGGATGTTAGCGAAGGAACGCGCAGCACGTTGCCGGGTCGTTTCTGAGGCCGCTTATAAAACGCTCAAATGGAGGAAACGCACAGAAGGACCAGCAGAAGGCGATAAACGCTACAGAGGCTACCGTGTGAAACGGGAGAAACGTCGATATCTAGAGCTGTGTTTTTCCAACCACTGCGCCGCGGCACACCAGTGTACCGTGAGATAATGTCAGGTGTGCCGTAAAATAAATTATCCAATTTCACTTAATTGGTCTAAAAACAATAACATTCCAAAGTTGAGAGACTTAGTGCTTTAAAGGGAACGTGAGCCTATTTTTTCTCAATAACCTTCCAGGATATTAGCTTTGTGTGCATCTAAACAGGCCCAGGTTTCACATTGAGTGAGTATAAATAAATTAAGAGACTATATTGTCATTATTGGGCTAAAAAGCGTCTTAAAATATTTGTGGTTGGTGGCGTGCCATGGGAATTTTTTCAATGTGTTGCTTAAAGTGAAAGTGCACTGCAATCTAAAATGCAAAACACTTGATGTTGCTGTTTCTTCTTAAAAAAATATCCAAAATATTACACACAAGATTTGTACGAGCTAGCTAAAAATGCTGCCCCCAACGCTTGCACATCCTCTCCAGACATGGTGAAGTACCCCGCCACTTTGCCAAGCCAGGTCTGTACACCACTGATGATGCCAAGCCTCACGCGTCAAGCGACGGCTAGCAGCTAGCAATGACTCAACATACTGTCATTAGCATGACATTTTGATTCAGTTGCTGTCTTTTATTCAGGCGCTCTGGTAGCCTGAGTTTCGGTGACTTTTCACTTTTATCAAAGTAACATTTTCACACGACACCTCTACTTTTACTCAAGAATGGCTGTTGGATACTGTACACAACACTTTTTTCCACCTACCTGACCACACAGTACGCAGAGCAAACTTGTACGCTGTCGAGATTCTTCGCCTCTTTTCTCCACGCAGCTTTTTTGTATCGCTTTCCCTGATTTGTTCTGATTTTTGGCTAGCTAAAGTTTTCAGAAGTTTCTCGCCGTTTCGGTTGCAGCTGTTTCTGTTGCTATAGTTGCTGCGAGTCGTTCCAAAATGGCGCCTGCCCGCTGGGTGCTGCACCGTGAAAAAAAAAACCCTCGATTAAATTCCTGCTGCTTCCTCGCGTCGGCGTCACAAAGGGAAGTGAGCTTCTCAAGATCGGAACACCAGTTTTTATCCAGCGTCATAAGAAAACTGCTTTAATTTTCTCTCCAAATTCCTTTTTTTTAATGAAATTCTCCCCACCTTTTTTTTTTTTTTTTTTTTTACCCTTTGGAGTGTGTGCAACACGGGGCTTCACTTGCTTTTCAAAGGGCTTGAAGAACACAAGTGGCCTTTGTACCCGTTTGCATGTTTGAAGTTTATAGAATTTGCCAAAATAGCCTATTAAGTGACACAGAATTAGGGAACTGCTCCTCTCTATTTAGTGGGATAAGCAGATCTTTTTTTCCCGTCTTTGTCAGCTTCTCAGGCGGCCGCTTTGGCGCGTTGAAATTGTTTGGGGATGGACGGGGGGGGGGGTTCTCCTTCCCAGATGCACTTTCCTCTTTATCTGCAGACAACAGGATCTTTGCCAAATAGCCATCAACTTCCCCAATATTGGACGTTTAATTCTAAATGGCCCATTCCCTCATTCCACAAAACAATTAGCTAGGTCCCATAAAGCTTTTTCCAGGCGCATTTTGAAGAGCATCACTTTAGAAAATTTATGGAACTGTGAAATCACCCCAATTTACGTAGTCTCAT
>NW_027466069.1:5125000-5432500 GCF_046127955.1 Nelusetta ayraudi | reverse complement strand
ACGCTCAGTTTGCACACGTGTCAGAGAGATAAGAGCGAGGCAGCCGTGCACCAAACAGTCCTGCCAGCAGTAATTAAGGATGTTGAGTGTGTGTGTGTGTGTGTGTGTGTGTGTGCGTGCGTGCGGGCGACGCCCGCCTGGCGACCTAAAACAACTTTTTTTTCCCTCTCTCTCTCTCTCTTTTCAAATTTGGATGACTAACCGTCCCACAAACAGGGCGGGGTGGGCGGAGCCTCCAGCAGGGGGCCCGTTGACCGACAACCAATCCCTGTCAGAGGGCTCGTCCCGTCCGGCTGCTCCAGGGCGCCCGCTACAGTGGCATCCGGGGAGGGGGGGAGGAGGGATAGAGGGAGGGGTGGCGGAGGGGGGGCAAGGAGAGGAGTAGGGGGGAAAATAGGGGGTTGGGAGAGAGAGAGGGAGAGAGAGAGAGAGAGAGAGAGAGAGAGCCCCTCTGCGCTGGGCCTCAACCGACAGACACACAAAGAGCAACTGGGAGCCGAGAGAGACAGAAACTCGTTTCCGACGGCAACAAAATATTGTGGAAGATACGGTGTGAAAAAAAAAGATCAAAAGATCAAAGTCGCTTTGCTTAAATGTTGCCAGGAAGCAGATCGCCGCTCCCCTTCACCACCACCACCAGCACACAGCCAGCCAGCCAGCCAGCCAGCATGTCCTTCACGTGTAGAGGACGATTAGAGACATCAGATTTACGGTTCTGGTGGGGGGGGCGGGGGGGGGGGGGCACGGAGCTGCCGTGTGAGAACAAACCGAAGAGGAATTTCAGCGGCCGAGCGCTCGGCACCACGCATAGAAATGTAGACTTTGTTTTTTTGCCGATTATCAAAAGGGAAGCAAAAAAAAAAAAAACGAAGATTCACCTCAAGTCCGATTGCTGATTAGATTTTAAAGCTCATAAAGTTTCTCTGTTTGAGTTGACCAGAAGTCAAAAACACAAACACCAAGTCAAAGCGAAAGCAGCTTCATTTGCATAGGTGATGACTGCTGGATGATCGGTCAGGGCTTTTCAATCCAATCCCCCCCCACCCCCCCACCCCGCACTTTGCCAGTCAAACAAAAAAACTGCAGCAAAGTCAACAGCGGCCACGAGGCCAGCGCCGCTGCTAGCATTGCTGCTACTAGCGCTACTGCCACTACTGCTGCTGAAACACTGAGGCCCAAAGACCCAAACACGGACCAACGACTGGCAAAACTACTTCAGTAGTTCATTCGCGCAAAAGCACCACACGCTTTTTTTATTTTCAGCCCTTACTGGCAGAGCGTCGTCCGCCCGGGCCGCCGCCGCCGCCGCCACCGCCCCTACCGCCGCCATCACTGCTGCAAGGCCACAGAGGACCAGCTCTCACACACACACACACACACACACACACCACACACACACACACACACACACACACTCGGTTTAGCAGTGGCTGCACTAATGAGGCAGTCGTGCTTTTTAGTGCGGCCGTAAAAAACACTGGTTCCAGTTAACTCTCACATCAGTCTAATTAAAAGGCCTCGCAGCGGAATCGATGGGAAGGGAGTCTTTGTCATCCAGCAAGCAGGCGGCCAGCGGCAGGCAGGCGGGCAGACGGTAGGGCCACCAGGGTGGAGCGGCATCGGGGAAATCAGAAATCTCAGGATTCTGTTCCACCCGTTCCGTTCCGTGAAGATTCGAGATGGCGGCCGCCATCCCGAGTCCTTTTCCCGACGCTCGGAGCGATCGTGGAACAGGAAGGGAGGAACGAGGAGGCCGCGGCGCCGAAGGACTGTTTATTAAGGACTGTTTATTTTGGAGAGTGAAGAAGAAGAAGAAGAAAAAAAAAAAACACTCTCGCGCGCTGTTGTTTTCCAAAGGGGGTTCGAGGCAGCGGCGGATTGAAACGGTGTCTCACGCGTGAAGCACTTTAAGTGATGTTTAATGGAAGTCAGGGCAACTCGTTAAAGCAAAAAAAAAAAAAAAACATCGGCTTTGTTTAGCACAGAGGTGACTCCCAGCGTTCAGAACCGAGCAGGCTGGGAATTCTACACTCCATCTTGGTCCGCAGCTGCTTTTTGTTTTTTCGAGGTATTCTAACTGAGCTGTTTTTTTGTTTTTTTTGGCTTTTACTCTCCTGACAGGACAAGTGCTTGAGACATTTCTCATGGGCCGAACACTCAGTTCCCTGCTCGCCCCGGACCAGAGTGTGACAGGGCTCGGAGCCAAGCTGCCGCCGGAATTAGCTCGGCCGGTTTCTCCTGACAACCAAACATCCAAACTCCTCTTACGTCCGTCTTCTGGTCAGAGGAGGCGCGGCTCAAATGGGCGACGCCCTCGGCAAGGACGGGACAGGACGGGACGAGACGGGACGGGACCGGCGGTCGAGCCGGAGCTTTGTCGGATTTAAGTGTGCGCCTGAGATTTGTCAGAAGTTGAGCCTTGACAGTGACGGACACCCTGGAGTCTGAAGTCTGGAACGGTCAGTTCCTTTGCGTCAGACACTGAGACGACCCACAGGCAGGTTCAAATTGCGTGGGGCAGCAGCCCTGAACTTTTTTTGAATTGAGCCATAGATGGATGTACCGGAGAGAATCTGGTAAATTTTCAAAATAAAATGATGTTTTATTTAGTTTAGTTCCGACTCAGATAATAAATAAAACTGAATTAATTTGACAGAAGTTCATTATTATTTCTGTGCAGCCTGGTACCAAATGACCCCTTGGACCCGTACCGGTTCGCGGCCCAGGAGTTGGGGACCGCTGGCATAGACGAAACCAGAAAACAATCTCCATAAAAACGGTGGGGGTAGTTTGTACAAAAAATATCAATTGTTGATAGTGAGTCCACCCACCGATGCCCGAGGTTCTGTGGCCGCCTCATTTACGGCCCAATCCAGACCTGTCAAAGGTTCCAGGCAGAGCTTCGGTTTTAGCAGCAAGCCAAAAACTCACCTTTTCTTCTACTGGAGGCTGCAAACAGCGGGCTAAGTGTGCATCGTTTCATTCAAGGCAGCTCCACAGCTCAAGGTGCAGAAGAAAAGAAAAATATCCTCAAGAGCTACAAACAATGGTGTGTGTGTGTGTGTGTGTGTGTGTGTGAGAGTGTAGAGGGAGAGAAACGGGGGGTGGCTGAATCCCACTCACTCACTCACTCACTCACTCACTCACTCACTGGATCCGTGCTGCGCTAATCTCCTGCAGGCCGCGCCGTGCTGCTCCAACCATGTGGTCTCCACGGCCGGCGCAATTATTAACCACCGCCGGAGCCATTCAGACGGGTAAACCCTGAGAACACGCCATCCCATAAGCGGCTTGCGCGGCCGCCGCTGACCCCCAGCGCCGAGGTGAGCCACTGTTGACGTGCGCCTCGGCCAGGGCCGCCCGAGGGGGCTTCAAACAAGACGTAATAATCACGGCGGCCGCAACACCAGTCGTGGCTGCGCAATTACCTCTCATAAGGAACCCATTAGCCCCCGTTTGCATTCAGAAAGTTGGGGAGGGAAGAGTGGTAGGGGGGCGGGCGAGAGAGAGCGAGAGAGAGCGAGAGAGAGCGAGAGAGAGCGAGAGAGGAAGGGGGGGGCGGAGAAACACCAGGGGGCTGCTGGGTAACGACTAATGCGTTGCATATGAATGTCGCCAAGACGACTGACTGCATTGGTGGTTGTTCTCGGGGTTGGGTCGTGTCGAGGTGGGAGGGGGGTGTGGGGGGGCGGTGGGATTTTGCCAAAACAAACACCTGTAGAGCGTTCGTCCAGACTTCCCTCCCAGGGGACGACGGCTCTACCGCACAAGAAGAAGAAGAAGAAGAAAAAGAAGAAGGAGAAGAACAAAGGGGGCGTGGCTGTTCGATTGGGGGCGGGCCGAAAGGGGAGGAGCAAGGAGAAGTGCTCTGGCAGCGCCGTTAAAACATTAGCGCTATCAAACACATAAATTCCGGAAAAGCCAATAGGGGGCGGCGATGGTAATTTTAGGAACGCAAACATACCAAAGTCATGAGCTCACACGGCGAAGGCGAGAGAGAGAGGGAGAGAGAGAGAGAGAGAGAGAGAGAGGGAATACTGGCACTTTGGACGTCCTCGAACCCTTTCATTTTGTGCCACTTGAATCCTCTCCGAGACCTTCGAGTCCGGCTCGAGGAGAGAAAAATAAACTAATTGTCGCTGCGCTTTTGCGTCGCATCCACGCAGCTAATTAAATTTCTTCAAATAAAAACCCTCCGCCGCAGCTCGGCCCGGCATAAATAGATTAGCGGCGGGCAGAAAACGCTCCCTCAAACAGTCGGCAACTGTCGCCGGACTCGAGTCGAGCTGCCGCCCATCTGCCTGGATCTGCCTTCGGAAAAAAAAATAAAAACAACAACAACAACAACAAATGGCTGCGACAAAGGCGAGAAACGCACGCATCCGAATCAGACCGAATCCGAACGGACCGGCATCACAACACACAGCGGCGGCGGCGGAGGCGTCCCTTCTTCTCTGCCGTGGACTCGGCTGAATTGGGAATTCTGGGAAGGGTCTCTGTGATTGCACCGGCAGCCTGCAACCGGGGTCATGCATGGAGAAGTCTCTCAGGCAGCGTGTTCAACAGGAGTGTGTGGGTGTGTGAGTGTGTGTACGTGTGTGTGCGTGTGTGTGCGTGTGTGTGTGTGTGAAGTGTTAACGCTCTGGTGCTCAAGGCTGCAGCCTTGGAGCGGAGGTGGTTTTTACAGTGGGACGGCTGGATGGTCAATATTAAATTGATATTTCAAGGTCTTCTTTGAAGGTCATTTGAATTCAACATTATCGGGATTGTCCCCCCCCCCCGCCCCTCCCAACTGTTGCTTCAATTTGTCTTGATCAATTTACCAAATGAACGGTTGACTTTTTAAAAGCAACATTCACATGTGATAATTATAAAAACGACTTAAAAAGCAATTCTCTGGCGCACGATGTCAAGGCAAGCATTCCCGTCGTCCACGTGACGACGGCGTCTTTCATTTTAAAAAGGCTAATTAAGCCCCGCTGAGGCCTCCTTTGAGGCATTAAGACGCTGAAAACCTTCCTGATAAGCCGACAGTGGTTGGACTGCAGGCAGCAGCGCTTGAAAACAGCCGAGGAGCAGCAACAACCGGAGCTGGAACGCTTTCACTCAAAGCTAGCGAGTGCATTAGCAGGTATTTGGGAAAATCCTGAGGACACGCGCGTGCGTGCAAGCCTGTGTGTGTGTGTGTGTGTGTGTGTGTGTGTGTGTGTGTGTGTGTGAACTGCCTGGAATTAGCTTACATTTCAAAAGAGACCCCCGTGCATCTGTTATCATTTTAACTCGGCAAAGTAAAAAAAACAAAGCAAAGCAAAAAAAACAAAACAAACACTCCGCACAATCTGGAATCAGCGGAGATCGGCAGCCGAGCTACTGAGGAATCACACGGCGTAGCAAAAAGCACAAACGTGGGCAGGCTGCTCGCTTACTGTTGCCTCCGTGGACGCGGGCTCCACGGTGGAACGTCGCTTCAACGCCGCCGTGGAAGGAATCCCAGCGAAAGACAAAGTGCCGTGCAAATGGTATTCATGGAGACGCGGTGTACTGGCGGAGCGGGGCTAAGCGTGACCGCAGCCTTGAATGGCGGTGTGTTTACTGGCAAGGCAACAGAGGAGGGACCGAACAAGGCTCTAAATAAGTAAATAAATAAATAAATAAATACACGAAAACCGAAGCAAATATGAGCATTTTACAGTCTTTGGCGAAGCAGCGTGTGCTTCAATAGAAAACGGTAATTATAAAGGGTGGAAATAAGAGCAATTAATCTTTTTCAATTTTTTTTTTTTTTTTTTTCGCATTCTGACGTAACTGGCACCGGCCCTTGCCAGCGCGCTCTCAAAAGAAATAAAAGAGGCCCTATGTCTGCAAGTGTTTACAAATTTGCCTTCGAGAAGCCTTAACGCCGCTGTTGAAAGCGCTACTACTGTTTGTCCAGCTCGCTGACGTCACTCCGAAACAGTAGCGGAGGTTGTCTGTTCACTACAAAAAAATTATATATTTATTTGGAAAGACATAAAGAATTCACTTTTTCCCAAAAAAGAAAAGGAAAAAAAAAACACAGCCAGCGCCTGTGTGTGCGTATTCAACAAAATATGCGCTGGAGCTGAGCCGAGTCTCCTGTTTGTTGATGGTATTAAATTGTTGTGCCACCACGACGTGACACAGCCAGGCTTTATTTATTCTCCGCTGGTTGACCTGCACTCCAAATACTGGCATTAGGCAAAAAAAACAGAAATCCATATCAGTCAGAGGCGAGAAAAATCACATGCAACGTTTCCTTAAACCAGAGCTGAGCAAACTTTTTAACTGGTGGGGCCTCAATGGGTTCTAAAATTTGTCAGAGCAGCAGCAGATGGATGGAGTGTTTTGGTGACGCACCTCATAGGAGGGAAAAATATATCCTGGAATATGTAGAAAACATGTGCTTCAATGTAACAAAAGTGTTGCAACATAATATGTGTTTTTGTTGCCCCACGGTAATTAGCTCTTTAATGAAATGACTCTTACAACAGTGAAAAAATGTATGAAATGTAACTATTTTATTACTTATGTACTATTAATATAATTTCTTCAAGTTCGGCAGGCCAGATTAAAAAGCATAGTTTGCCCAGCATGCCGCTAAACTTCTGAATCTGAACTCCCAGCCAGAATAGAACACACACACACACACACACACACACACACACACACACACACACACACACACACACACACACACACACACACACACACACTCTAGTTGCATAAAACTCCTTCATTACATTTACTCCCATGGCAAACTTCAACACATGATCCTCAAACACAACTGTCCCTCCTTCTCTCATCGCAGGGAGATAAGGTCCCACTGTGACGGGCAAACGTGAACAGAGATCCATCGCTGACACTCCGTCCAGTTTCTGCTTCCCAAAAAAAAAATAAAAATAAAAAACTCACATCTTATCTAAAGCGATGGCTATCTGGGCCCGTTCCTCTCTTTGCCGAGCGCGATGCTAATCTGTCCCTTTGTCTTCCCCCTCCGCCTGCAGCCTCCTGCACATCAGCCACGCGGGAGAATGTAAACACCTCCTCACATCTCCCAAAACATCCTCCTTATTCTTAGTAGAAGGAACAACAAAATAAAAGACAGCAATGACAGCAACCCAGGTTTAACATCAAGGACCTGAGTGAAAAATCATCTCTGGAATTGGCCGAGCTCTGCAGCACTGTTGCTGCTGCTGCCAGTAGGCAGGCATGCAGGCAGGCACATGTGGAATGCAAAGGGAGGTGGGGTGGGGCGTGTGGGGGGGGAGAAGTGGCCGCCTTGCACAATAACAGCGTGGGTAACACACGGTGCACAAGTTGCACCCAGATTTGTAAGAATTGGGGGGGGGGGAATGTCCCGTTCACAGAAATGCAGCAGCAGCAGACAAAAGGAGGGCGGTGGGCGGAGAGTAAACACACAGCTGCAACATCATCCACAGCCGGACACACACACACACACACACACACACACACACACACACACACACACACACACACGTGCACACATGCACGGGGCGCGTGTGTGTGTGTGTGTGTGTGTGGTCCACAGTCGCAGGCGAGGCTGTCAGTCCCACCATCAAACGCGTCCTCACCTGATGTGTCATTACGCAGTCAGCCGTCACTCTGTGCAGCAAGGCGGCCGGTCGGTGTGTTGACAGGCGGCGGGGCGGGACGGGACGGCACGGCAGCCAGGTCGCTAGTCTACGGTCCCCGCCGGCGACATCGAGTGGAGCCCGCGGAGTTGTGCGATGAGCAGCTCTTTCTGTTGTTGTTGTTGTTGTTGCTGCTGCTGCTGCTGCTGCCGCCGCCGCTGCTGTAGTTTTATTTTTCTAAAAGGAAAAAAAAAAAAAAAAAAAAAAAAAAAGCGCAACGTCCCCCGCCGTCCGCAAGGCCACCTCCACCACTGCGAAGAACTTTGCCTCCGTGTGGGGGAAAAACAGAAAAGACCCCTCCGCAAAAAAAATAAATAAAATAAAATAAAAAACTGTCAAGGAGGGAAGCAGAGAGGAGAAGGTGATGAGAAGAAGGAGGAGTGAGGGTGCAATGAAGCGGGGCTATCTAACGGTCACCCGGGTAAAAAAGAAAGAAAGAAAAAAAGCCCCCCGTTATTTGGTCAGGCGAACCCCCCTCCGCCCCCCCCCCCTAGACGTCACTCGGGCAAAAGAAAAGTGCGCAAATGTGCTCGAGTTGAACGCGTTCATGCTACAGCGTGAACCCGACTCTGCAGCTTTATTTCTCTCTCTCTCTCTCTCTCTCTCTCTCTCTCTCTCTCTCTCTCTCTCTCTCTCTTTTGAAGCTGTCCGACTCGATTCGCTTCGAGCACACGTTGCAACAAGGAACGGCGCCCTCGGCCGTGGCAAACTTTGCAAAAAGAAAGCGCCCCGAATTTGCGCAGGAAACTTCGTACTTCCAGCCCGTTGTGCTCGCAAACGCAATTAAATAAATAATTGGGAAATGTGAATTGATAAATAAATAACACGACAACGAGGTTGCCAGGTTCGCGCATATTTCGAAGGGGTTGCGTGGGGTTTTTTTTTTTTTTTTTAATATATATATATATATATATATTATTACATATTATTAAACTGTATTTACTGTATTTGGAAACGGCAAGCGCTTGCACCCACGCGTTGCGTGTTCTTTATTTTATTTTATTTTTTTCACGCGAGCGTACGCATGGGCATGTGTGTGTACGTGTATGCGTGTTGTGCATGTGTGCGCGAGCGAGCGCGTGCGTGCCCGCGTGTGCCACGCTCCCCTCCGCAGTGACACGCCGCCGAGGCTGCCCGCCCCGCCGCCCCGCCGCTGCTGCCGCTGTGGGCGGCGTGTCAAAAGCGAGCCGCCCCGGCGAGGAGCGCCGCAACAGCGGCCAGAGCAGCGACTCTCGGGCCCGCAGAAAGCAACGGCACGAAAAATTAAAAGGAGAGAGATGAGGAGGAGGAGGGGAAGGGGGCGCGAGAGAGGGGGAGAGAGAGAGAGAGAGAAAAAAAAAAAACATAACCGTAAACTGCACTGTTGCAACCGCCACCCTCCCGCTACGCCTCCCCTTCTGTTTATCCCCCTTTTTACAACGAAGAGGGACGCTGCCGAATGCGGAATGGAAGGGAGGGGGGGAAACCAGCAGGAAATCACTTACATTTATTCCATACGAGGAGAAACGGCGGCCGGGCGCGCTTTTAGTCCAGTTTTCGAGCTCCGTATTAACATGGATGGACTGCGCCGCTCTCTCTCACTCACTCACTCACTCACTCTCTCACTCCCCCCACCGACGCCGCCAAAAAAGTCCCGCCTCCCCGCTCGGTTTACCAGCGGGCATATCTATACATACAGATAATCCCCGGCGCCGTCCAATCACAGCGCTCCACTCCGAAGCATTCTGGCCTGTGATTGGCCGCGCGGCGGTCTCCTCGCTGTCCGTGTCCAGCTGTCTCCTCACCATATAGGGGTGTGTCGTGACGCAGCAGACAGCCGATAGGCAGGCCGCCGCTCCGTTTTGAGGGCGTTGTGTAGGGAATATGTGTTTATATTGAAACTATTTTTTTTTTTACGTTGACAGACGGAGATGTTTCATGTTTGTGTGTAAAATGGCGGGCGTTTGTCTGCCCGCCTTATTTTTAGAGAGCAGACACTGAGAAAAATGACATAAATCTAAATAATATTGTTTTATTGAAATAAATTTTAAGAGAAAAAAAAATCAAAAAGTGTATTTTGGCCCTGTGCTAAAAAAAAAATTAGAACACGCAATGTTGCCTGTAAATCTACTTTTCGATCATTCTAAATTAATATTTAACCGCTTACCTATACATAATATATGACAGGCCTGAGCGTGTTTTTCCCCTCCGTCCACCCTGACCCTGAAACTGCTGGAAGCTGAGAGGTGGCTGCTAAATACGTTATTTTTTTTCAGCCATTGTCCGTGTGCGGCAGTCCCTGCAAGGCCAGTTTGCCTGCAGCCGTAGAGCAGAGTGTGACCGGCAGCGCCCCGAAGTGCCACACGACGTCACCCCCGCGGGAGATTTTTCCCTTTCGATACGTCTGTCAGCACATCAACCCGCCCTGTAATCAGGCCGTGGATTTTAACGGGCCGAAGCACACTTCAGGATGTTTTCAGCGAGGCGCCGACCTTTGACCTAAATATTCAATACGCCGCAAGTTGGCCACGCTCCAGCCAGATATCTGTAACTTGTTGTTCATGTGAGCTGGAGATATGGAGACACAGTAGCCGGAGGAAAACATACTTTACTTGGGGGTAATCTGAAACTGGAGGGGGATTAGAATTTATATGTGGAATAATTCTAGGCTTTGTGAGCCGTAGTAGGGAAAGTTTATCTAAAGCCAATTCAGTTTTTTTTTCCCTCAGTCTTTTTTTCATAAATCACATGTTGTGCTGCCTTGTTTTTCATGCAGCCATAGACACCATATATTTATCTATCGTTGGCCACTCTCATGTTCCATTACATCAGTTTATCAAAGGATAATCTTTAATAAAAATAATGTTTTTTAAAGTAAATAATTCCCTGTTTTACAGGCATATACCTATATGTGCGCACTTATGTATATAAACATGTACATATATGTATACATGCATATATGTACATATACATATTTATGTAAACATATTTAAACATTATTTCTTGTGCTTTCTAAAAAATTATAATCAAGTATACAAACAATTTAGAAAGAACAATTAAAGATAGATAGATAGATAGATATGTATTTTTTTAGTTTTTGCTGTGCATAAATCCCAACCGTAAAAATCCATTATTTTTTTCTTTATTTTCAGCAAACTCGGTCAAGTTTCAAATCATTCGACAATGATGTGAGACCATCAATGAATTTCAATTTGTCTGCAAGCACCGACAACGACGGCATACCAACGCAGAGAAGTGAGAGAATGCAAATTTGTTTAACATATAGATGCACATGTCGCGTATATAGGAACTTTATTATCACGCCGAGAACAAAGGGGTGCAGGTAACTATGGGCAACTGACGCACCATCTTCCCTGCACAGCTGTATGTCACTCTCTCTCTCTCTCTCTCTCTCTCTCTCTCTCTCTCTCTCTCTCTCTCGTGCTACTTTCTTTCTCCTCTCTCCTCCTCTCGTCTCTGTCTGTTTTCGCCTCCAGGGGAAAAGGGGTGGTGGAATGTCGTCAGGCCTCCCTGCGCCTCGAACGGCTAATGAATTGGCCCGAATAATAAACTACGCCAGTCTGGCATAGGTACAGGAGTCTCGCACAGTGAGTCACAAAGGACAGGTTTACTGTAGACGGGTTCGAGTTTCCGAAACCTTGGGGCGGAGGTGTTGGCTGTGAGTTTAACAAAATAAATAAACAAATGACAGACTCTTAGACCTGCAACTCCTGGTCTGCTTTTTTTTTCACACCTGACAGGGCTTCTTTTTTTTTTTTTTTTTTTTTTAAATCCCCGCCGTGGCCACATGAAACGCGCCAATCGCAATTTGCCTCCTAATCCACCTCGACGGTTGACACAAAGGCAGACTGTAACTGTGTACACATCGCCGCCGCCGCCGCCTTCTCACTTTCTCGTGTTTACACGCGCCGCGCTGCCGCTGCGCGAGGCCTTCCTGCCTGCTCGCTCGCTGCCTAGCTGCCTGCCTGTGTGTGCATGTGCAGGAATCTAGGCCAGCCCCTCGTGGCTTTTTGTGTCTGAGGAGGCGGAATCGGTCCATAGGAAGAGAGGAGGCACCTTATGGGGCGGGAATCGCGCGGGGGAAGTTGGTCCCTTCCACGTGAAACCAGCTGGTAGTAGATTGGAGGGGGGGAGAGAAAAACAGAGTCGTGCAGCCACACACACACACACACACACACAAAAAAAAAAACATCTTCTCGGCTGTCTTCCTTCCTACTAGAGCTCCTCCATTTCAGCCAATCCCCCCCCCCCCCCCCCCACACACACACACTTTTTTTTTTACACCGAGAAAGCGGCGCGCCACTTTCTCCCCCGACTTGCGGGGGTGAGCCTCGGAAACAGCTGGAAAAGCAAATATTCGCAGGCAGGCAGGCAGGCGGGCAGGCAGGGAGGAAGGCGGGGCCGAAGCCCTGGCCCGCCGCCTCTCACACATGACTGGATGGATGCGGTCCCTCTCTCTCTCTCTCTCTCTCTCTCTCTCTCTCTCTCTCTTCCTCTCTTTCTTGCACTGATGTTTCAGCTGCAGTCGCTGCACACCAAAAAAAAAAAAAAAAAAAAAGTGGGAACACAGAGAACAACAACTGCGCAAAACCCGAGTTAATTCCGCGAACACGATTCTCGATTCCCGGGGTCGGAGGAGATCCGCGGCGGCCGCGAGTTTCCTCTGCGGCAGGCTACGAGCCAGCGAACGAACCGTTCTTTTTTAAAAAGAAAAAATACAAAAAAAAAAAAAAAACCCTGGCACGGCGGACGGAACACGATCGACAAGCCCTTGGATTTGTCTCATGTATCCATGGCGAGAAAGCCTTTGGAGAAAAAGAGAGCTGAAAGCTGCTCCTGTCTGTTCAATTCAAAACACAACCGACCGGGTTTCCCTCCTGCTATTCATGGTTCACGTTTAGTAAAAGTGTTTAATATTTGTTTTCTTTTAGCTTCTCACTACTCAACCCCTTCTTCAATACACCTCCAAGTGTAATTCAACCAGGAAGCTTGAATCATGCTAAAGGGAAACAGGTTGATATTAGGCACACGTAGCCGCCAGCTGGATAGCCACTTTTGCGCCTCGTGCTTAAAAAAAAAAAGCAAAACAATGTCCTTCACTTGTCAAAAGGCCTCCAGTGCTGTTTTAACATAATTCCTTTAATGGGAAGACGGAAACGTCCACTTCTGGTAAAACTGCCTTCGCCGTAGCATCCAGGCTAATCTCTTTAGCAGCGGCTGCGGTTTACAACTCACAGCCGCAGCTCCTCTCCCCTGCTCTTCTTCTTCTGGGGATTTTTTCAGCGTCACTTCTTGTTTTTGCCGCAGCTTCACCTCTTCCGTACCCCCTGCCCCTCCATCCAGAAGGGAAGCTGAATCTGTGGAAAAAATGCTTTTCCAGTACCAGGATTGATGAGCGGGGTGGAGAAATTGGAGGGATCAAGCCACGCCAATGCAAGGTTTTGAAAAATAAAATAAACCCATTGGATTTTCTTTTTGCCCACAAATGCTTTTTTCTTGGCCTCGCAGACGCTTGGGAGTTCTTGAAGTAATTAGCCATCTTCTATTTTTGCCCAGCTCTCAGTTCTTCCTATCCTTGTCCTTGTCCTTCAACTCCCTGACAACGCCATCATCAGGCTCCAACATCAATAAACTCCCCACTGTATTTACTGAGCAGCCTTTTTTTTTTTGTTTTTTTCAGTCAGACATATGAGGACTTGGATGGAAAAGCAAAAAAAGGAAATGAAAAAACTGGAACATTGAGGTCAGTGAGACAGTAAATACTGTGTTCTTTACTAACAGGGAGGCTGTAAAGACCTTGTCGGCTCAATGTAATGTTGTCATTTTATGAGTAATGGACTATATGGGACATAAAGTAATATGGGACTGTTTTACATGCTTTTTCTCCTCTAGGAAACATTGACCGAAACACAATGATGCAGCAGACAGAGACGCCTGTGTAAATGTATATTTATATCCTTACTTCAAGGGTCCTACATAATAACCTTGCCCAGCAGCTGGATGGCTCAGATTTCAGCTCGGAACCCTCGCTCATCCATCTTGCTGACTTGCCCTGCAAAAATTTTTATGGGTTCCGCATCCAATCGTCTTCTTTTACGGCTACAGAGGCAGGAGGAGGTGGAGAGTGAGAAGAGCTGTAAAAGTCCATGCTGATTTAAAAAAAAATATAGAAAAATAACAGAGACAAAGACCAGGAAGAAGAAGCGACTGCGCGCTGTAAACGCCGGCTGCTGTTGCTACAGAGATTAGCCTGGACGCTGCCTCAGTGGTAGTTTTATCAGAGCTGGATGATGTTTTCACAGTCAAAGAAGAAGAAGAAAAAGCAGCGGTGACGTGCGGCCAGTGTCGCCTGGAGCTGCGGCGCCCTGGCAGGTGACGACAAATCTGATTTGCCAGCTTGGGCACGACAGACAGAGGTTTCAGCCAATCAGCGGCCCGACTTTCACCTTCTCTTCCAAAGTCTGTGCTCGCTCTCGTTACCAGATGGACACGTGAAACAAATTAAAACATTTGAAGAACATTCCATCTGTCTCTCCGGATTGCCCAGATTACTTATTATCTCCTCCAGAGAACTTTTTTTTTTTCGTTTGTGGGACTTTCACAATGGTCCAATGGCTGTGTGTTTTGGGAGGGGGCGTGATCACTAACCTGCGAGAGCTACCAGCGAGCATGCCAGAGAAGAAAGCGATTTTGACTGCTCTCCTTTGCTCGGGGGAGGGGGGGGGGCAGGTCGAGGGCGTCTGCTTCTCCGCTGACAGGAGCCTCATATCATTCCTGAGAACAGTGAATATTGCGCAACGTGGGACCTTTAAATTTTGTCTGCTCTCTTTAATAAACTCACATTTGGAGCAGAACACACGGCCTTGGCGGGAACCGGGCCCGCTCACATGTGGTCCCGCGACGGGGCATATATCAAAGTATGAGGGAAAATGTGTTGGCCAGGTTCGAGGTGCGTGCGCGCACATCACATCATGTCCTGGATGGAAGCAGGAGACCTCCAGAGGAATCCATACGTCCCCCTTCGGCAGACATCACCTGTTGAACACTGAGGTCCTTCAGCGCAACCCTCTCCTCCTCCCGGCCTCCCCCGCCCCCCTCGACCACCACCTCCGTCCACACTCTTTGAATTCTTACAAGCCACATGAAGGAGGCGGCGCCTTTGACCGCCGAGATCCCACTGACTCTGCAGTCTACTTGAAGTCTGACCAAAGTGCAAACAAAAAGAAGTGAGTGTCTTGGCCGCAGGCTGCGAGAAAGTACCTGAGTGCAGCCGTGGCACACACTCTTCATCATTTTTCCTGCTCCTGTTTCTCCTTCAATAAATCTGTTGAAGTATTTCATTTGTGGCAGGTTGTTCTTGTGTATGTTGGGGTTTGGTTTTTTTTTTGTTTTTACTCCAACTTGTACTGGTAACCTGACATGCCAGATGGAATGAAGTCCCCCCAGATCTGCCAGATTTATTACAGACATCTGCCTGGGAAAAGGCAGCGTTCAAGACTTCTTTTTGCCTGCGAGGAACCCAAAATGAAGTGCAGCACCGCCGTGTGGTGGACCAAAGTTTTCAGGGCTGAACTCTTGCCGAAGCCGGTCAGGACTAGAGAAAAGCCATCAGCCCTGTTTTCATTTACACGCCAGCAGCAGCTTCCTGGTCCCGTCACTGCCAAAACACCATTTGTAGCTTCGCCTCTTCCTCGCTGATTGGTCCGGCCACACGCCCACCAGCTGAAAGCACTTCAGACTGGAAGTTCTAAAGATGGATCTGCAGGTGTTTGGGTGATTTGCCCTGGTCACCTGAGGTAAAATTTATCTTGGTGAGATGGAAACCAGGTGCCAAAGTCATTGCGGGACAGTCGGGCTCATTGATTTCCTGCGTCCGGAGGTCTGGTCATGTGTTAAATATTTCCTGAGGAAGCGATACAATACAAAAAGTCTCATCTGCGTCAACTAAACAACACTTTACCCTTCAGAAGTGCTGAAGCTTTGGCTTCAGGCGTTTTTTTCACTTTGGTAAATTCCACTCGGCATTTTGTCGCCAATCCAAACACGATTCCAGGCAAACACCAATGAAAATGTTGTGTCATGTCCTCTCGGCGAAGAGGGGAAATAGATTTGACGGATTATTTTCACTCATTTCGGCTGTTCAGGAAGCGCTTAATGTGAAGTGGCTGGACTAGCGGGGCCGGAGGATCCACGCCAAGCACCGGTGGCCCCCTCCAGCGGGAAGACAAACCCCTGCATAACACCGACATAAATCAGCTCTATCATAATACACCACCTGTGCTCAGCCACACAGTGTCAGCAGAAATAGTTTCCACTCGTCACCAGAAGCGAGACGGCAACGGAGGAATACGCTCGTTTCGCACACTTGAAATCTGAGTTTCCCTGTCGCTCCAAATTGTTTGCTATTGATAGAAATGGAAATAAAAACAACAACGCCGTGGGCTCTTAAGTACACAGCGGATGCAGCGATTACATCAAAGCGGTGAAGTGATTGTGTATGAAAAAGAACAATGGTTTAACAATTGCAGAATAGCACGAGGAAATAAAAGACTTTACTTTCTGTTTAGCAGGAAACACTAAAGACAGCTTCAAATGGAACAAAAAGGAACAGAAGAGCAGCCCCTTTCAGGCCCTTGCAACATCTGTTTGGCTGTTGAATGAATAAAAAAATTCAAACAAATGCACCATTGAATCATAGAGGTTCTAGTCTCCCACAGAAAAAAAAACATCAACGACGACGGCCATACCCCTTAAGACTGTTGCAATTTGTGCCGCAACCAGTGTGAAAGTGTGAAATACTGTCACATGAACGTTTGGCATTGCTTGTTTTTTTTCACCAAACAAATACTAGTTTGATCATCGACACTAAATATCAACAGAGCGAAATAAATAGTCCGATTTTTCAGACGAAGCCAAAGAACAATTCAAAAGAATTTGAAAATAGATTCACATTGCTATTATTTGAAAAGTTTTTGCTCAGTAAAAGCAATTTCAGACAAAGCAGCCAATGTAAGAAAGTGCAGCTTGGCTGTAAATAAAAACGATGATGTTTTTTTGTTTTTTCTGACTGCAGGACACACTCTGGTTCTAACACAAATCACGGTTGCAGCGAGACAAATTTATCCCCTCGCCGCCTTAAAAAGCAGCCAGATAAGCGCGCTGAGAAGCAGCGAGAGCGCGAGCGTGAGAGAGAGAGACACAGAGAGAGAGAGAGTTCCTGCCGTCCACTCGGGTCAGCAGGAGCTTTGAAGCAGCGGCCGACTGGACGCTCGCGCACGGCTGCCTGGAGTCGAGACGGAAGGAGGAAGAAAGTTTGTCCCGTGGGAGGATGAGGCAGAGCAGAGGGGGCGGGGGTGGGGAGTGGGGGCGGGTGCTGCGAGCTGCGAGCTGCCGACAGACGAGACAAAAGGGTCCCGATCATTGTGGTGCTGTTGCACAATTTGCACACATACACACACACACACACACACACACACACGCACAACCACCACCGTCACCTCCAGCGGCAGCGGCGGCGGCGACGTCACGCCCACCCTGCCTTTGTCTCCCTGCCTTGCGCCACTACTCCCCCCCCCACCCCCCCACCCCCTCCCTCGCTCGCCCTTTTCTTTCCCTCCTCGTTCGGCTCACTCGCTCCCTCCAGCCGGCGGTGGCTCAACAGCGGCAGCAGAAACCAAAACAAAGACACTCCCTCGACGTGCCGTGTCAAAAGGCCACGCTGCCTCACAAAGGGGAGTCAAATCGCTACTTAGTTTCCACTTTGCCGACGGCCGGCGCTCCTCCCGCCGCACACGACGGGAGGGAGGGAGGGAGGGAGGATTTTTTTTTTGGTTTGTTTTTTGTCTTTAGCACGTAAATCAGGCGCGGGATTATGACAAACAGCGACAAACACACACACACACACACGCAATGCATACGATCTCACACACACGCACACACACACACGCAGTACTCGTCTTCCCCCTCTGTCTGGTGTTCTCCTCCCCCCACGCCCTCACCCCGTCCACCCCGCCCCTCCCCGATGACCTCTGCCCCAGTGGGATTCATCACGAGTGGCGAAGAGGAAGCCCCGGCTGGCCGCCGCCGCCACCGCAGATGAATCGCTCTGTGTTGGGGCAGAAAAAAAAACAAACTCGGGCCGAGATAGCGGCGGCGGCCGGACTCAGGCGCCTGCCGGATATTAGGAGGTGGAGGCAGACGGGCGGCGACACCTTCTCGAGAGACGGCGGCAACCCGAACGTCTGCCTTTGTGTGTCGCTTCTCATCATTTGCTACTTACTAAATAAGCCGTTTCTGAGGGTTTACATTCTGTTTTGCTCACAAGCTCCTTCCTGCACCCTGTGTCTGCACTGTAGAACTTATCCCGCTGTGATCCGACCCTTCTTTCGACCTGCGAAGCTTCACGTCGCTGATCGAAGCTCCAACACCAATGGCGGACGGCGAATGAGAGAGGCCCTTTTCTGGAAGGAAAGAAATAACACAACAAAACTTGACGACACGATGGCGCTGTCGTGACCGTGAGAGTTTAGCATCGGTTACACGCGGAGGACGAAATGACTCGGACGCTTCAGGCTGTTCTCATGACATCAGACCAGCAGCCGTGCAACCTCCCACTGCGCACAATAAGAAATGGAATCAAAGCAAACACCGATTTGATATATATTCTCTCCTCTTTGACAATGAAATTTGACCTGCAACACTTTATGTTATGTTATGTTATGTTTTAAGTATTTTGACCACTTGAATTTGAATCATTCCGTGCAAACTTGCACTCTTTGCAAAACAAGTCTTGCAAAGAGAAAGCCAATATTTGTTTTCCATCTTCTAAACACTATTTGGGATTGTCAGCGCAATCAAACGGATGGTTTCTCCTCAGTTTTTTCCTGAGTTGTTAAGTATAATTTTATTCTGGAAAAAAAAAACAAAACCAAATGGATTAGAAAAGAAAAAAAATCAAAACTCAACAATAACAACTCCTAGTCTCTGGATTTAAGCCTGAAGGATGGATTGTTGTGTGTTTCTGTGTGTGGCTCGTTTTCGCTAATTGTGTTTGCCTTTCTCACGTCTGCATTTCACATGTTTAATGTTTTGTCGATTTTTTATTTACACTCCGTTCCTCCTGCGACGTGTTCCCATCCCATTCCTGCCTTTTTTTTTTTTAACTTGTCTTTCCATGGAAAACCGGTTTACCCGTCACGGCCGCGGCTCTATAAACAGAAAGGCCCCCCCCCCGCCCACCCCCACCCCGCCCCCCAAAAAACTGTCATTGTTGCTGTGTTTATTCTTTGTTAACATTGCGGCTTCGTTTTGGTCGGCCCTCTGCTGCCACTGGCGACGGGCCATGCGGTGACACATCTGGTTGTGTTTCTTTCTTCTCCTTTTTCCCCCCCGTTTTCTTTCAAATTTAGCCTTCCGTGCTTTCTCTTCGGCTCCTCTTCTCCCCCGAAACGCAGCGAGAGAGCGATCGGCGGCGGCATCCGAACCCCTTTCATCTCCTTCGGACGGATTTCCCGCCGCATGCATTCCCACCCCGCCAATTCCCTCCACCCGCTAGTCCTGCTCAGCGTGGAATTCCAGTCTCCGGGGGGCCCTGGACATGAGCGTTCATGAGCAGACACATGTGACACGGCTCGCCACATCCCCGAGCGCATGCTAAGGCTGCCGTGGGGGTGGGGGGGGGTCAAGGAGAACGGCGAGCATGTGACTGCGAGGTCACACGGCAGCGCGGATCAGAACGACCCGAGAGGTTCCTCGGGTGTTGCCGCGGCGCCCGGGGCCGACTGGATGTTGTTCCTGGAGGCGCCCTGACCCAGAGCAAAGCGGGTTCAAGTGGACCGGGCGGGTTCGCGCTCGCGTCTGTGTTTACGGACCAGGCGGTTTTGGCGTCGCAGCGGCAAGCGCACATGTGGCTCAGCATGTGACTCCATGTTTGCCGGGCTGTTTCTCCCCTCCACCACCACCCCCCCGTCGCCACATCACGGGTAATAAATGTGCTCACACAATCACAAACTCTTTATTATCATAGCTGCAACAACAAGCGGAGGAGTTTTCGCCAGGTGCTGCGACGCCGCTGCTGCTCTGTGGCTATTCTTGACCTCTGAACTGGAATGTTTGGATCCAGGCTCAGAATACTGTATTGCACGGCGTTGTTCCCCCCCCCCCCCACCGGTACCTTTAAACTGAGGTTGTCATCTCGACCGCTGGTCTTCGCAGCTTCACATTCCAATTGGGATCAGAATTTGCACAAACAGCCCAGCCTCCTGAAATGGCCCTACTCCGCATTTTGTCATGTTTTTATTGACCTTGCAGCTGTTGCCACGTACTCGAACCAGCTAGCAATGTTCTCAATCAAAATAATATCAATTTTGGTTGGCCATTACCATAAATGCATCCACCTTTCTGTCATTATGAAAAAAAAAAAAAAATCAGGGAGACCTACAATAGAAACGATGCGTTGAATACTGCCCTCTACTGGTGTGGAGCCGCAGTGCGCTTATGTTACCTTGTCGCCGTTAGTCGATGTGTTCTTAGCATCGGTTTGCATCAGCGAGGCGATGCAGCATCGTCAATTTGAAATCTAACATCTGCAGCCTCCCTTCAGCCTCCAACCATGGCAAATGTGCTGCAAAAACATTGCGTGGCGAGCACGAGACTGCAACAACGGCGGCGTTATCTTCCCGTCCACGCCTCATGAGTGTGTCTCTTGTGTGAAACTCAAAATTTCTTTGCCCTGCAACACAACAGGTGCAACCCTATTGAAGACTTGCTGCTTTCATTCGTTCCGAAAGATTTTGAATCCCAAGGCATCTGGGCACGGAGTCACGTGAGCGTGGATCTACCAGAGTCTACGTGTTTTGACATCTGTGTGTGTGTGTGTGTGTGTGTGTGTGTGTGTGTGTGTGTGCGTGTGCGTGCGTGCGTGCATGCGCGCGCGAGCAAGATGGGTGTTTCCAACTCGTCGTGGAGAAAAGTACAAACAGGCAGGCCGGGCCGTAATGCTCCAGAGGCAGCGTTATACATAGAAAATTACACAGTGGTGTGCCAGTGACTCAAACCTACAACGCTGGGATACAAGGAGTCACGCACACAGACACACAAACACACACACACACACATAAATAGTTGGTGCATGACATGCCATCAAGTACATGCAATGACGCCAGTGTGTCCCAGGAAGGAGCGCAAGCCTTAAGAGAAAAAAAACAACAACAAACAACAAACCTGCAGGGGAAACACTGCGAGCGGCACTTGGCTGTTCAGCCGCTGGTGAAGCCGTGCAGCTTCCGCTGCACGACCGCGGAGGAGTTACGCAACCTGAGCTTTTAATTTTTCAAAGGCGGAGGGTTTTAAAACGGCTGTCAAGCGAAAGAAAGACTTATTGTCGGCTCTGATGAGGTCCTCCCGTGAATCCGTTACGCAAAGCGTCGGGAGCTGTGGAACTGCGGCTGACAGGAATTACCGCCAAGAGGACTGTTGCAAAAGATTGACTGCTCAACACTGGTATTTTCTAATCCAAGTGTCCAAGCAGTTCTAGGAGAAAGGGGGAGAAGTTCAGCGAGTATCAGAATCTCAGTGGCTTATGAAACAACAGACCAGAAAGAGTAAAAAAAAAAAAAAAAACAACCACACAGCCGTACCGCTCACGTGACTCAAGGTCACCCCGGGTCAGTTCCATTTCTCTTTGTCAGCCCTCGCTTGGTTCTTGGCACTGGGTCAAAAGTTGTCGCGGTTGAGATCTCCCCCCCGTAGAAAAAGGAGACGCAGTTTGGTCAAAATTCCGGAGGCGTTTTTCTTGGTAATGGAGCCATCATGCCCTCATCGGCTGCTGTTACGGAGCTGTTTGGGGCCTTCAACAACAACAACAACAACAACAACAACAACAACTTCAAAATAGGGCAGAAAACGTGGGACTGGGTCATGCATGCATTAAGCAAATTAGCTCTGACTTCACCCAACACCTGTATCTCTGCAAGAATGGGGACATTCTACACCTTGACATGAATGTGCAGAACAGAGGAGTGGGGCGTGTTTGTGTGTGTGTGTGTTGGGGGGGGGGGTGAATACCGTCTTTATCATATTCTTTTTAACTCTGCGCTCAGAACTGGTCTGTTCCAGTTTGTCCGTCCGTCTGTGAGTGATCAGAGCCTGGACGTGCGTCTGCACAGATTTATTGTGTTTTATTGCATTTCACTGTGTTCCGCTGTTATCTGTACGCTACATTTGATTGCCATGAATGGCACTGTGGAGATAAAATGTTGTTTTGTAATATAACGCTGTTATTAATATGATACAACCGTGACATAAGTACCATCTTTGTTTGTTTTTAAGTCAAAAACACCCAGCGCAGCCTCCCAGACAGGTCAGTTGTCAGCTATTAGCCGACTTTAGCTCCCGGAGGCTAACGACCGATATCAGGAAACTGGACTGCTGAGAGGCGACTCCAGGACGGCTTTGCGGGTTCGGAAACGTCAACAGAGCCCCGGCGGGCGCCGAGCCGGGGAGTCAATGGCCGAAATTCCGATTTCGGGTCGGAGCGTCCCTTTTGAAATAGGCCCTCATTGGGCCGGAGCGGCCGTGAGCCAGGTAGAAGTAAAAGCGCATCAATGTTTGATGCAGGCTAAATTAGCTCTGACATTTTTTTTCTTGTCTTTTTTTTTTTTTTTTTTCTTCCTTCGGGCTCGGACGGTTTGACTGTGCGGCTCTGTCGGGGAGGGAGCGACCAGAGACGGCGGGGCGAGCGGGCGAAGACGCTGCTGGCTTTTCCAAACCTGCCCTGAGTAAATGTTTGACTAAGTGTGTCGCTGCTCGCCTGGATTTGTTGCACACCAGTGTGCAAGACGAGGCCGGTGGGGGGGGGGTGGGAGGGGGCTGTATGGAAAGGGGGAGGGGGGGGGTGCTGATGTCACGGTGGAGTGAGATGCTCGCGCACACACACACACACACACACACACACACACAAATAGCCTTAATTGACCACCCCTCTACACACACACACACGCGCGCGCCCCCCCCCGCTGCCTTTAACGTTCCGCATGAGCTTTAATGAGCTTGTGTTTACACATGCGGCCGCTCAATCACGGCAGTGCCCACCGTGTCCCACACTCAATCTTTTATGTATGTATTTACCCACGCCCCCCACTCACGAAACGTCCGCCTCGATTACTGTAAGTGAACTCGATGCCTGTCATTTTTTTTAAATCCCCCCCCACCACCACCACCAGTCCGACGTACCGTGCTGTGGTCGGACACACACACAAAAAGAAAGAAAGCCAAAAATCGTGGGGCTCCGACGCAGAGAGGATCCAGCTGCGGCTCGTTACACACCACCACCTGATGCTTTGCAGATGTTTTTTTTTTTTTTTTTTTTTTTTTTTAATGTCAGATACGTATGTGACGTTGTCTGGTTGTGATTTCTTGAGTTTATCCCTCAGGAGGAGCAGAGCTTCGCAAACACGGCAGATCCACCGTGGAACAAAAGGGGCGGGGTGGGGGGTGGCGACAGCTTCACGTGTCAGTTTGCAGACAAACTTGCATTCGAAATACGTGTGTGTGTGTGTGTGTGTGTGTGTGTGTATATTTATATGTATATATGCATATATATACATGTATGTATATAGATATATACATATATATACATATACTGTATATATGTGTAAATATATATATATATATATATATATATATATATATATATATATACATATATATACATATATATATATATATATATATATATATATATATATATATACTGTATATATGTATATATATATATATATATATATATATGTATATATATACATATGCACATGATGTACAACCACCTACTCACACAGCAATGAAAATGCAATTTACAATTTACAAAGTATTTAAAACGTTGGCAAAGAAGTTTTTTTGTTTTTTTTAAATCAGCCGCTGTCTTTGCCAAGTGTCATCTTTTTTCCGTTGAAAGTGGTGAGTCCAGTTTTCGAGCTGCCGCCTCCTGAAGATCAATCTTCACGGGTTTCAACAGCCCCGAGCTTCAGATCCAAAACTCACAAACTTTGGCTCGTCGAACTGTATCATCACCAGTGTATGTTTTGTGTTGCAGTGTCACGGCACAATTACTGTACCATGACATGTATGTGTACAACATATATCCTTAAGTATCATACTTACACGACTCAACCCATGTCCAGATCACTGCATTATCATTCACGTACACGACTGGAGGCTGTCGTCAACTTAATGGGACATTAAATCAAGTTGGTCAACAAGCGAAGTCGCTTCAGATTCTAACCAGGGCAACGCAAAAGCCGCAGCTGGTGATTTATCGTTAACTTAGCCTCGCTGAATTTCCTGGAAGATGCGACCGACCTCTCAGAAATCTCATTAGCTTGAATTGTAGTGGGAAACCAATGTCTCGCTTTGCAAAGAGGCTGTTTTGCCCGCAGCGGGAAACCCTGACTTCTCGTTAGCGGACCTGTCGGCGGGCGGCTTGTGCTTGGTGACGTCCTCTGTGTGGTCACACCAGTCTTAATGCGCTATAAGCAGACCGGCGGCGCTGCTCCGCTGTTAGCGAACCAATTAACCTGGCCTCAGGTAGAAGTGGATTACAGTGACTTTAAGCCAAACACAGGAGGCAGGAGAGACCCTCATAATTTCTTTTGTAATCTTCATTTGCCACATCTTACTTAAACTTCAGGATGGAGTCTGGATAAAAATCTTCCTAATTATAAAGGATGACTGTATAAGACGTATGCTTAATTTGTGTCAATACCCGAGAAGATTCTTGATTTGTTTTTCACAAATCATGAATCCAGTGGATGATAGGCTTAAATAATACGCAAAGCAAGGATTTGAAAAAAGAATGGGCAAGCTTTATAAGCTTAATAAAGGATGACTCAGTTGCAGATGCATTTTTGTCTAATGCTTGAACTCTTAAATGTACAAAAAACAACTTCATGGATGTCAAGTCGCAGCCTGCACGGCTCGCACACAGCTGGATGTCAAGCCAAACCTTTCTCGGCCCGTACTGACTCAAAAAATGAGAGCAAAGAGACTCGATCTGTACACAGTAGATTGTACTTTATACTGTACTGTGTACAGTATACTGTACTGTGCTGTACTTTATATATGTATATGTGTATTTATATATATATACTTTTTTTTTTAAACAAACTTAACAATTTAACATTTTGTGCTTTAATCTCACCATGGAAGAGAAACAATCAGATTTCCAGATTTCTAGTACTTGCTTTAGTTAAACAATACATGTGCATGCATACATACGAACATGTCTGTGAGAGCAGTTCAGTTTTAGGTGGCAAAGCCGTTAAAAACGAGTTGCTTTGTAAAAAGTTCTCTGTCTCCCGAGAAGCAAACTACAATTTGAGCTGCGAGGAAGGACGCAGGAAGATTTCCAAGAAACCATAAGGTCATGACCACCCCCCCCACCCCCGCCTCTCCCAGAATAAATTAAAGGTGCAACACATGTAGTTTCATGACTCGGATTCCTTCCCTTACATGTCCCCCCCCACACGTCCACCCCTTCCGCACACATCCACACAGTCTCCGCTCACAGTGTTGCGCCTGTCTGTGGGAGTTCTCCTCAGCACAGTGTGCAGTCTGTGGCTTTTATCAGGGGGGTGTCCCACCTGGACAAGGGGGGCGGGGTCGGCGGGGGAGTCTGGGACAGATTTAGAGCTCCCTCTGCCCCACAGGAATGACTGAGCCGTGTTTGTGTTGCGCGGTGTTTGAACAGCGCTCCTTTCGGGGCAGAGAGAGCCTCGGTAAGTGGCTCCTGGGGTGAGACGACGATGCGCGATGATGCCGCTGGACCAACTGTACCGTCCACATCATGTGGAAAATACTCAGAGAGGTATATTTTTAGATGAAATAACAAATAACCAACAGGACAGGGAACAGAATGAGCCAAAAATAAAGAAAGAAAGAAGGACATGTGAATGGAATTTGTGTAGAAGTTATTCAAAAAAAAAAACAATGCTTCATGTCTCCCTCACGAGGCAGTATTTCCATATATCTAATTTAATGGGATTTTACACACAGAAACAGACAGGGCCATGTGCCCATTTTCAAGAAAAACAATTGTCTTCAATATATATAAATATATACATATAAAAAAATTCTAAAAAGTTTTTTTTTTAAACCAATTACTCTAATAAAGCTTTCAGAGAATATCGTGCAGTGACAGAGCAAAGGCACAACAATCATCTTTTGGAAAATTAGACAGAGATAGAACACAGCATTGCAACACAACTGATAATATGTGGAGTTTCTGGCAGCTGCTGTACACATCAGGATTTGTTTCATCAGTACAAAAATCACCTCACAATTGCATTCATATGTTTCGATTATCAGAAGTAGCACAAGCTTCAGTCTGTGTTTATGAGCAATAAAACAATATACTTGTTTCAGTCGTAGTTACAGGGTGATTATATACATGTATGTATATTTTGCTGCAAAAAAAGCAAGACAGCAAAGAAAATGTGGTTCACTCCACAAGAAAATGTAAAAAAAAAATATATACATATATATATACATCTTTTTTTTTTTTTTTATCTCCACAACATTAGAAAAACGTGTTTAAATCTCCTTTTTTGCTCGCTTACATCAGGTCTAAACTTTCATGTGTGCGTCGCTTCCAAAAAAGACAACAAAAACAGACAAATAAAGAGCCAGCAAACGGCACAACAGGAAGTTCTTCTCCCTGCTGCCTCTGCTGAGGAACTGCTGATGCCACTGAAGTCGTTGGCCAAAATTAACCCTGAGCCACGCGCAGCCTGCTGCTTCAGCAAAGGTCGCTTTGTTGGTCTTGCCCCCCCCCCCACCCGCCCACCCCCACCTTCGCGATGCACAAAACGTTGATGTCACTGAAGGTTAATCACAATTCCTCTCAAACCGTTAGCTCCCGAATTCAGCTGAAAGAGAAAACTTGTGCTATGTGAGTTTGCTAATGGGGTTTTTGTAGAGCGACAAAGCAGCAGTGCAGGAAAATGGCGCTGAAACAAGCAATTTACCATTTACACTGCATTTAAACTATATCATGATGTAATGCACTGTAACGCTATATATTTTTAAATACCGGATAACATTGATAACAATTAGGAATGGCTGAATTGTTCTGCATGCCTGGGTGTGACACGGTCTCTCAATAATATTTCTGTAGCTGTTTATTGCCAATAGTTTTGTAATATTTAGAAGAAGCCAGGATCACCCCGTAACTGCAACTGAAACACATCTTAAATGTGCAAATTAAAATGTGATTAAAATGACATTTTAAGCTGCAAAAATGGACATGGCGTCCAAAGTGAATTGTTCTTCATATGGAAAGCGGAATCAGCCGTTCAAAACAGAGGACCAAAATATAAAAAAAACATTTGTATTATTTACTATTCATTAATCATTTTATTATTGAAGTATCATCAACATTGTCATCATATATCATAGAATATTATTAATAATATCATGACTATTTCTTAATAATTGTTGTTTTTTTTCACAACAATTATTGAATGAATCATGTAAATTATCTGCACATTGCACAGTGCAGTTTTCAGTGCTTGAATTGCATGTTTATGCTACTAAATTTTATGTCAACTAAAACATGAATTTCACCATCGGACTCAATTAAAAAAAAAATTCTTCCCGTTTTCGCCACTAAACACTGCAGTTCAAAGCACCAATTGATCATCCGGATCATTTGTTATCGTTCGTTTGACAGGGATTTTTACATTCCGGATATTTGCAATGTTTTTGCTCCACAAAAAACGTGTGGTCTGCCGGTCGTACGTCTCTCTTTTCACTTTGCGCGGCGTCGCCGTCCCCTGTGTGGGCGGGCGAGGAAGAAAGGTGAAGAGCCCCCGCTGACAAGATCACACGTGACAGAACTGCGGCGGGAGAACGTCGCGTGTCAGCCAGCGTGGATGGGGAGGAGAGAGGGGCGAGACGATGGAGGGAAGAACAGAACAGGGAGGAGGAGTGGGGGAGGAGGAGGAGGAGGAGGAGACGAGAAGACAGTGAGGGTAAAGGTCAGTCGCTGCCCGGGGGGGGAGAAGAAAAGCAGAAGAGGTGAGTGTGGGAACTCACATGCAAAAGACACGTGGAGGGAAACGTCTCACGGTGAAAGAAAGAAAGAAAGAAAATAGAATAAAAAGCTGGAATGGGAGTCGGGAGGTGCGGAGATGAGATCAGCGGAGATTATACCAGCTGAGAAACACACTCGGGCCCGAAGGTGCTAATCTGTGGCAGCGCTCGTTACATAAACACGGCTCCTGGGCCGCTGCCAGGATCGAGTCGGCTCGCTGGAACCAATCAGAGCGTGTGAGGTCAGCGCCGCAGCCTCAGCCTCAGCCTCAGCCTCAGCCTCAGCCGGGGCGTCAATGCCTCCCGGCGGGAGGAGACGGCGGCGAAACGTGCCGGATGGGCCGGCGTCCAAACTGAGGAGAGGCTCTCTGCAGGCGGCCGGTCGTGTTGCCTCAGGGTCTCAGGTGGACGCTCGCAGTTTAGCTTGCGGTTTTCCAAACCTCCTGATGCTGACGGACGGACGGACGGACGGACGGACGGGAGGTCGGAGGGGGTTCTGGCTGGACTCGCTCTCAGGCGTCTCAAATAAACTGTTGATTTGAAGGTGATGAAAAGCCGGGACAAAAACTCGGTCGACGGTGCCAGGACGAGGGGGAAGTCAGAGATTACCTCGGCAATAAACCCGCACGCACACGCACGCACACACACACACACAAATTCACTTTCGATAGACCAGAATGAATGGATAAAATGCGGGCGTGGCCACAGACCGTGCCAAGACATGGATTAACTGAACCTGCTTCTCAAGCAGAGGCCAAACAGGGTCAGTCGGCCTCCGTGCTGCGTAGCCGACACCACACTCACAATCTCACAATTTGGAGCAATTGGCTCTAATTAAGAATTTATTAGTCAAAGAAAAAAAAAAGAAAAAAAAAAAAAGCCCAGCAGGGCAGCTGCACAGACATCCTGCAGATATGAAAGATTTGCAACCGGTCAGAGCGGGACCAGACCAATTAGGAGGAGGAGGAAGAGGCGGAGCCTATAAGTCAGGTTTAGCCAGAGAAGAAAACACAAAGTAGTAGCGTGTGAATAACAATTGCAGCAACACCAGCGGACAGAGCACTCGCAAAGACTGACGAGACTTGAAGGTAATGACGCTGATGTTGTCACCGCAATGTGGAGAATGAAACTCAAGAGCAGGGGGCGGAGCTCTGGACACCCCTGGACCTGGACTTGGACTTGTCCTTTCACAGCAGTGGCTCATACACAAAGGGTTTGTGTACAGGCTCACGTTGAAGCAAGAGTTTTGGTTAGAGATTAAGCTGCTCAAATGCTGCACAGGGGAAAGCAAAACAAGCAGAAAGTTTCCGATACAACCTCAGACTGGCCGGATTTCCAAAATAAATCCCCCGACCAATAACAAACATTCTCGGCGGTTCACTCAGAAATACACCCCATGTCGATCTCGTCCCAGGGAAGTCGACGCGGGGGGAACCACAGCGTCGCTCCTGTCTGCCCCGGTAAATAGAAAGGGGAGCTGCTGTTGTTAGCGGGGGAAGAATTTGCAGTATTTGTACATATTCAGCCTCGGAGAAGTCAAACCGCACGCTGGAATTTGTTTGACTGCTTGGCCTCGCTGCGCCTCCCTGGCTGTAGCATGCACCACAGCCACCAAACCACTTCAGTCTATGGGAAAGCTGTTAAATATCTGTACAAAAAACGGAAATAGTGCTACCGCCCACTGTGTGTGTGTGTGTGTGTGTGTGTGTGTGTGTGTGTCTGTTTTAATAGTAATTAACACTACTTAAGACTACGGTTACTCCACTTTGCAAATAATTTGCAGGGATTTGCACATGCCTGACTAAATGGCTCAAAATGTTTTTAATATAAGTTCAACCTTTTTAAAGGTTTAAAAGTCTAATTAGCTCGCCCTCTTTAGGCCGAGCGCAAAGCCGGTGTCATAAAATATTACATAATTATACGGGTCTTTGTGTTCATGGGTGGACCATTTTGGGTGTAAATGAGCCTGCTCTTGACAGCAGCATAATTAAGACCCCAATTACAGCTTGAACGGACTAATCCTGATGTGCAATAATGCAAAAAAAAAAATGCTTGATTCATTTAAGCAACATAAAAATCTCGACTTGGTGAGATAAAAAGAAAAGTTGTGCAGCTGCAATCTTGTCATATGACATTTTGAAAGACTAACCCAGACACGATGGATCAAAATGTGCTTTTGAAAGATAATGTCCTGAAACTACTCACACTGTGTGTTTAATTATTCTTTTGAAAGTCCAGGGGAAAAAAAACCCAAAGTTGTTCAGAGTGCTGCTCAGCTTTTCATCTCTCACATAAACTGCCTTGAGAAAAAATAACAGAGCTGTCGCCAGGTACTTACTGTTCCAGGCTTTTAGAGAAAACCATTTAAATATATATATATATATATTTATTCCCCCCCCCCCCCCCCCCCAGGTGCACTTGCTGATTACAGTGTCCTATACTTTATTCTGCTCTTTCTGCAGGCTGATTATTCTTGTTTTGTTTTTGTTTTTTAGTTTCTGTATCATCTCGGTTTATGTTTCGCCTACAGTGAATGAGCCTGTTTCTGGAATCCACTGGAAGTCAGAAGGCAAAGCTGTCTGACTCCCAGCGACCGACAAAGGTCCTGTTTACACAAAGACTTGTTTTAACTGGACACACAAAGATGCACCAGTTGCTTTACATATACCGCAGGTTGAGGTTGGAAATGGGACCCCGTTCAAAAAAAGCCGTAGGTTGGAGACTGAAAAGAAAAGTAGACTGACTGGTGATCAACGTATTGTCATACACGCTTGCACAGTCTCTTATCTTATCTCCTGGAGGTCTGCTTGTTGACCAACTCCAATTAGGCAAAAGTTGAGATTATCTCTGAAACAGGATTTAGCCGGCCGAGGGGGATTAAAGGGTTGGGGGGAAGGAAAATACAGAGGTCTATCTATTCCTGTGCGTGCTTATGTCTGACCCTGCTTGAAGGGTCTATGTCGTTGACATACAATCTGCAATTACCTCGGAGTAACAAAGTCAACGATCTTATATGTACCTTATAAAAATAACATTGCAGTTATAACTGAATCCTTTAGCAACAAGTCACCAAAATCACAATTTTGTGCGTCTACGTTTCGTGCGTCATTCTTACATATCAGCGACGCGCCACACAACCAATGGCATCCTCAGCAACCAGACGTCCTATTGATTTTAGTCATATTGCCTCATCCAAAGTCCAGCCCAGCATTGATTTACCAGCAGTTCTTACAAGCCAGGCAAATCTGTGTGTGTGTGTGTGTGTGTGTGTGTGTGTGTGTGTGTGTGCGCGCGCGCGCGCGCGTGCGCGTGCGTGTGCGTGTGCGTGTGTGTAATCGTGTGTATGCATACTGGTCTTAAATGGGGCTAAAAGAGCAGCAGGTCAAACTGGGACTTGGCTGTTCACGTGTCAGGGATTGCGAGGGCAGAATACGAGTGTGTGCATTAAGTTGTTAGTATAGGCCAAAGCCCAAAGCCATTGATCAGGTCAACGCGTTATTGCAGGGTCCACTCTGTTGCATGCATGTACGAACAAACTGGTGCGGAAACCCTTGACAGTGACACTTTGAGATAGATAGATAGATCTTCTGCTGCCCCCATGTGACACATGACGGTACTGCATTGAAGTTCACAACTACCGTGGTGTCCCTTTCATGAAAAACCATACATTAAAAAATAAAATAAAAAGCATGGCTGATATGAAGCGTGCCGTAATTGAATCTACATCAATGTAAATGAGAGGGGGCTCTAACTGGAGGATGAAACTTGACTTTTCGATACATGCTCAGAATGAAAGAGTTGCCGTCCAGAGTAGGGACCGAAAAGGGGGAGTGAGGTGTTTCGTTGTTAGCTTACCACGTATATTGAGACATTTTACATGCAAATGCCATGCCTTCATTGCCTTCTCTTTTCGGGCGATTTGCTGTTACGTCTTCACGAGTGGGATGTAGTCAAAGGCGTGTTCCGTCAAACAAGGGCACGTTACTTAGCTAACGAAGAAGGTAAACCGTAGACAGGTTAGCCGATGTTAGCTTGTGAAGTGACGTCAATGCCTTAACAGCGCGTCGTAAAACTTCGCCGCTGTCCAGACTAAAACGTTCATCAAGCTTTAGCCATCGCATAAGTGATGTTATAAATGGATAAGGCAATTTAAACTTCGTCATTATAACGTCACACTGACACAGATTATAGTCTAATGTGACGCCAGATGGAGACACCCGGTCCCATGGTGTAATGGTTAGCACTCTGGACTTTGAATCCAGCGATCCGAGTTCAAATCTCGGTGGGACCTCGTTCCTTTTCTCAAAAATCCAAGCCCAACAATTTAAGACCGGGATGTTTCACATCTCTGTTAAGGGCGTGTGAGTCAGTGATTTGTAAATAAATAAATAAACGAAACATCTTCTGTGTATGGTCCCGTACAATTAAATTCAATTATTCTTTCAACTCAATTCTTCTAAGTAGAATAACTAGCAGTGCTGAAAATATAACATGAGTCAATTAAGACAAAAATAAGACAGTTACATTATAATATAATCATAACAAGAATACAAGTTAACAGCAAAATATTCTGTTCACAACTTTATTTCCCCTCACAGGCAGAATTAAAATATATACAATTAGAAATATACTAGAGATAATCATTTTGTTTGCCACTTTGTTGGAATGTTTATCAAATCTGAAAATCTGTCGGTTTCAATGGGTAGAAGACTTAAAGCTTTTGTTGTGTGGATCCACACCATGGGTCGGTTGAGAGCCACAGTTCTTACACAGAATATTTTCCAACTGTCTTATTATTCCCCTTGCAGTAGTGTGCCCTGATGTATCCCCACTGCAGCATTTGCATTCCTAGTACTTTATGCGTTCCTGTGGGAAATTCATTTTTATTTTTTATTTTTTTTTATTTTTTACATACATCACATTTAAGATCTGCTATGTTCCCATGGGAGAAAAATTGTTGTTGACAAATGCTGGTACAGCAAGGCACATGTTCAGGAAAAAAACAGCAACATATTAAATTAGATCTGTGTGAGGCATCAGTGAATTTATGCATATTGTGGAAAAGTACAACCTTTCTGAGTGGGGATCAACAGCACACTGAATGCTGACTGCAGCCAAAAACAAAGACACTTATTTCAGAAAACAGCCAACTGAACACGCCGCCAACAACCCCAAAATCAATTTTTTTTTAAATCTGCAGTTCTGCCTCATTTTCTTTCTTTCTTTTGTGAATTTGTACAAGTATGATAACTGAAACATAGTGAAGACTGGAGAAATTAAAATATATACATATATGTATGTATATATATATAGTTTTTCAACTGTTACATAAAAGCCCATGTGCATGCACACACAACTCAAGAGCAACAGTGCATGCAGCACCTTCTTATACAAAGTGCAAAATTAATTGCTGCTGCAGTGTCTTTAATTATAGACAGGAAGGCATACGACTGAAAACCAGTGAAGGTGAAAGTATTGCGGCAGCCCACATCTCAATCATGTCAGTGTCAGTAATTATTCTGTGCCGCAAGCTCTGCTCCTAGTTTCAATCAGGAGGACTAATAATGATCAGCACATGATTTAGTTCCAGGGAGTAAAACAGTTTGAGATGAGGCTTGAAATTAGCTGCACGCTCAAGTAAATATACTGCCCAATTTGTCATGTAGGTGTATTCCTACTCACGCACATGTTTCTTGCATTGTGCCTAGTGCAGCTACAGTGCACAGGCAAATTCTTCCTTTTACGTCCCAATAAAAGCAAAAAAAATAAAATAATAATCGCACAACCACTATCTGGAGACATCCTGAACGAGCTGAGACTGCTATCAACAAATCTGTTCAGACCCGTTCACATTGCTTACATCATTAGAAATAATAATTAAATAGGTCAATATCAATGATGTGTTTCTTCCTTGGCTTTTTTTTATTACTGTAAAACAATGTAATCACAACAACAAAATGGCAAGAATAATCAGTGGCTGCGAGTTTAAGCTAGCTTGCAGTTAAGCTAATGTGTTTGCTCCTTTTTTGTGAGAGAAAAGTTGCCGTTCTGAATTTGAACAGTTTGGAACTTTAGCCCTGTGTTCACCGCTCTGGCATGTATTCAAACTGATCTCCTTCATACACTTGATTTGTACACCGGCTTTCTGAGGGCAGGGGGTGGTTGATGTTATTGTATGGTATGACAACCAGAGGGAGCAAGCGGTTGACAGCTCACGTGGCTCACGAGTACATTGACATTCATTGGTCACAGTGGTGTGCGGGTAAAGCGTTTGAGGGCCTTAAAAAGGCTCTGCATTTGTGACGGTACAGTGACATTTTTTCTTTTTCTTCTTTCCAAACAGGAAATACAAAACAATATATAAAATACTGACTTACATAGCTCCATAACAGACAAAACACAAATACAAGTAACATTTTTTTTAGGGTTACGGGATGATAGCGTGACATAAATAATGTTGCTTTTAAGTGTAAATAAATTGTTTTCTGCAGTTTTTTTCTAGGAAATTCAACTTGTCACGTCTCAAGTTTCCTAAATTATTCGCGAGTTAATCATGCTTTTTTTCTTTTCTTTTCTTTTTTTTTTACACATAAGCGTGGGCTTTGTTGGTGTGTTCCCAACTCAGATGACTGTGGTCTCCATCTTCCCAGCATCCACCTCTCCGTTGCTGCACGACTTGCCCCTCTTCTGCTGCCCGTTGCCATTGGGGGTCACCTGGGCCAGGACGATGCCGCCTTCCTTATGTGGCAAGGGCAGGCAGCTGGTGGCGCTGGGCAGCTCCAGGCTGATGGTGGCGCGGCTGGTTTCGGTGAGGGAGGAGCTGTGGTAGCTGAAGTGGTTGTTGACCATCGGCTGCTCTCCCCAGCCGAATTTGCCGCAGTTGAACCTCCATTGAGCCCACTTCCGTTTGACAGCTGTCTGGGCCTGTGGGTGAACAGTGAGATTCAACCTAAATAAGCCTTGATTTTTAATTTTCCGTATTTTAATTACATTTTTTCCATGTTGAAGTAAGGTTAATTTGAATGAATGAATGATTTAATGGACATGGAGAATGCATCAGATATACCCATCAGCTTCTTTTCATTTGGCTTTTTAAGTGCACAATCAATAGTCTTGCCAGTGTTTAACATAGTATGATGGCCTTGACATACCTCTGAGTTGCAGAAACAGAATATGATTGCAACCATCAACCCCTGCAAAGTATGAAACGGTTCAAAATTAATTTATGAAAAAAAAAGTCCAGAAATTTCCATAGAAACTGAGCAGTGAAATTATTAATTTTTTACAGACAAGTAATTGGCATTGTCAAGGTAATACTAGCCTTTAAAGAACAGAACAGGCAACAGGCAGAATTTCCAGGTACGCAGGATCTACAGTATTCACTTCAGTTCAAAGGTCACTGCCAAGCGTTACAGTGCACTGCACACTGATATAACTGCTCTTCTGCGGTTACTCTTCAATATTTGCTTCAATTAAAATGGAAAACTTTTGATACCTTTTCAAGTAAAACTGGAGGTATTGATAATATTTAGCGTAAGTGGCAATAATGTGCAGAGTAAATTACCAGATAAATCTATAGAAGTATCAGTTTTCGAAACATAATCTTGTGCCGCCGGTACCTGGAAGTGTGAGAAGATGTGTATAAAGAAATTGTAGATGGCACTGCTGATGCTTCCCTCCGGGCTCCAGAGCAGAATGACGTACTCGATGCCCAGCAGTGGGATGAGGATGAGTGTGGCTCGCACCGCCTTCATGTAGGCAGTGCTTTCGGCGCAGTGGGTCTTCTTCAGCTTCGTGATCAGGACACGGACGATGTTCAGGAGGAAGAAGAAGTTCACCTGTGCAGGACGAAGACAAGCAACATCATACAGCCGTACCTGTACCTCTCTGTGTACTGTCACATGAGAGTGCCAGTGACTGGCCTGAAGGTAGCTGTGTACAGGCATCAAAAGCAAAACAGCTTCTTGAAATGGCAACAAAGGCTTAATCGCCTTTAAAAACACGTGGACAAGAAACATGACTATAAAGTAGACCAATACAATATGCACTTGTTTGGCCTCTTCAGAACATCTTTTTCTAGAATGTGTTTCTTGGATTCTTACGCATGCTTAATGTTTCCTAAACTGGTTAGTGATTAATCTCTATTGATTGTTCGATTGATTGCTGCACGTGGGAAACCTGCAAATGAAGGGTTAGTAAAGTTGCCTGAAATCTGAAATCAAACCAAAAGCCGCTAATCTCCAGCCGGCAGCAGGCACGTTCAGCACGTTTTGCAGCGCTTTAAGGGACAATCTGGTGGGGAAACAAAGTGCCAGATATACGTTTTCATTTTCAACACGCTACTCACAACCAGCGCTGCAGAAATGGGCCCATGGACGATGTACAGCAGGTGTGTGTGTGTGTCCATCCAACACCTGCAAAAAGGAGGCAGAGTGAAATTCCAAACACGTTTTCATAAAGATTTCAGATACGCAGGGACACAGACAAGCTTGACAGGTTCATAAGAAAACGCTCAAAAAACATTTAATCGCCTGTACAAAAAAAAAAAATTACAACTTGATGAGGTTAATCAATATATTGTAATTTCCTAAGGTCAAAGGAAGGCACCATTGCTTTTAAACTCCACAAGTAAGACTGTTACTGATGCCGTCTTTGGTGTATGTATGTTGGGGTGTGTGTGTTTCTCCCAACTCCGTTCGCCAGGTGGTTCCCCGATCATCAGCTGCATCAACGTCATCAACTGGGGGCCGGGGGGGGGAGTTCCTGCCTCCGCCCACCGTGATTCGCTGATCGCCGCCACCTGCGCAATGACTTGAGACGGAATCCCCGAAGTCATAAAAACTGCCGTGATCCTGAACGCAGGGGCGCAGTCTGATCGTGGCTGTTAACCCTCGTACTTTGTTTTAAATTCGTGTTTATGTTAGATATGTGCAGCACTCGTACCCTGTTTGTGTGAATCTCGTTTATGCTAGACATGTGCAGCACTCGTACCCTATTTGACTCCCGTGTTTGTGCTGGCTACGTGCGGCACTCGTACCCTTACCCTATTTGACTCCCGTGTTTGTGCTGGCTACGTGCGGCACTCGTACCCTTACCCTATTTGACTCCCGTGTTTGTGCTAGCTGCGTGCGGCACTCGGCACTCGTAACCCTTACCCTGTTTGATGCTCATGTTTATATATTTGTTTGTTGGGGAATTATTGGGGTCTTAGGTTTAGTTTTTGGTTTTCTTTGGGGTTTAGTTCCCCCTTGTTTTCTGTAGCCTTTTTGTTTAGGTTTATGGGTGGGTCCCTTTTTGGGGACGGTTGTGTCGGTCTCAATCGGAGACTACTTTGTTTATATTAAGTTATTGATTTGGCGCCACCCGCTGCCCCTCCTCTGGAGGAAATATGGAAAACCTGCTCCTGGAACTTGTTTGGTGGTCCGTTTTGTTACAAACCATTTCCCCTAGACACAAAGTGGTTCGTAACAAAGACATTTGCAGATAAATCCTTGCCAGAAAATTAACAAAGGAAAGGTGATGCTTTACTTGTCGTTAAAGAAGTACCAGCGAGCCATGGCGTATGTGATGGCAGGAACGACAGGAAAACCTTCGGAGAGGGAAAAAGAAAACAAAAGCATGAAAAAGTGACTGTGCAGGGACACCATCAGAAGCTGCATTTCAACGGTTTTGTTTTAACGGGCAGCACTTGGAAAAAAAAAAAACTTGAAGGGCATTTTAAAATCCACGACTGGATGAGTTTCAGTCATCGTATACCTCTTCTAGTTAATTTTCTTCATTTTATCCAGAAAGAGGGGGGGGGGGGGGGGGGATCATGTTTTCAGTAGTGAAACACATTTTTGAAATGGAGAATGGTTTCCCAATTTGTTTGTGCCCTCTACTGAGTACCGGTTTCCTCAAGTTCCTCAGTTTTGACCACAGTCGCTTTTTTTTTTTTCTTCCTGAGCATGATAGACTTGAAATGCTGGCTCACAAAAATGGGCATCATTAAAGACAAGAGGAGCCGCGAGGCTGCATAAAAAGCCGGCATGAAAAGAGCACTTAGCAGCCAACAGTCACATCCAGGCGCATTTTTGTTTCACTGCATTATGACGGAAAATTGATGTTCTCGGCTCTTCAATAAAAAGGAAAAGAGGAAAGCGTTCAAGACGTAATTGTCCACAGAAATTGCAGATGCTTTCACAAAATCGGGACAAGGCTTACATGTTGAATTCAACTAGTCGTTACTGATTCCCGTGTTTGAGGAAAATGCTTGATTGGCATTAAAAAGCGCTGCATTAATCTATCTTTCAGGTCACCTCGCTTGTTGCCTGGGCTCAGAGTCGTGTGTAAGTGCACGGCCAGGCATGAATGGCAGCAACACGTCTTCAGAAGGCTCACCCCATCCCAGCACGTAGTACCAGAAGAGCTGCTGCTCCCCCACAAAGACGGCCACAATGATGAGCGTGTGGAGGTAAATGCCTTCGCACAGCATCCAGAAGTAGTTGGAGGTGCTGGTGTACTGGTTGAGCACCGTCAGCATCTTGCAGCTGACCTGGAGATGGGGAGCAGCGGAGGTTTAAAGAAGAAACAAAAAAGAAAAACCGGAGCAGCAGGTTGTGTTTGTTGACGTGGCGAGAGGATTAAAAAGACCAAAGTGGCTCACTGGGTTGGTGGTGTTCATGGTTTGGTCATTGGCCGCCGACAGGGAGAGCCAGATCATGGTCACGATGGAGTTCAGGATGAATGAGAGAAAGGTGTTTTTGTGGAGGGAGACCCGCTGGCAACTCAGACTCCTGCAGGGGGAGACAGAGAGGCCAATCTGTAGCAGTGGTGCTATAAAAGGGAGAAAACTGCGTTTTTTCTTGTTTGTTTATCTGGTTGAAATTCTGACATTAGTATAAGCTAAAAACTGAATCGCCCCCACTCATTGGAAGGTAGATAAGTTTTTAATTAACACATGCAGCCTTTTATCACACAAATTAATTTTCAACAGCAACGAAGCAACAATCTTTCTACTGAGAGACTGAGCCGTCAGTGCTACTCTGTCTTTTCCATTGAATACAAAAAAAGACACAGCATCGAGGCTAATGTAATTAGCAGCGACTTGGCTCGGCTGCTTCCTCGTTGTGTTCTGTTTGTTTGTGTTTTGTCCATATTGCACACTTCTGTTCCTGACACGTAATATGTAATTTGTTGATTTCTACACTTGCATTTGGTATCGGCAGTTTGGTATTCATAAAGTTTATATACATACCCATATCACATATACATATAGAATGAGCGCAAAAAAAAGAAGAAGAAGTGTCTGCCTTTTAGGGACGCACTTCCATGGATGCGGTGGAAACATCAGCACTCACTTGAAGTAGGAAAAGATGATGAGACAAACAAGCAGGGACACGATGGACAGACTGTGACCCACCATGGCCATGTAGTAGAGAGCGAGCGCCACCTGCAGGCAGAGAAAGTGTTGTGATTCACCAGAGCTCACCTTCTGAGAGCTGACAAAAGGTCAGGCAGGTCAGACTACAATGGGCTACCTTGCGTCTTTCTTTGGTGTGGGCCGGACACAGGGTGTAGTTGCTCCACACTCTCTTGCTCTCTGGATGGTGGAACCACTGGCCGTCAGAATTACACACTTTAGTGACCTTCTCTGTTGAGGACAGTAAAGCGATTATTCTTTTCACCACTTCAGAAAGTTTGGATGCCAACGTCTGCAGCCAGGCGCTGCAAGTAACGACTTCAATTAGCATCTTTACTGATTATCACATTTAAAAAAAAGGGATTTATTAAACTGTCAGAGGACAACACGGTTAAGTGTTGTCTCTGCTTCTCTCACCATTAGGGTCAAAATCCAAGAAGTACCCAGGACACGGCTGCATGACAGTCCCAGGAGCTGAATCCCTCCAGCATAGCCAGCCATCCCAGGTGCGGTTACAGTAAGAGCCTACAGGGGGCAGTATAACCATAACGCATAATGTGCCAATATAGCAAAAAACAAACAAGAAAAACAGAAAAAGTATGATTCAAACAGGGAGCTGTGTGTAACCCTCCCCTCTATCACATAAGACCAAAACATTTGTGGTGTCCTAGAAACTATCAATACGCTGCGCCACTTCTGCAAACTGTTCCTTTAAGAAGGTCAACAATCGCCGGAAACCAGGCGGTCGCAGGTTTCACAGTGGCCCACTGTGAAAAGCAGCACAACACAAGATTTAAAAAAAAAAAAAAAAAAAGGCAGCTGAGGACGGAGAGGGAGTCACTGCGTGAGGACAAAAGGAGAACTTCCTGTCTTTCAGACTCACTTCCTCTCTCTCTCTCTCTCTCTCTCGGAGCGAGCACAGTGTGCTGGAAACTGCTGCTTAATGCATATTGTGCACCAGCACTGGGCACAGAGTGTAGCGTTAAATTCAAAAAATTACTCCATTGCATTGATCGGGATACATACACATCAAGGTCCAATAAAAGTTTTTTTGTTGTTGTTTTAAATGAATAATTTATTTCACTGGATCTAAATTGCAAAGTTTTTTTTGCAGCAGGCTGTAAAACAGAGGGCTAAATATTTTCTCTATATGAACGATATTTTAGTTTTGGAGACAGTTTGTAAGCGCCTTGGTTACAGTTGAGGGTAGGAGGGGTTATAGAGTCAGAGACTCAGTTAAAGATATATAGCCTGATGTTATTTACTTTATCTGAAATCCAGGCAGCAGCGAGTGTTTACATTTAAAGAGAAAAGTATTTCTAGCGCCGCTGCATTCAGAGCTGCGCGGCTCCACATAAAACCTGGCATCACAGCCCATCACCTGCATCCGTCCGCTGTGGTTCTGTGATGATCTTCAGGTAGCACTCGAACTGCGCAGCCAGGATCTGCCTACGGGACATTCCCGGGGGGCCGGAGATGCCGCTGAAATCCACCTGCTGCTCCTCTGTCATCGTCTCCTCGGCCGCCAGCGATCCGACGTCCTCGTACTGTGACACCAGGAGAGTCAGCAAACGCAGACGGATTAGAGATGATCCCACCGCATCCCCCCAAAAAAAAAAAAGTCAACAGGGCTGCATTTCCCCCAAGAGACGTTCTGCTACTTCTCGCTACAGCCATACAACCACGTGAGGTGACCAAAGCGTCGAATGGACGGAGAGCAAAACATTTTAAGGCAAAGCTTTCACTTTAACAGCATCAAAATGAGAAACCGTCAAATGCAAAACCTGCAGTTCAATCCTGGTTTTGCAGAAGCGACGATAATAATCCAGGAAGCGTGCCGGCCACTTTGTTTTTGATAGCAGCAATCACTGGTTGTCGTCATTCAACAGTTCACAAATTGTCTAACGAGGCCCAGACAAATGACACAAAAAACGCAATCCGTGACTTTGAAAAAAGACATTACTGATGTCTTCATAAAAACAAAAAACCCTTATTAGCTTCATGAGATCCAGTATCACATGTACAATTGTATTCAGTGGCGCGTTGTGAAGGACACGTGCAGGACATGACATTTCGGCTAACAGTTTTAATGTGACCTGGTCGCAGAGTTTACATACTGGCTACATTGGATGTGAAGGAGGAGGTTGAAAAGTGTGAGAGAGAGGAAGCTGATGTTTGAAGGATTGATCTGAAAAGTCGAGCTCACAGGCTAAAATAGCCAGTTTACATAAATTACACATTGATGTGCCCGAAATGTACTGTTGACAGACTGAATCTCCCTGTAGTTTAGCATGCTGTGTGTTTATTCACAAGGGTAAACTTTTTTTTTTTTTTTTTTTAACAAAGATGTTTTAGAGGAGCAGTAAAGACACAAGCACTCACCTCTGTGCCCAATGCCAGTGCGACTACTAGCAAGAGCGTTAGCGTCCTCCACATGTTTCTGAAGGTGAACAAGAAGAAAAGGAGTCATTGGTATTCATAGCACTAGATATTTAAGAAACAACAAAGTAACTGTATGTTGTTTTGACACATGAGGGCCACGTTTTAAAGCGAATATCAGAGCTTTGCTTGAGGCCAAGCCGCAGTAGCAGCTCTCGAAGTGTGTGTCCCAAGTTGCTACTTAATGTTTAACATTTTAAGCAAATATTTTCACAATGAAGAGACAAGAATGCAGCGTACCATTCACTCACAGCCCAAATATGGATGGACATTGACAACATGGAGAAACACGGTTAACTGCATTAGCCTTTTAGCTAACATGCGCGTGAGCAAGTCCAACCTCAAAAGGCTGAAAAATAAGCATATTTCAAAGGCCTTTAAGAAATTATTGTGACTATGAACATATATGCATAGCCTAGCAAACACTGAAATTTTTCAAAATGAAAAGCAGTTTCAGTACTACTTCACTAACTGTTGTTGTTACCTCCTGTTGACTAATCTGGCCAAACTGAATGTGCAATTTAGCAACTGTGCATTGAAGTGGGAAACAACAACAACAAATTTTCATCAAGAAATACGCGTTGATGTGTTTGGGTAATGTTTCAAAAGGCTTGTGCCTGTGTTTAAATTCGGCTAGTTAGCATGGGGGGCATATTTTGTATGCCTATTTACAACGTGTTTATAGTTCTCATCCATCAGGAACAGGAAGTTCATGCTCTACATGTCATTCCTCTCTAAACTGGGGCACATAAACACATGTTTTTGCTTTTTTTTTCTCAAGGGGTTGGGGGTTAAAGGGCAACAAGTTCCCTTTAGTGTTTCCAATCAAGCCGAAGCAGCCGTGCAAGTATGAAATAAACACTCAAATAGGCCTCGCAGGCCAAAAAGTCCTGTTTGTTTAGCTGTAAATCACAGTCTTTTTCTTTTTTTTTTTTTGCGTCTCCTGGGTCTTTGTGACATTTTTGATCAGAATAGTTCTGGCTGTAGAGAGACAAACCCAAATGAGCTTCAAATCATCTTTGTCTTTGGAAGTGAAGAGCATCAAATTATAAGAAGGATAAAAGGAAATGTGGGAGCGTTCATGTTTAGCCCTTAACCTTCACATTAACCTTAACCAGCCTTTCAACTTGCAGCCAGTAAGCCATTTCTGTTGCAGCATGGACACAAATTACTCAGAAAATAGGTGTGAATTATTATTATTATTATTTTTTCCGCTTCAATCCTCAAAAACCCAAATCTGGCGATTGTATTCAACCAATTTCCCCACATTCACAGGACATTCACAGTCATCCAAACACATTCTATGTGTTGGATGACTGTTCACATGTTCAGGATGTGATTCTGGTCGATGAAGTTATAGCAGCATATTTTTTCTGAAGCCTGTAGCTCCTTCAAAATTAAAAAAAAGAAAAAAAAGAAAAGAAAAACCCGAGAAGTTTTTTCACACCATATTGAAAGGAAACTTCAACCTTAGTGGCTGTTGCGTGAGGCCAACAAACTCAAAACAACAAGGCTGTGACTCTACTCTCGGAAAAAAATCACACCCTTCTGTTCGCCCTTTACTCCTTCCTCAGTCTGGCTTTGACATACACGACTAAAACAAACAACCCAATCATGATGTATTATCCATGACTTGACCATTGAAAAGCCACAGGATCCAAAAAGGTGTCGTCTCTTCGCAAACACATACAGTATGTGTGCAAAATTCAAGCCACACATTTACTCCCTCTTCCCTGGATGCAAACAGCAGCCGTTCACACTCAACACACTTTGCGATTCCACTTCTATTCAATCAGAACCAAACAATGAGAGTCTTTTTGTCCGCTGTGTACACACTTGTAATGGCAACATATTGTTCCTCATCGTGACATTGTAAATCCAAGGACACCAGCGCGCACACACACACACACACACACACACACACACACACACACACACACACCTTGGCAGCCGTCGCCATGCACCATTGTCACCCATGGACTCCGAGGACAATCTGTGAACTGCGGCTTAGTCGCTGTGGTTTGTCCTTTTGTTTCGTGGTGACAATATGACTGCATGGCGCTAAAATTCTCACTTCCTCCTGCCGGTTCATCACATCCCAGACGGTTTGGCAAGGTGACTGGGGTCGTCTGACACAGTGGCCAACTTTAAAGGGAAACCCCTCTGACAGAAGCTACGGCAAGAAAAATGAGACCAAGACTTTGTGAGCTTAACAAACTGAGCAAATCGAAATTTTATGCAATTGACTGAGCAACTTTGCATTAATTACTTCATACTTTTAGTAGTTTATCCAACACACTCTCTGGATTGCCAGCACATTTAGCCCTCTGTTTACTGTCTCCTGCTAAAACGCCAGCTTTCAAATTCCTGCTAAAGCTGAAGCTTAGTTGGACCTTCAACATGTTTGTCAGAGGGCGGAGCCAACACCTGGCTGGGTGGGTGTGGTCACTAACCTTAGAGAGGTACAGGTACCCCTTTGTGACATCCCAACTGACTGATTTGTAGTTTGTGCTCTTGTGAAAAGTGGAGGCCAGTGACACAGAATATTTTTAGAAATTAGAACTGGAATTATTTTATACAAATAAAGACATATTTGGGGGAGAGAAAAAAACGGACAACATCTCATGGATTTTTCCCGATGCTGCATATGAGGCCAACCTCACTCATACTTTAGGGGGTGGGCTGTGCAGCTGAATGTAATTTTCCAGCACCCAAATAAAAGAATTTTGCAAACAAACTGCCGCCGTCTTCCATTAAAGGAATCCGGATTTCTTCCACCACTGTGATGTTTGGATGGCCTGAGAGCATGAGTCATTTGTCGAGGTGGAAAGCATGCACTGCTCGTCGAGAAACAGCTGTGGAGACCAAACGGGAGTCGGAGAAGCCCTTCGCTAACAGACACAAGGAGGAAAGTCACTTCGCTGTTTGACTCTGTAGGTGCCACTTCTCGAGGGCTGGGCTGAGCTGCTGCACTTTTGAGTTCTGCCATTTGGGATCCGTCGCTGGAAACAAAAGAGTGAAATGTTGTGTGATTGTGGGAGTTGCCCCTGCATTGTTCCACTACCTCAGCAGCTAAAAAGAAACTTGACATCACTCAGGTTTCACTGGGTGACGCTTCCTTCCTGTCTCACCCACAAGTCAGAGCAGCTAACAGTGGACTAAATCACACCAGCTTCACATCAGAAGGACATTTCTTCATTTGAATTTTTAGGATTTTAATTTCAGATTTTTGTTTTTTAATCCTCGCATCTTCAGATTATCTGTGCTAGGGCGAAAACACACTGGAGACTTTGAGCCTTGGGGTCCTTCAGCTTCCATGAACTCCAAACTGAGGAAATTAAACACGTGTTGTCTGAGCCAAAGCTCCCTGACACACACCCTCTGGTCACTGGACAAGACAATTTACCTACATATTGGTTTGACTGGTCTGTCACTGGACTTAATTTACTGGATTTAGTTTGTTTGGGATTTTTTAGTTTTCTTTTTTTTTTTTTTTTTCAGAAAAACTGGCCTCAGTGTCAACAACTTAACCTTCCTCCCTGGCGGGAACACAACTTAAAGGCTCAGTGTGTCAAAATTAAAATGTAGATCCAATTAAACACAAGACAAGACTGTGAAGATGGACGGCGACGTTAATGCTGTTTTAACCGCCAGAGTTCTTTGATTTTCTGATCTTAACCTCATCCCAACCTTCAACAAATCACCACTCTGTGAGCTTGTCTCCCCTGCAGGCTCATAAATCTTCCTACGCCGGGCCTCTTTCTCTACATCGTTATCAACGTCCTACATTTCTCAGAATGTTTTAAGAAAAACTGAATTATGTTTTTTTTCCGACTGGATGTGGGTGAGAGAGGAAAAAACCCACAAGAGACTGAAACTTTGACTTTGTCAGTGATGTACTGCAGTGGAAAATCCTCCGGAGGTGTTCACACCAAAGCAGCCGGCTTTCCTAATTTGCACCAGATCAGAGGGCAGCTTTCACTGGTCTTGTGCACACAGCTCCATCTGAAGGTGACGGTGGACATTTGAAAAAAATAAAATAAAATAAAAAATTCACTGTTGGCAATTTGTGATGAACCAGTGAATCAAGACTCGTTGTCTGAAGACTCTGGCACTTTGTGCTTTTTTTTACACATCCACCACATTTGTCCATTGGGTGGAATTCTTCTGTCCAAGATGAATAGACAGAAAAATAAAAAGAGAAAGGCGATTAATAATTATTACCACACTTGTCGAGCCAGAAGGCATCTTTGTTAAATCCATAACTCTGTTTTCTCTTCTGGGAATCATGTTTGTAGACACCAGTTCTTCTCACAGGAAATGATTTGTAAATAATACACTTCCCGTCACTGGTGCAAAGAGCGTTCAGACCGATGGCGATCTGCTCCACGGTTGAAGAGTCCAGTTGTTTTGACGGCTGAGTTCAGGTCGAACCAAACGATTTCCAGCAGCAGGTTGAATCCTCGAGCCACCTCGGAGTCGTTGGCTTTTATTTAAGCACCGGGTTCAGGGACTCTTTCACCCTCTGCGATGGTCCCTGCGGACCATCATAAAGACACAGAACGGAGCAAATCCAAATACCGTGTTATCTTGCTGCACCACAATTGGGTTTATTGGCCCTTCACCCAATGAAACGGACTGCAGTGACGTAAAACGCTGTTTTGTCTTGAACTCAGAGGTCAATACTTCTTGACGCACGAGCAGCAGCAATTTCAGAAAAAAAATGGCCTTTGCTACTGCAATGAAAAAAATCTGGATTTCTCAATACGGCTTTTTACAAGTTGAAGTGTTTTGATTTAGGCAGAAATAAATGGCTGGGAAGCTTAAAAAAAAAAAAAACTGCACTTAAGCTGAAAGAAGCCAGACACACTTCTAGCGCTTGAAGCAGAACAGTACAGAGACACAAAATTAAAAGTGTTTTTAAAAAAAAAAAAGCAGCCATAGGAGTGCATTTCTGCCCAGAATACGTCTTGTGACGCTGCCGATGACAAAAGAGAAGAGCGGCTTTCATTGTCAAATGATGCTCTTTTGCAGATAACTAAAACAAACACAAATACAAAAGGAACAATCGCTGCCAGCCGCGGCGCAGACGGGAGTGTTTTCAGGAGATAAGATTAAATACCAGAAACACAACACTGGGGAGAAACTCATAGCAGAGGACATAAACACAGACAGTTACAGCAAAAATAAGAAACTGTCGGTTTGACCCTGATTTATGTCCCACGGTGAACAGCTACCATAACATCCGACCCATTTGGGCCTGGGGTAAAACAAAAACAAAAACAAAAATTTGGTATTGCATGAAAGGTAAAATGTAGGATTATTTTGAAAATTACTTTAAATAGGCAGTTAATTAATCAGAGGAACCAGTCTCGTCTTCAACAATTCCAGTCTGGATCATATTTAGAGTGTATTGGAATTGATAAACCAATTGGATCAATTTTTAGGGACAAAAGCAGGAAGTGAATGCTACAACAACCGCAAACGTCAGAGAGGAAATTGTCCATTTTATCAAAGGTGGATGTTAATATTGTAGTAGAAAGGGGATGTTTGAGCCACCGGAGGAGTTTCTTGGTAGTGGTCATGTCCGTATGGCCAGGTTAGACGAAGGGTGAAGGTGGAGGAGGACACTTATATGCTCCTCTGTCATCCTGCAAGCACTTCCTCGCTTCTCTCTCTGCCTCTGGACGGCCCCCACAGGATAAAAATAAGCCATTGTTTGACACACACACACAAACACACACACACACACACACACACACACACACACACACACACACACACACACACAGGGGGCTGACATCTTTATCACCTTATAATATTAAATCACTGAGACGTCCACATATACAGTAACAGAAGAAATTGGCAGGGCAATACATTTGATAAAAAGTTCAAGTTCAAACTTTCACTTTCAATCATGGCAAACAAAGATACAAATATATATATATATCAAACTCCAGATTATAGAGTTATCCGGTGAACTATTTACCATTTCAGATACGGCAGTGGAACTACATACTGCTAGGCTACAGACTGGCTAATGTGCTTGGAGACACAAATCTGATTGACTGCAAAGCTACCATGCAACTTCTTATGACAATTACCCAAAAACAAACAAACAAACAAACAAACAAAAGTAAATTGCCAATTGCACCTCGCTGTTTGAATTTGACAGAGCGCCTCCAGCTTGCCAGCTATAGGACTTAATAAGTTTGGTTGCCTGCCAGGCACCCTCAAACAAGACGATCTGAACCATCTTGCTTGTTGCGTGTACCAGGCCAGTCAAGTCTGAGCTTCTTCTAAATCTGCGAACCGTCCAAGCAAATCTGACCCCCCTGGTTTTAAGCTAGGAATCAAATACAGTAACACTTTAAAGCTACGACTCTCTTTGAAAATAACAAACATCAGCAGGCTGAGAGATGCATTTCACACAGGGACACACAAAGCCTTTTGTGTTGCCATCCAACTCGTACACACGCCGAGAGAGCCAACAACCAATCAACACTCGTAAGACCCCGTTATGTAACGACCACATGGAGCTCCTGCTCCAGGGCAAGCAGGGTCCTTGAACCTGCAGCCAGAAGGGAGCAGGGATGGAGGGAGGGGGCAAAGTGAGTACGAAGGGACGTTCCACACCTTCAAAGAATTAATACCTTGGGATGCGCTCAAACGTGGGAGCGAACCCCCACAGCTGCAAGTCGATATGCAGGACAATTATTGTGTTGCATTTTGGCCCGGTTCTCATTGGGCATCAGATGACATGTGCACATCTCTTACCCTTCCCCCACCCCCAGAAAACCCCAGACGGAAACCTCCTGAAATTTGTCATCTTCAGAAGGAAAGCTTACTGTTGAAAAGTCGGACCACGTTAATAACTCATGAGAACCGCAGCATTGCGGGGCAGTTGGAGTATGAATGATTATCTACTTGGTCCATTTCCCATCACCGGGGCCCAAAAATAGACCCTCCAGCTTGGAGCAGTGCCGCTCTTATCCTCAGGGGGAGAGTAAAGGCAGCGGGCAGGACGTTAGATGAGAACAGAAGCTTTTTTGATCCCCAAGGCCACACAACGATACAATGCGCCCCAATACATACAACAATATTGCCTTCAATGCAAAACATGTCCTTCCCTGGCCTGGCGGTTCCCCATCCTCAACCCACCGGTTGTAGAGACCCTAACATGGTCTCAGATACAGTAAGTGGTCAGCCTGACTCTGGCCTGGCCTCACCACCCACACATCTACTTCAACTCATCCCGCAGCCCGGTGTGACTCAAACTGTGAGACATTTCATAAAAACAACGCTCCCACACTCGGTGAGGGCGGCTCCCCGTCCCTCCCTCCCCTCAGGCCCTCTGGTCGAAAATCAAAAATCTCATCAAGGGTAAAAAGAAGAAAACAAAATCAAACAACAGGAAATCTTCAACTTATTAGTTTGAAAGCCAGACCCTTCCAGTTAACCTCCCGCGGCAGCTAGCATAGGAGCATGTTTATTCAGGTAATATTGGATGGGGGGCAGAGGGTGCTATATTATGAAAGGGGTAGGATAGTGGGATGGCGGGGGGAGGTTGACCGCGGAGAGCGAGCAATGTGGTGGCCGCGACCAAAGTAGCAGCCAAAGTGCCTATTAATACACTGATGGCTGCGTGGCAAGAGCAGGCTGTTCCAGTCAGAGGCACGCCGGGACACTGGCAGAGGGTTGGGGGGGTCGCTGGAAGTTTCCCACGGGCCGCCACGCAACAGGCCGGGGGAAGTTGGGGATCTAGGGAGTGTGTGTGTGGGAGTTGGGAGTTGGGCTGGGAAGGGGGGGCAAGCAGGCCGGCTGAGATCGGTGCCTTGTTGGCAACGGCTGGAGGGAGGGCCGAGGGGTCGCTTGCTGACTCTGCCAGAGTGAAAGTGAGCCAGATGTAAATGGGAACTTGAAAACAGCGGAGGTGCGGAGCGCGTTCCTCCCAGCGATAGACACTGGCCCTGCACAAATGTGCGGCCGCAGTGGGCGAGGCGAAAGACGCAAGGGGAAGAGGACAAAAGTGGGAACTCAATGAGGGCGCACGATAAATCGGCCGCAGCATGTTTGTATTTCTGTGATTGTATTACGACGATCGCAGCTCACACAAATCATCCGGCCAAAAGACGCGTGCAGATAACGCACGTCCGTCGAGGCGTTGACACACACAACCGGCGACACTGCTCTCCCCGCGTGTGCGTCAACGCCGAATGATGACAGTCTTTGTTTACGACCTTGCATGCAAAAGTGGATGGAAATTTCTTCGGCTAAATTCAAATTCACGGATAAAAACAACGAGGCACCGCTCGGAGCATCCAGTCCGAGACGTACAAGTCCACGAAATCTTTGACCGATATTACAGTTCTTCATATCTCAGACGTTCCAAATGCTGGACTCCAGTGCAAGCAGACCTGCACCATTAATCAACCAAAAATAGCCATTTCTAGCCCTCTGTTTACAGCCTTCTGCTAAAATCATGCTTTTTTTGTGGTATTGCAAATGTCTGTTTTTCATACATATGTATTCCAGTTCAGGCTTTCTGACTGACAGGATGGAGACACAGGGTAAACTCAGAGTTTTTGTTTTCTTCTTTTTACTAATAGCTCTTTTTCTTTTGCTTCAGTTGCTTTGCTAAAAAGTTTTTGAAGAGTCACTTTCATTTGGATTCAGGACCAAAGCGCAGAGAGTTCAAAGATGAAATTGAAGCTGAAACTTTTCAACATAATTTTGTCTTTTTATGTGCAGGTGGTTGCGTCACACTCTGACGGACTGACTGACTCGTAGCTTCCAGTTATTGACCAAGGGTCCGGCATCCGCTCTTACCTCCTCCTTGCCTCACTTTAGATGTTGACCTACGGGCTCATGTGCCATCTGTCGCCTTGCACATTAGCAGAGACAGTGACCTTTTATTTATGCGCGTGACACGCTATCATTGTTAACCTTTGTTGTGGAAAGTGTTTCTGGTCATATGGCACTTAGAGATGCAACTGCAGAGTCAGGCGAGCAGCCAGTTCAGGGCGTGACCTTCCCACAACCTGGCTGCATCCCCAATGATACAGCCGCCGCACAACAATCCTGTAGTTTTCTTCTGAATAAAGTATGATTAAAGTTCACATAAAGGCTGGAGTGAACTTTCCCAAATAAATTACTAATAGTAACGGAAAGCTCTTTAACCATCTTATTGACATTATATTTTAATATACCATGCAGGACGGCAGGACAGTAACGCCGAATTTTACTTGATTGATGTTTCCAACCTGTTTTTTGAGTGACTAAAACGTCTCAAAGTGGCAATTATTAAGCCCATCGTTTGCTTTCCGTTGCTCTCCAGCCGCCTCAGACGCATTCGCATTCAAACCGGGATTCATTTTGACAGAAAAGAGCGCCGCTGGCTGTGACGTCAGCAGGTGTCAGTCAGAGTGCGGGGGGGAAACACTTGTTGCTTACCTCCTGTGTGCCGGAGCTGTCAGAAGGTCCTTCCCTCCAAATATCCCCATGCTCGCATGATCCCCGCCGAGGAGGATCTCATGCTGCTCCTTTGTCAACACTGACCAACCTCGAGCCCACTGACACGGCAGTCCAACCGTGGTGGGGGCGCTGCTTCCGGTTGGGCACTTTCTAAATAAAACCATCACTTCCACGTTTCTCCCATTCGCTTCTTGTTGTTGTAGGGTGACTTTTGCAAATGTTTAGATTACCTCATTGAGTTCTTACGCACATATAATGGACAGCAAGACATGATTTTCATAAAGATAAATGAAGTGTTTTATTTTGGCAGAACTTGTAAACTTCTGGCACCAGCCTACTTCAAACTATTGGAGTACTCTTGACGTTCTAGGTCAAAGTTGCAATTCTATCACCCCAACACTTTCCTTGGCAGTTGAGCTCAATTGTTGTTTTCTAATTATCCAAACAAAACTGTATTTGAAGTGGAGATAAAATATGATCTCTTGTCATAATAAATTGTCTGTTTTAACATGTAACGGCAAATGACAACTCGCAGTGTATTATATTTAAACATAACCTAATATAACATGACGAACCAGATATCGTTATTTAAAAACACGTTTTAAAGGACTGCGATAAAGTTTTTTCCAAATTCGAAATGAAGAGCCTGGCCGCCCTCTGCTGTTTGTATTTGGTAGAAGACATCCCACAGAAATACAGAGGTTGGGGGGGTCTTAAATCAGAAAGGGATAATGCGATGCTTCACGGGCATCAAACAGGTGGACATGTGACATATTCACAAACTTTATTTAAAATTCAGTGTAACTTTGCGATCTTCGTTTCACCAAGCTGCCACATCCCTCATGAAAAGGTAAGGCATTTGTCTTCAAATATTATATATATATATATATTTATTTATTTATTTGGGATTTAATCATCATAAATTTAAGATGATTGTCTCTTGGTACGGCAATATTTTTCCCCCGCTCAGTAATTTTAGACAGGCGCATTTCCGGTAGCCTTAGTCCACTTCGTGGGGCCGAGTCTACGCATGTGCAGTACGCGGGCCGGGCATCCCGGCCTGATCGGGTAGTGACAGCCCCGACCGAAACCCAGTAAGCCTGCGGATCTTTGGCTGGAAGTTCACCGCAGTGTTACCAGTTTGGTTAAACAGCCTCACCTCGGACCCGGGTAAGCGATACAAGCTAAGGAAGCGATCTTTTACTGGTTGTGTCGGTTTTCTTACAGCCGACCGGACTTTGGGATTTTCAGACAGTCGTGAACACGCAAGCTAGCAGGCTAGCAATTAGCCCACCGGACTGGGATGACAGGAGGAGACTGTCAGTACCGGTGGGCAACTGACATTCAACACGTATTTGGCAACTCTTGTTGACACACGACCACTCGACTGTGCATCGGTTTCTGTTTAACGTCGATACTCTTTAGCAATATTAAGGTTTGACCAGGACGCGGTGTTTAACAGCCTACGTTTGAGTTAGCGTTAGCAAGCTATCGTCTCATAGTTTGACAAAACTGTTTGTCTCTCCCAGTAACTGCTAGCTTAGCATTCCAGGTAGAGAATGTAGGAGGAAAAGGCGATTTATTATAGTGTCTTCCTCGAATTCACGGAATACGGAAGGGAGTCTGGGCAGCGTTGGTGTGATATTTAATAATTTTCACTTTGATCTCAGAATTTTGAGGAAAAAAGTCCACAGATTTTTTTTTTCTCATTAATTCTGCATTCTCGAGAAATGACATGTTTGTCTGTAATGTCTACCCCAGAGTTTGAGAACGCACAGATCGCTGTAAATAGGAAGTTTAAATGTCCTTAAAAACACACCTGTCGTTACAACACCGTACCGTATTTGTAGACGTTTTATTTTATTTTATCGAAACATACATTTATGCGGCAATAATATTCGTCAGTCCAGCTCCGAAAGGTTTTTTTTTTTTTTTTTTTTTTTTTTTGCTGATGTAAGCGCTATAGTTGAAGCCGCAGATGTGACGTCATAACCGAGCACGTCGCTTCCTGCTTTCTGCAAGCAGCCGTTCGGACTGCATACCTCAGACTTCATGGGTAATTTTCGTTTTGCGGTTCTGAACAAACAGAGATATTTCGTAATTATGTCTTTCCAGGCGGTCCTAATGTGGTTTGTGTGAGCAACTGTTGTGCTCTGCAGGGAGTGACTGTGAGTGATTTGACCCCCGTCTTTAGAGACTTGACGTTTTTCAGTTTTTTTCTGAAGCGTTCACTGTGTTTTTTTTTTTATTCATTAACCTTACATTGTGTAACACAGATCCAGAACATATTAATTTTAACCAAGCCATAGGCCCGTGTTATCCTATATCTTTATTTTGAAACAATCAAACAAACTCTGATTCCAGTGGAACAACCTTTGCATGATCCATTCTCCTTAAAACTTCGTAGATCCCCTGAATTGCAGACTTAGCCCGCTGTTTACGGCCGGGTGTGTATTATTAGCTTTTTGCTCATGCTGTTACTGGACCTTTCATAATTTTTTTTTTACAACACCTCTATGTATTTAGAAGGTCGGCAAAAACAAGGCATCTCGGCGTCTAGACGCTACGCCGGGCCTCTGGCGCTTTTCAAGGCAAGCGTCAGATGCCTTTGCAAAATGACAATGGGCTGATTTGTCACCAGGGGCCGATGCGGAGAATTGAAATCTTTACTGGCAGGTCAGTGACGCAGAATATCGCAAGAAAGTATTAATCAAGTGAATTCTGGGGCCGTCCCTGGCGTGGTGGCTCATCGAGGGCTGCGATTGTCGTCAAGAACGTTGACGGGATGTGAGTTTCGTCGCAGCCTCACAGCTGATGAACCGGTTTGTTTATTCATCCTCCAAACACGAATGGTTTTGTTTTGGTTTGCTCCAATATGAAACCGAGTGTACTTTGCTCAGTCATAGTGTAAATTGTTTGTCTCGGCCCGTCTCCAGGCGTTAACACTTGACGGAGGACAAATTGCCAAACGCTATCTGTTACATCTGATGTTTTTTTAAAAAAATGTTTTGTTAATCTGTAATACAAAACGGGTGTGCAAATTAACGTCAAAATCAAGTGTAGGCAGACTATTGGGTTGTATGATTAGATTTCACGGTGGTATAAATAGAAATCTTAACAGCACGTCAAGTACCCGCAGCTATAAAACTTGTGAAGGCTGCAAAGTCAGCAGTCGCAATCAATTATTGACAAATTCTAAAGCGGAGGCCGAAGTGAAAGTTTACCCAGGAGCTGCCTACTTTCTTCCCGTGCTTTTCCCTCCTCCTGCTCTGCCACGTGCTCGCAAAGTCGACGTAGGCTGGGAAACCTGCATTATTCAGTGCCGCATCATCAGACCACTATATTCTGCAGAGACGTCGCGTTGTTGCCTGTTGCCTCCCTCCCTCCCCCTCTCGCCCTCTCTCTCTCCCTCTCCACTGTGGCTCTGACACAATGGCCGTGTAATTCCTCCCCGGCTTATAAATTGGCAGCGTTCCTCAGCTTAAACCTCTGCTGTGGATGTTGTGGTTTACCAACACAGCCTGTTTGCTTTTTGACCCTGAAGGCGTTCCTCTAAGCTGTGAGTGTTTTGCATCGGGTGGGATTCATTTCAGAGCAGGAAAAGATGCATGTTTTGTTTTTAGAAAGCAGCTGAATTGGTGACATTATCACAAGGTGGAAAAGCGTTATGTTCCGGGTTGTGACGTCCTCACGCATGCAAGTCCGTCGCGCTGCATTTATTGAAATACTACTAGTAGTACTAGAATTCCATCAGTTCATGACTCAGGGAAACCAGTTTGATTCCACTCGGCCTTTTACAAACTGCCACCTTGTTGAATTTCCATCGCTGTCACTCCCCGACTCCCTGCAGAGTGACAGTGTATACGGTCTGTGTAAGTCCGACAGAGTGCAAATGTAAGCAGCACACAGAGCCGCAAACCTCCTACGGCCATCTGTTGATGTTGATGTCGCCATTCTACGCTTGAGGTTTGTACTCAGACCATGGGTGAATTCCAATTCCTCCCTTAACCCTCAATCTCAACCCTCAATCTCAAAAATGCGCGCTCCCGCGAGGTGCAAGTGCTGTCCCAATTCTAAGAACGTCAAGTTGAGGGAGGAGTTTAAGGGCTGTATCGCCCTCAATATTGAGATTCTCCGGCACCACCCTTGGCAGTAAGGGCTACCCAGAAGGCATTGCGTATTTTCGCAATCTTCGAAAAATGCAGATGAAAAAAGCGAGCTACAAATTGAAGTATTTTCTTAGTTAATAAAGATATAAATATTACCAAACCATTTTATTGTCTTAGTTTAAGAGTTTTTTATGGATTATTGACATCGTTGTTGCGTAACATTTTTTTTTTTTTACTTTATGATGTTTATCAGCCGGACCGGCGGTCCTGGCTTCACGTTACTTGTATACCTTGTTGTGTAGCAACGAGGACTTCTTCTTTTTCGTTGTCTTCTTCTTTTTCTCCTTCTTCGTCGTCGTCGTCTTCTTGACAGACTGGACGTAGCTTTGGCGTAAGGCCTCCCTGTAAGGGAACCTGCAGATTTTGTAGGCCTGTGCAGGATATTGTTGCACTGTGTGCTGGGTATGAGAAACGCCGTTTCACAGGTGATGTCCGGCGTGAGTGCACAGATTGCAGCAGTTTACAGGTCGTGGAATGCGAAGGCAGCCGAAGCAGCGATGGTCCGTTTGCATGCACGACGCATGTCTCGTCTCAAAGTGGAACAAACGGCTATAAATTATTGAAGGTCTCACATTCTACCCCATGCCAGACTCGCGGAGCCTCCCAGGATTAGTTTTCTAAAAAAAAACAAAAAAAAAAACTCTTGATCTCCAGAAAGTATCGTTTTTAGCCCTGTGTTTAAAGCCTCCTGCTGAAACTGACGCACATGTTTCGGAAGGGGACAAAAAAACAAGGCGAAGCCGACACCTGGTCTGGGGTGTGTTCACTGGTCAAAGAAAACGTCCCCTTGTGACATCACGAGGGGAAGAAAGGACTGACTTATCATTCCTGGGGTTTTCATTGGTAGACTTTTAGAGACTTTGATATTCTTGATGTTTTTTTGCTGCTCGCTGGGGCTGCAACTAACCATTATTTGTGTTGTCGACTAAACTGTCGATTATTTTTTCGATTAGTCGATTGGTCACCACCTTTTTTGGACTTCTGTTTAACCTAACTTGTCTGATCTTCACAACTTATATATGAAAAATAATTGCACGTGAAGCATTTATCTCCGACATAGTTGTTCTATTTTTCAATGCAAAATATCACAGCTACATTAATTAACAAAGGTTACGTGCGATGTTTACCTCAGTTAAATAACTTCAACAGGTTTCTCGCATCTTAAATATTCATGTTGTCGTCCAATCGTCGCAGCCCTCATTTTTTTCGCTCACCCGTCACAAAGTTGACAGAACGCGTTTGGTCTCTGTGGCCCCTCTGACGCCGTGCCGTTTGCGCCGCAGGCCTCTAAGCCCAGCCCTATGTGAAATGGCCAGTGGTGTCGCCAAGTCCGGCACAACCAACGGTCACCCCATGAAGGCGCAGCTGCAGATCGTAGGTGAGTCTGAGTCTGCGCCGACACCACTCGTCGCAAGTTGTGCTTTTTGTTTTTTCTTTTCTTTTCTTTCTGCAGCTGCTTGTAGTTTTGGCTGTTGGCTGCTCACTCGCATCACCCACTTCTGCCTTTTTTTTTTTTTTCTTTTTTCACACGTGCATGATTTTCTCTTTCCAGAAGGTTTATTTACATCTTTGCCCCCTCGCCCTCCCCCCCACGTGACTCCTCCTTTGCGTCTTTCTGCTCCAGTGCTATCAGCCAAGCTGAAAGAGAACAAGAAGAACTGGTTTGGTCCCAGTCCCTACGTGGAGGTGACGGTCGACGGCCAGTCCAAGAAGACGGAGAAATGCAGCAACACCCACAGCCCCAAATGGAAGCAGCCGCTCACTGTGTGAGTCAGAGTTCAGCCCCAGTCTCAACCGCTGTTGCAATGCTGTGACTTTAATTTATTCGCCCCTCCAATTTGTTTTTGATCTCATCAACCTAAAAGATCTGTCAAAAAGCAACACGAGCCACAAATTTTGCCCAGTCATGTGCATCCTGTTGGACCCGACCTCTCAGCAGCCGCGCCAACCTTTGGCTTTGGCTTCGGAACCTCACTGAATTGGAGCAGAGCCGCTTGTTTATTTCTGCTCCAATTAATCATTGGGGAGGAACCGTTCGCCAAACAAACAGCGCTTTGTCCCTTGTCGTTTCAAGCGTTTTACACTTGAAATGATGAAGTGTTTACCAAAACAAAAAAAAAAAGAGCTAAAAATAAAATGTACAACCAAAAAGAAAAAAACAAAACAAAACACTCCAAATAACAAACAACTACATGTGTGTTTGCAACAACAGGATGTTCAAGAAAATCAGCAAACTATGTTGTGTCCAGACTCGGGTGCATCCTAATTTAACGATGCATTTGTCAAAACGCAGCGTAATGTTCAGAGTCTGTGTGAAGGAGACCGATAGCCAATCAGAAGTGGATGATTCCCCACAGGAACCCCAAGCGGAAGGCGTTTATGAGCTCATGCTCTGCGTTGCTTCGCTGCGATTGCGGGAAATCTGCTGATGACGGGCGTCGCTGCCGTTCCTGGGAATTTTCCTCGGAAAGCCGCTCGGGTCGGCGCGCGAGCGTTCCTGCGGCTCGACCGATCGGCGCCGAGTCGCCGTTTGATCCCGGCGGCGCTCGGCTTCGCCCCGGCGCAGCACCTGCCGACCGCCCGGCGAGGAAGCTAATGTACACTTATTTTTTTTTTTACAGTGCACAGCCGTCTCTAACCTCCGCTCACCACGCTGCCCCCGCCCCCTCCTGCAGCTCAGCATTTTCACACGTCAGATGTCGCCTTAATTTTAGCCCTTCCGGGAACCCGGCGCTGCGAGCCCCTCCCTCTGGCGTTACCCAACCAGTGTTTACTATGGGATGCAATCGGAGTCGGGGGGCCATGTGTTGTTGTTTTTTTTTCTTTTTTTTTCGCCCCCCCCCCCCCCCCCCCCCCCCCTCCTCGATGCTGTCGAGCGTACCAGCTCAATAACTCTCATAGTGATGCTTATGGATACTTGTTGGCTGTCTTCCCAGTACATATCTGCTCCAGGAGATCTCATTTATATAATATCGTCTACAGGGGTCAGCCAGTTTGTGGCCCTTGTTGTTATTTTGCAATCCTGTAATCCAGGAAGCAGCTGGCAAGAGCGCAACAGGGAAGTGTTGCTCAGTGGCGAGTCTGTTATTAACCGAGTTAGTTCCTTTTATAGTGGCTTCAAAAAAAAAGAAAAAAAAGCAACGCCAAAGATATCTTGTGGTCGTATCCCATGTTCCATTTCCCTTTTTTCACCCTCCCCTTCCCTGCAGGATCGTGACCCCCTTCAGCAAGCTGGTGTTCCGCGTGTGGAGCCACCAGACGCTCAAGTCGGACGTGCTGCTGGGCACGGCCGTGCTGGACGTTGGCGACACGCTCAAGTCCAACGACATGAAGAGTGAGTGAACAAAGAGTCACTGTCGTGCGCAGCGGACAGCAAACTTTTTGACTGGTTGGGGCCACAGTGGGCTCTAAAATTTGACAGAGAGAGGCCGGAGCAGCAGCAGCAACAGCAGGTGGATGGAGGGTTTTGGTGACCCACCTCATAGGAGAAAAAAACATGGGCTTTAATGTCTGTTGAAAATTAACAAGTGTGAACACACAACAAAATCAGCGTATTTGAAGCCCCATTGTATTTAGCCCTTTATTGAAATGACTAATTATGCTATAACTATTTTATTACTTATAATTATTTTAAATATAATTTTATTAGTATAATTAATTCAAGTTTGGCGGTCGGATTAAAAAGTTTAGCGGGCCACATATGGCCCCAGAGCCGTAGTTTGGCCATGCCTGGTCTGCAGTGCAGAATTATGGGTTGTTTACCACTTCCCAATATTTTGCTTGCTAGATAGATAGATAAGATCAATAAAGAATAATATTAATGCATTGGATTTATATAGCGCTTTTCAAGGCACTCGGAACCCATTATTCATTCACACCGGTGGTGGTGGTAGCTACTGTGGTGAGCTACATGTGCAGCTAAAGCTGCACTGGTGCAGACTGAGGGAAGCGTGGCAGCCAGTCTGCGTCAAACGGCCCCTCCGACCACAAGGCGATGTGGGTTAAGGGTCTTTGCCCAAGGGCACAGCGACAGACTGGGGCGGAGTGGGATTTGAACCGCCAACCTGTCGGTCATTGCACCACCCGCCCTACCTCCTGAGCCACCACAGTCGCCCCCTAAAGCTTTATCGTCTGCCTCAGACGGGTGGCAGAAGTTCCTCTTTGGCAGGTGCACACACTTCACACACACGCAACAGAAAAAAAACGCACACGGTTGATAGACGAAGCCTCTTTTTGACCATTAAAACACCACTTTGTCTTGGTTGATCTTGTTGATTGACCTCTGTTTTTGCCTTATCTCTCCACTGAGAGTCACTTCTGTCCCCTTTATGATGGATTAGTTGTTCTTTTTTAATTAAAGCAGCGAATTATGCTCAGGAATCCAAATGAATATCACAACCGGTCTCGTCTGCTCGCGCTGGGCGTCTGTCCTGTGTCCCCCTCAGTCACCGAGGTGGTGCAGACCTTGCAGCTGTGCACGGACCGGGACGAGTTGGACGTGGTGGGAGATCTGTCCGTCTGTCTGGACGGCATGACGGTGGACCCGGAGACGTTCGCCACGGCCGAGGCCAACCATCAGGGTGAGTGTCCTGGTCCGAAGACGGTTCTGGAACGATCTGGCATCTCTCGAGTCGACTTGGCTGAGGCCCAGTTGTAAGAAAAACAGGAAGGAACTGAAAACCACCGTTGTATAGAACAAAATGGGTGAAGGAAACAAGCTTTGTCTGAGCTGTTTTCTCAGTAGACGGTGATGAAAGAACAGAACCAGGTGCTTTTTCTCTGTGGGGGGGAGGGACGACGACAATGATTTCGGTTTCATTCCTGGTGTGCTTAGGAAAGTGTGGCATATGTGTGACCACAGGGGTACATAGTGACTCACCGTAGTGCTTTAAAGTTTGTCCAATCTTGCAAGTGTTCCTTAAATGGGACTTCCCGCTCCAGACTTTGTCTTTGGGTGGAATATTTTGGAAACGTGCGGTCAATCTGATTGTCCTGGTTTTGCGTCGTTTCCCTTTTGCCCTTCAGGTGAATCGAGCGATGACTCTCAGCCGTCCGTCAATCACGTGAAGAGGTACGGCAGCTTTCTCTCGCACTCTTTGGAGCTTTGCCGCCGTCGCAGGTCGCGCCTGTCGTGTATTGACGTGGATTCTCTTCCCCTCGTCGCTCCTCACAGGCAGAGCCGGGACAGCTCTCCCGCCGTGGACGGCCTGGAGCACAAGTCCTCTCCCAGCGGCCGGAGATCGGCATCGCCCTCTGTGTCGTCGGGGCCCTCCAGGCCTCTCCGCCCCCCGAGGCCGTCCAGACCTCCTCCCCCGACCCCCCGCCGACCCAACTCCTCCCCAGGTAGCCACACGACAAGCTCACTGCAATCGTCCTTCCTTTTTAGTGGAGAACGGCGAGGAAACAAAGGTCTCTTATGTGGTCACCAGCTGTGTTTCCATGACAGTTTTTCCAAACATAAAAGCGATATTTCTCAAATTTCGACAAAGTGCAATTGCGATTTGCAGGTGTTTCCATTGAATGGCGTGAAGCGCATAAGTCGCGATTGTCGGAAATCTTGTCCCGCGAGATTTCCGAGAATGAGGTTTGTGTTTGTTTGTTTACTTTTGTTTGCTGTCAAGAACGGTTGTTATATTTTACTCTTTAATTACTTAATTACTTTAATTACTTAAAGAGATATTCCGTCTCCTCCTCCGTCCAATCATAACGCACCATTTTCACTTGAAGTGAACTGGTCATTTTTATGTTTTTACGTTTAAATGTGAAAAAGAAAAAAGTTTCCATGACACTTTTGCGATATACCTCTATATCGATACGCCTGAAAAACCACCTCATGAGATCGTCAAAAACGTTTGCTGATATTCAACAGGTGTTTCGAAGTTTAGGCGTTTCCATTACCAGTTTTTTTTTTTCGATATTTAGGTATTGCTCAATTCTAGGGGTAATGGAAACACAGCTACTGTAGTGTTAATCTTGCAAACGTCTGGCAACTCCAGGGCCAAACCCCGGTGTTTGGTCTGCAATGTAGGCTGGTTGCTGTCTTTTATTGAAAGGAAACCGCTGGTTCTATTGATAAGTGGCAGTTTAGGCAATATACCACAGCCTCGCTGTCAGTTAGTCAGTCTGGGGTCACTGACCAGAAACAAGATAAGTCTTGTTGGAAAGTCAGAGTCAGCGTTTCCTGTTGCTGCTTTTTGATGTTTTTTTTTTTTTTATGCATCCAACTGGGACTGTGGTTGTGTTTGCATGATTGGTCCAAACAGATGTGTGGCTGCATCCCCCGTCCCCATGTTGCTATGGATGGAATTTTTTCCGACTAGTTTGCACACTATTTGGAAAAACAAACAAAGACACCCCTAGTGGTCATTAAAAGAATGCAGTTTTGAAGAGAGCAAATGTTTTTTAGGAATTAGGGGATAAAAAGTAGTAAGTGGACCAAAAATACAAATAGCATTCAGTATCAGAACGTCAGCCAAATCGAGTCTTCTCGCCGTCTCATCTCCTCCTCAGCGTCCACCAGCAACGGCTCGGTGCCCGTCGACTCCAGCGACTCCGACACGCCGCCGCGAACCACCGCCTCGGCGCCGTCGCCGCCCTCCGACGCCAGCCCGCCGACATCCTCCACCTCCGCGCCGGCCGCGCCGCCGGCAAGGCAGGCGTCCGCCGCCACGAACGCCGGACCGATGCCTCCCGGGTCAGTGCTGCAGCCACGTGGAGTTTGACAGCTCCGGCTGCTGCTGCTGCTGCTGCTGCTGAGGCAGCTACTCTCACGTTGCCGCTCACGTTGCCAAGTTCTAATTTGTAGATAAGGTTAGTCTCCTCGGCTTGGCCGCCGCGTCTCACTTTGTACCGCTGCTGTTTTACGACGCAGGTGGGAGCAGAGGGTGGATTCCAACGGAAGGCTGTACTTCGTGGATCACGTGGAGAAGAGGACGACGTGGGAGCGGCCCGAGCCTCTGCCGGCCGGGTACGACCTGCCTTATGAGTTTTCTGTTTTTCCTAGACTCCATCCGACAACTTGAACAATAAAGGGAAGATAAGCTATTAATGATTGCTAGCACTGCTAATCGTATGCAGGGCTGTGCGATTAATCGATTTTAAATCAAAATGGGATTTATTAGTCAAGACGAAAAAGGAAAATCTTCAAGTCTTCTTCTCTTATGCTTCCGGGCTGTGCGCCTTTTACAAAATCTGAAAGTTTTGCACTTTATTCATTCGTTGATGTTTACAATGATAGAATTTTTTTTTTAAAGTGATGTTTGGTGAAAGACAGTGAAGGTTGTCACTTTGTCCACACGGGGATTCGTTTGTGTTTGGTTGTTAAGTTTTCACTTTATTCCCAAATAAGGGAACTTCATCTTTGTTTATGAAGAACCTGCTCATTTTCAAGTGAGGTTTGGTGAAAGTGAGGTTATCGCTTTATTCATCCCAAGGGATTTGCCTTTGTTTGGTCAAGAAGACTGCAAATGTTGCCACTTTACTAAACCCAAAGGAGGATTTACAATATTTTTCAGTTGCACTTCACGCCCAATAGGGAAATTTGTTTGCTATTTTTCTTTAAAAAGTAAAATAAAAATAAAATAAAATAATTTGTTACATTTTTTTGAAAAGAAATTGGGATTTTATTATTGTCCCAAATGGCCCAAGTTAACCAGAAATTAACACGCTGAAAAGACTCATATCGCCCCCTAGTGTTGGGGAGGAGGACACGTTCCCGTCAATAATTGGATTTTCCACCCACCTGATGTACTCCTTCTTGTTCTCCTCTGTATGATTTTTTTTTTACTTCTGTTTTTTTATTTATTCACACCATCACTTCCGATATTCCCTCTCTCTCCTTCAGCTGGGAGCGCCGCGTGGACCCCATGGGCCGGGTCTACTTCGTGGACCACATCACCAGGACCACGACGTGGCAGCGGCCCACCACGGAGACGGTGCGCAACTACGAGCAGTGGCAGCACCAGCGCAGTCAGCTGCAGGGCGCCATGCAGCAGTTCAACCAGAGGTTCATATTCGGGGTGAGGCGGCGCTCCGGGTCGGGAACATCGCGGCCCCTTGGTCGCTGTGTGTAGCGACCAGCAGGCGTAAAGTTTTACTGACGCTTTTGTATTTGTCTTCTGATTTTTTTCCAAAATGACTGCAGAATCAAGAGCAGGTCACCGCCGCTCAGAACAAAGAGTACGATCCTATGGGGCCGCTGCCGCAGGGCTGGGGTAAGATCTTTATCTCTCGCTTGTCTTACATCACCCACCGCAGTTCCAGCAGTGGAGAAAAAACACTGTGCTTAAAGGGAACAGCCGAGAAATAAAACCTCCCAGAGTCTGAATTTGTTATTGTCCGCTATGAACTTCTCTAAATGTTGTCTTTACTTTCTAAGTGCTCTCTGTGATATTTATGAGAGCAAACTCTTGTTGGAAAAAGCCTCAAGTATTAAAGCTGGCGTAAGAAGGCGCCTCACCTATAGAGCGCTTGAAAGGCCGTCCTCGCTGCCGGCTCATCCTCTTTCCTCTGTGTCTCCTCCCAGAGAAGAGGACGGACTCCAACGGTCGGGTTTACTTCGTGCACCACCTGACGCGGACGACGCAGTGGGAGGACCCCAGGACGCAGGGGTGGGTGTGCCTCAGGGTGTTCCCGCGTCGCGTCAGCCGGTAGCGCCCAGCGCTGACGGTCAACTGGGTTTTTTTTTTTTTGCCTCCAGGCTGCTGAATGACAAGCCGCTGCCGGAGGGCTGGGAGATGAGGTTCACCGTGGACGGCATCCCCTACTTTGTGGACCACAACAGGAGGACTACCACCTACATCGACCCCCGCACCGGGAAGTCCTCGCTGTAGGTCCACCCCTCTCCCCCATCAGTGGTCTGGTCACTGCCTGCACCTGAACAGCAATACCACAAGGCTGTGCTTTGATCAGTCCGGCACAGTCGGGAATTTAACTCTTTATTATCAGTGGAGTAACTGTATAAAAACGTTTAGCAGCTTTTAGTTTTCACTAGTCAACACTGGAAATGCAGCCAGTGCAGTTGACACAATGACCGTAAAGACCGTAGGAAATAGGGACGCAAACTATCGATTAATTCATTAATCGTGAGTTGATTGACCTTGTCCATCGATTAACGATTGATTGATAAGAAGCAATTTTTCCTGAGAACCTAAATTTCACCAATGGAAAATGTGTAAGGAACACATGATTTAACCCTTAAATAGTGTTGTCGGTCCAATGTGACCCATTTTCACATTAGAAAACACAAAAAACACCCTAAACATTTATCCTGTGATTTTAAGTTGACTTCTAATGGGTCACATCTCAACTTCAAAATTTTTTTTTTAAAAATGTGTTTTTAGACTGGTATACGCCACGCAATTTACCCCCCCCCCGCAAAAAAAAAAAAACTTTTAAACTTTAAAAAAAAATTCAATTAATTGACTAATCTAATTTAATCGATTAAATTTTTAATCGACAATTAATCGCTAATCGATTAATTGTTAACATCCCTAATTTGGAAACCTCGATCGGCCTTAGCCGCAGCGTTGAAACCAAGGCATCTGCTTCAACTGCCTGTGCTCTCAAGCAGAGCTTGTTGCCAGAAGAGCCACACCTGCAGAGGAGAAATGTTCCGCAAACCTGTCGGAGCTTGACAACAAGATCAGCTCTGCTCGCTGATCCAGGCCACAAGAGAGATCACATGCAACACAAACACCACACTGTTGTCAAATTCTTAAAAAAAAAAAAGTCACTTTGCCTGGACGTTTCCAGATCTTTAATTCCTGGACTCCGCTGTGGCAGTTATTATCAATTAATAACCCCCCCCCACCCCCCAAAAAAAAAAATAGACTTCCTGCTAAAGCTGACGTTTTGTCGGACCTTCCACATGATTTCAAGTGGACGAAGCACGGCTGTCTAATCTACATGTTGTCATAGTGCTTGGATATTTTTTTCAGTCATCAACTAGTATAATAGGACAGTTCCAGGTCACGGCGATCTCTTAGTCATTGTAAAATTATTTCCGGGCTAGTCTTTTTTTTTTTTTTTTTGTTCCCTGATTTGAGGTGCAAAAGAAACCTGCACTTCCTCCTCCTCCTCCCTCCTCCACCTGCTGGTGGGAAACGCGGCTCTATATTTAGCGTAGGTGACGCGCCCTCCCCGACAATCGGCCGCTCGCTGCCCGAGTGCGCGTCTTTGCTGTGACGTTCCAGCCTGGTGCGCGACCGGAGGAAGAGTCGCTCCTCCGCGTCAGTCTCAGTGGTGGAAAAACGGGTTTGGCGACGGTGGGAAGAATGCGGCCGCCTGAGCTAACAGGAGGACAAAACCACCCAAATAAAACAGCAGTTTAACAGCCTGGTTGGCTTTCAGTGGCGTGCAGCAGTTCCGGAAAGGAAATGACTCAGGAAAACAAAACTCTAGCTCAAAGAGAAAAGAATATAAAAATGGTAAAAGTGCAGCGTGTAATTCACGAAACGAATATTATGACTTCATGATTTACAGTTGAAGTATTTCACAGCTAGGTGGCGGTCTTGAATGTGACACATTCCCAGCCTCTCTGACGGTCTTCTCCTCCTTCTGTCTCCCAGTGAAAATGGACCTCAGATCACCTACGTTCGCGACTTCAAAGCCAAAGTGCAATACTTCAGATTCTGGTGCCAGGTACGAGTCGCCTCACAAAGTGTTTGGGGTCTTCCCCCGGTACCGCCCACGGCTTCGCTCAACTTCTGCGATCCCTCAAGTTTGGTTTTCTGAGCCCGTGTTGACATTTTCCTCCCTTTTCCGCAGCAACTGTCCAGGCCTCAGCACATAAAGATCAGCGTGTCCAGAAGAACGCTGTTTGAAGACTCCTTCCAGCAGGTGAAAGAGTCCCACTGTGTAAACCGATCTGCTGTCTCACCTTCCTCCCTCCCTGCCTCCAGCGAAATGACTGTTGCTTTAAGATAATCTCAAACATTGCAGTCAAATGTTTCCCTCCCAGGGAAGTTTATCCATCTCAAACTGCAGCTGAATCCAGCGCATCGTAAATGTGTCACACTTTAATGACCCCCCAGCGGGGGCTATAAAAGCTGACGACTGACCGTCTGAAGAGTCCTGGGAAGTCAAACCCACTCTTCCTCTTTCTCGCTGTCTCTTTCTTATTCTCTTTGGCTTGGTTCCAGATTATGAGTCTCAACCCTCAAGACCTGCGAAGGAGGTTATGGATCATCTTCCCTGGAGAAGAAGGCCTGGACTACGGAGGAGTTGCCAGGTGGGCCGTGATAAAAGTTCCCTCCAACGTCCTGATTTTGGATGAATGTTGTGTTAAAGCAGCAGCTTCAAAGTTCTTTGAAGTCATCCTCTCAATAAATAAACATAGACGTTGTTTTTCCTGCCTTTTTTTTTTTGTTTTGTTTTTTGTTTTGCCTTGTTCCTAACCCAAATCATCACGACGTGTTGCAATATATTAGTCTACAAGCTCATGGAGCTAACCATAAGGGGGATTAGACCAGCAGCTTTCTCTCTGAGGGTCTTTTTGGATTTACTCGAACCATATTATAACCAGAAGGAACTAGCTAGTTGTAAAGCTAATATATGAAATATTTATTTATGCTATGAAATATCTGTTTTAGCTAAAAAATAAACAGCGGACGATATATCCTCATTTAGTCCCCGCAAATCAAGCTGCCAACCACCACCACCACCAGATCCTCGGTATCTTTGTTTGGTTCCAACGACCAAACAGCGTTCTCACATTTCAAACGGTTGCTGTTGTGCTGGGAAAGTCCCTGCTAGCGCCGAGTCCACAACAGAGAAGAATAAAGGGCGTTTCAGCGTATTTACCGTTTCCCAGTTCCTGCAGCGTGTTGTCGCTCACCCAGGACATTGCGTTACATCACACCGGTGTTGTCGCGCTCCAGTTGTTTTGTTATTGCACGACGAAAGAGGCTAACCTGAAGTAAAAACGCGCTGAAAAGACTCATATCGCCCCCTAGTGTTGGGGAGGAGGACACGTTCCCGTCAATAGTGCGACAGTTTTCTCGGCTGCGTGTAAACCGGGACAAGGAGAGAAGAAAGGAGAGAAAAGGAAAATTTGATTAAGCTGCGCATGTAAACGTAGCCCTTCCTCCAATATTCCTGGGAATTCTCACCACTTCCTGCTGTTTGTCACAGAGAGTGGTTCTTCCTGCTGTCCCACGAGGTTTTGAACCCCATGTACTGCCTGTTTGAGTACGCCGGCAAGGACAACTACTGTCTGCAGATCAACCCGGCGTCCTACATCAACCCCGACCACCTCAAGTACTTCAAGTTCATCGGACGCTTCATCGCCATGGTGAGTCGCGGCTGGGGGGGGGTTCTGTCCCGAAAATTTGAAACGGGCCGACGTGACGCGTGTTTTTCCCCACCTTGCAGGCGCTCTTCCACGGCAAGTTCATCGACACGGGCTTCTCGCTGCCCTTTTACAAGCGCATCCTCAACAAACCGCTGGCGCTCAAAGACCTGGAGTCGATCGACCCGGAGTTCTACAACTCGCTCATATGGATCAAGTGAGTACCGGAATTGCGCTCGGAAACGAGGATCCACCGTGTACATCCGAGGGAGATCAATGTTTTGTTCCTTCGGTAAAATCTTGCAGCTGCAGAACAAGAGTTTCGCGCGTTCCTTTTTTTTTTTTCCTTTTTTTTTTTCCTGTCGCAATGGTTGAAGTGTCGGCGTCTCCGCAGGGACAACGACATCGAGGAGTGCGGCCTGGAGATGTTCTTCTCCGTGGACAAGGAGATCCTGGGCGAGATCACCACCCACGAGCTGAAGACAGGGGGCGGAGACATCCAGGTGACGGAGGAGAACAAGGAGGAGTACATCAGGTGGGTGGAGCGTCGACTCTGGAAGTTTGAGCAGTCGGCGGGTGCAGCTGTCAGGAATGTTGCTGGAATCCCATCCGCCGGTGACGTCGGAGTGAAACGTTTCCGTGCAACCGAAGTGACGTAACTGCAACTACAGGCTTTTATGCCGTGTGACGTGCTAGGCCAGGCGTGGGCAAACTACGGCCCGGGGGCCATGTGCGGCATGCTAAACTTTTTAATCTGGCCTGCCAAACTTGAAGAAATGATATTAATTGTAAGTAAGTTAAAAAAAAAAAAAAAAATTCCATTGTTTTAAGAGTCAAATAAGTAAATATCAAGTGGCTTCAAAGACATTTTGTTGTCACGCTTAAGTTCATTTTCAATAGAAATTATAGTAGAACTTGTTTTCTACATATCCCATGTTATATTATTTTCTCCTATGAGGTGGGCCATCTGCTTCTGCTCCGGCCCTCTGTCAGATTTTAGAACTCGTTGTGGCCCAGGTCAAAAAGTTTGCCCACTCCAGTGCTAGACTGACTGCTTTAGCACAACAACAACAAAAAAAAAAATCATCATTTATGTATTTTTTCATAAGTGTGATTCATGGTCTCCGAATGTTGTCTGAAAGTTCCATGTGCCTCCTAGTGGTGGGCTGGAGAACTGGTCATAAATATTTTTTTTTCTCTCTGATGATGATCACTAGCTGTGGCCTAGTAGCCCCATGTTATTCTAAATGCACATCTTTATTTTTTTTTTTATTATTCATTTATTTATTTATTTTTCTTCCCTGGAGGTGATCTCATTTTCCAGGGAGAGGGATCACTTCCCTTTGTGATGTCACTGGCAAGCGTTGCCTCAATCAACTAATGTGTAATATGAGACCTTTAAAGCCAGAAATGCATTAAACATTTTCCGTGTTTGCAGAACAAACATTCAGCAGAACACGTCCCTGATGGGTTTTCTCACTGTGTGTGTGTGTGTGTGTGTGTGTGTGTGTGTGTGTGTGTGTGTGTGTGTGTGTGTGTGTGTGTGTGTGTGTGTGTGTGTGTGTGTGTGTGTGTGTGTGTGTGTGTGTGCGCAGGCTGGTGGCCGAGTGGAGGCTGTCCAGAGGGGTGGAGGAGCAGACGCAGGCCTTCTTCGAGGGCTTCAACGAGGTCCTCCCCCAGCAGTACCTGCAGTACTTTGACGCCAAAGAGCTGGAGGTGCGGCAGCCGCTCCGGGCCGTCCGGCACCGTCGGGAGGGCGGGTGGGAGGGAGTTCTCGGGTTTGCCACGGCTGACGCGTGTCTCCGTGTCCTGGCAGGTGATGCTGTGCGGCATGCAGGAGATCGACCTCAACGACTGGCAGAGGAACACCATCTACAGGCACTACACGCGCAACAGCAAGCAGATCGTCTGGTTCTGGCAGGTCGGTGTTCCGCCGTCAACGACTCGCTCGGTGTGGCCGGATGACGGAGATCAGCCGTGAACAAGGCGGATTGTAAATGAGGCTCTTTGAAACCTTCACGCCGTGGGGCATCAGCAGCCGGTCTGAGGACGACTGGCGCAGCTGGTGTCTCTTTTCCGACAGCCTGGTTTCCGTCCGATCAGACTTAGACAATATTTCCTTGTCAAAAGAGGAGCGACGAGGAAATTTGAATATATTATGCCATCTGCTGGTGTAACATTACTCAAAAAGAACGGTTACTTCATTTTTCATTTCATCCCAAACCAACTTTGTCCTCCTTCTTCATTGTCTGGTGTTGATAGGATGATTTTCCCCTCTTTTTTTTTTCCTCCTGCAGCTCATAAAGGAGATGGACAACGAGAAGAGGATGAGGCTGCTGCAGTTCGTCACCGGCACCTGTCGGCTGCCAGTAGGGGGCTTCACCGACCTCATGGGTAACCGACCCAGATGGACTTTTCTCCATCTTTTCTACCTTGGGATTAAACCTCTGAGTGCATCTACAATCCTCCCTTTTTGGGATGTGTTTTATCTCTTCATCGGTGGTGATGCCTGTTCTCCACTTCACAGGGAGCAACGGTCCCCAGAAGTTCTGCATTGAGAAGGTGGGGAAGGAAAACTGGCTGCCCAGGAGTCACACCTGGTGAGTTAACAGCAGCAGCTTCCAGGTGTCCTCTGTTGTTCTGTTTCTTTTCCATCCCATTATGTATAAACATTTTTATTCTTCAGCTCATAACTCTACCTGCACCCACACTGTACGGAAGAGGATTAGGGCCACAAGAAGGAAAAAGAAATAGGATTTTATTTTATTTCCAAGTTTCCAATTTGAGAATAAAGTTGAAATTTTGAGATTAAAGTTGAATGTTTGAGAATAAAGTTGACATAACAAGGAATTTATTTTTCGTAAATTCACAAAATTTCGACATTTTTTTACGTTGACTTTAAACCCGAAATTTTGTTTTATTCATGAAATTCTACTCTACAAAATCTTGTCCTTTTTTTAAAGTTGACTTTGTTCACGAATTTTTGACTCTTTTTTTTACGTTGGCTTTATTCACTATATTTTGTCTTTTTTACTTCAACTCTATTCGCAAAATTCAAACTTAAAACTCGAAGTGAGACCTTAAATACCCTGCCCTGTGTTTCATTTGTGTCATTTGTTTTTCACGTTGTTGTTGTTTCTCGCATCCATGCACGGCAACGTTTAAGTGATGGTGAATATTTGAAACGAAAAATGTAAAGCGCACCTTAAAGTGTTGCGTCATCCGCGTTGCAGCTTCAACCGACTGGACCTGCCACCTTACAAGAGCTACGAGCAGCTGAAGGAGAAGCTGATGTTTGCCATCGAGGAGACGGAAGGCTTCGGTCAGGAGTGAGGAGGCGGAGTCAGGACGAGGAGGAGGAGCAGGAAGAGGAAGAAGAGAGAAACTACAGTGTTCAAAATCAGGGAGGGCTGGCTGGATTTGGGATGTGCTTCCTCAATGCACACACACACACACACACAACCTGTTTGGTTCTGGGGTGTGTGTGTGTGTGTGTGTGTGTGTGTGTGTGTGTGTGTGTGTGTGTGTGTGTGTGTGTGTGTGTGTGTGTGTGTGTGTGTGTGTGTGTGTGTGTGTGTGTGCGAGAGACCAGTCACCTGCACGTCGGTGCGAAGGGAAGCTGGGATTCGCACCTTTTCTTTGTTTTCCTTCCCTCGTGCACGGCTCTCGGAACTTCTTTGAAAACCAAAAACCCGGACGGCGCCCGGCTCCGCCCTGGAGGAATGTACCGCATCCCAGACTCCTCCTTCCTTTTCTCCAGCAGCAGCAGCATCATCATCACCACCACCACCATCATCATCATCATCGTCCGGCCGAGTCGCGGAGGGACTGACGTGGTTCGAGGGCAGGAAGCCACCCGACCCTCGTCTTCGAGTTTATCAGGGAGAAAAAAAAAGAGAAAAAAAAAAGACCCCAGACAGAATGTACTGTTTACTTGCTCGCTCGCTCGCCCACCGACGTTGTCCACTGTTCACTTGACTGTTTAGACGTGAAATGTGCTCCGCGCTCCGTTTTGAGTTTCCCTCTCAGTTGTGTTGTTGGATGACGAAAACACCAAAACCATCGCTTTCACCATCAGCGTCCGCGGCCGCTGGGATCATCTTCTGCCTTAAACTAATGTCCAACTGTGATTCAGGGGTGAGTTTGTTTGTTTGTTTGTTTGTTTGTTTGTTGATTTGTATTATTTGTGTCTGAAACCGGGTTTGATTTTCACTGAGAGAAGAAGAGATGCTTTGAAGGTCCCACACTCTGCCCTATTTCTCACAGCTTGATTTTCGCACCCCAGACTCGAGTGCGCCAGAAAACACGCTCGCTAGCCGCCAGGGATCTCCAGGAGACGGCGCAATTAGCCCGCTGTTTATAGCCTTCACGCTACTCAACCTGCTGTTAAAACTGACGCTCTGTTTTGGGAGGAAGGGACCAACACCAGGCGGAGTCGACACCCAGGTCCGGTTGGTCTCTAACCTTGGAGAGGTGCCGGGCCCCTTTGTGACATCACAAAGGGCAGTGTGTGTGTGTGTGTGTGTGTGTGTGTGTGTGTGTGTGTGTGTGTGTGTGTGTGTGTGTGTGTGTGTGTGTGTGTGTGTGTGTGTGTGTGTGTGTGTGTGTGTGTTTTAGCACACACTTATTGAAAAGGGGAGCAAATCCACAGAGCAAAAGATGACATTTCCTCCTCCTTCTGGCCCAAGGGAGACTCTAAAAACCATCATATGGGAGCTTTTCATCTTAATGTCCGGGGTTTAGAAAGAGTTGCATTCTTTCCAGGCAGCGTCCGCCCGCATTGACGACGACAGCGTTCGTCTGTGAGACTTTGTTCTGACAGCGAGCAGAGATCCAGCGTTCTTACTCCGGCTGTGGCAGTTTCTGTGAATCGTGGCGGTCCAAGAGTTGAACTGTGCTTTATTAAAAAGAAGGAACGCGACCCTAGTTTTATAGGGTCCGACTCGGTGGGCTTGGACGCCACTCGTCCATGGTGTGAGTGAGTGAGTGAGTGAGTTTTGGGAGAAAAGGTGATTCCACCTTAGTGGCAGCGGCAGGAAAACATCCCGCAGCTGCTCTTTATTGTTCTCCCTCCAGAAGAAATGAAGGTGTGTTGCACATGCACGTCCAACAGTCACAAAAAAAATTTTGTTGTTTTTTTTTCTCTCACTCAGTGTTGAAACTAAATGGGATATTTCCCCTCGCCGTCTTCCTTCTCGGCTTTGATCGATATTTCTGTTGCCGTCAACTGAAATTCTCTTGATGTCACTCGAGTTGTTTTTTTTTTTTTCTTTTTTTCCCAGCTTTAAATGTCTGAGACTCAGCAGCAACGACGTGCGTCTTCCTTTTTTCTTTTTTTTTTTTTAAAGAAAAAACAAAACAAAAAACAAGTGTTATATTGGGATGAAAAAAAAAATTCTCACTGTGACGTTGCCCGGAAAAACGCGGATTCATCTGGAAGAAATAAAAAAAAAAAAAGCACTGCACTTTTTCTTTTTTTCCATTTCCCTCCGTCTGTCATCGTCTTGAAGCGCGCGGAGCGTCCTGCCTTGTTCTGTCTCCGCGTTTTTGTTGAAGTTTGGCGTCTTTGCCTCCACGTAGCCTTATTTCAGCCCTCGGGTTTCAGGTATCACCCCCCGCCCCCCTCCCTCCCACCTGCTTTTTTTTTCTTTTCTTTCGTTCAGCACCTTGACGGCAGAAGAGACTCTCAGCCGTCTGTGGTCCGATTCAAACTCGGGACTCTGGAAACCAGACTGGGAGGAGTTTGAACCTGCTGCTGGTTTTAATGGCAAATTGTGACGTTAACTAGATTTTCATCTACTGACGGTGTAATATAAAGAATGTATCACATGTGGGATCTTGCCTTTATTTTATTTTATTTGCTTTTTTTTGGGTTTTTTTGTTCCCCCTCCCTCCTCTGCTGGTTTTCCCATCATGCAAAACGCTTTAATCCAGACTGTCCCGGGGGGAATTGAATAACTGAGAAATTATCGATATAAATATGTAAATATCATGATTCACTTTTTATTTTTTTGCTCCAGAGATTTTTCTTTCCCATGTAAAAACTAAACCACTGTCACTCTCCTGTAAATGCCAACAAGTTGTAAATGATGTTAATAACAATTTTTCTTTGGAAAAACAGAGGTTTTAATAAGAGGTTTATGGTTACACTATATTTTCTTTTCCCCACCGCTTGATTTTACCAGTGACACACACATGAACCATGTGTAATAAAGAAATTGTCAACTAAATAAATTAAATTTCAAACTAAGTTTTTAACCCCGTTCATTTCGTGCCATTTGTTGGAGCCAGATGTTCCCTGATGTTCCCGAAAGATGCCTCTCTCCGTCCTGATTCCCAGAAACAGTCTGTCCAGCAAAGGAGAAAACTCCATCCGTCACTTCCCGAGCTCACGCTTGTGGAAACGAGCCCTCTGTGGTGTCACAAAGGGACCAGACACAGACACCTAGGCATCGTCTCAGCGCGACAGGACAGGAGTCTGTAAACAGAGGGCTAAACATGCTCTTTTCTGGACAGCTTATTGTGCGAGGCTGCTGCTCAACAGTTGGCTGAAAATTAAAGACGTGAAAAAAAAACCACAACAAAACTTGCATGAAAAGAAATGGGGGAAAGCAACAGTTTGAATGATTTTAGACGACGTCGACAGTCTTTGACAGGTCACTGGCCTTTAATCATGAAACACGTCACGTCTTCATTTCCAGTCATGTGACTTCAAGCAGTGCTCATCATTTACGTACCGTTTTAATGTAAAACAAATCATGAATTTCCCCCCCAGACTGAAAGTTCTCTGGAATAAATAATGGAGTTTATTTGGTCTCTGTCCAGGGGTTAAAAAAAAAGAGAAAAAAACTACAAACATGGCGGCTGGCTGGCAGCAGCCTCGTCTTCTCTGTTCCACTGTCAGTCGGCGTTGATGATGGCGATGGCGGCCTGGCAGCATTCGTCACTCCTCTCCGACTCCTCCCCCTCCTCCCTCCTGTGTGTTGCCTCCTCCTCCTCCTCCTCTTCCTCTTCCTCCCTCATGCTCTCAAAGTTCTCCTCCTCTTCCTCTTCCTCCCTCATGCTCTCAAAGTTCTCCTCCTCTCCATCATCTCCTCTCTTCACCTTCCTGCTGAGCCGGCCTCCTCTCCTCCGACTAGCATCTTCCTGCTTGTCCTCCGTCATCATGGGTGACCCTCCCTCCTCTTCTTCTTCCTCCTCCTCCTCCTCGTCTTCCTCCTCCTCCTCCTCCTCCTCGTCCTCGTCCTCTTCCTCCTCCTCTTCTTCTTCTTCTTCCTCTTCCTCCTCCTCCTCTTCTTCCTCTCGGGTCCCCCCTGCGTCCCCCGTCCTGTCCGCCCCAGTGGGACACTTGTGGTCTCTGTAGTAGCTCTGCCTGGTGAAGCCCTTGTTGCAGGTGGAGCACCTGAAGCGGTAGTTGTCGGTGTGCGACTGCTGGTGCTCCAGCATGTGAGCCCTGCGGCTGAAGGCCTTCTGGCAGAAGAGACACTTGTAGGGTTTGATACCTGGAGCGAGAGACAGGAAGTAGGAAGCCGAGTCACTTTCCCAGCAGCGTAGCTTCCTCTGAACTGCTTCTGGTCAAGAAAGTGCTTTTTAAAAAAAGGACAGAGCCTGTAGCTGCGTTTCCAAAATAAAAGCGATATTTCTAAAAAATTTAAAGAAAAAGTACAAATGCGTTTTTGCAAGTGTTTCCATTGAATGGTGTGAAACGCATAAGTCGTAATTCTCATAAAATCTTGGCCGGCAGGAATTACGAGAATTTACGAAACAAAAGAGACAACCACTCTTGTTTGCCGTCAAGAATGTTTTTTTTGGTACTTGTAAAAAAATATTCCGTCTCCTCCTCCATCCAAATACAATGCGCCCCTTTCACTGAAGTCAACTTGGTCACGTGACCCCGTACGTCACGTCTGCTGACGCGTAAATGCGGAAAAAGTGTTACCGTGACACTTTTGCAATATACCTCTTATGTCGATACGTCCGAATAACCACCTCATGAGAGCGTCAAAACCATTTAGCCATATTTGAGAGGTTTTTCGAAGTTTAGGTGTTTCTTTATTGCGATATTTAGGTTTTGCGCAATTCTAGGGGTGATGGAGACGCAGCTGCTGATTGGTTGTTCAGAGCAAAAACACTTTGCAGCCGGGAAATGCCAGCAATGAGTAATCCATTTCTTACATATTTCTTCGTGCGAAACCTCTCAGGCTTTACTTTGTAAATGCAACATCGAATGTCGAGGTGATCGGCCATGACTTTTTAAAAATGTGTTTTTATTGCTCACCGGAATGTGACAGGATGTGGGCCTTGAGTTTGTCGGGTCGGTTGAATTCTTTGGTGCATCCTACATGTGTCCTGTTGGAAATGGAAGCAAACAAAAAAATAATAATCAAAATGGAAAAAGAAACGGAGCGCACAGGAGGAATAGAAGCATTTAAAGGTCCAACATTGGAGCACATTTAGCCCTCTGTTTACTGCCTCCTGCAGAAACTCAAACACTGTTGGACCTTCATCGCGTTCGACAAAGGGAGACGTCCGTCCCGTTGGTCTCCGTTCTGTTCCCTCACCTGAAAGGGCATTTGTATTTCTTATAGGGTTCGTGGATGAGCATGTGCCGCTTCACTTTGTCCTTCCTGTTGAACGTGGCCTCGCACAGGGAGCACTTGTACGGTTTCTCACCTGGAGGACAGAAAGAAGCGTGCCAGCATCACTCGCCACCCCCACCGCCTCTGCACTCATGGCTCAATTTTTAGGCTTCACGCCAACGGTTACGTCCCGCAGGCGCATAGGGAGCCCGTCCAGACCTGAGTGGATGCGCGAGTGCAGCTTGAGGTAGTGCTCTTGCTTGAAGGCCTTCTTGCAGATCGGACACTTGAAGCGGCCGCCGATGCCGTGCGTGGGGAGGTGGCGCCTGAAGTATCGCTCGCACTGGAAAACCTGGCGGACAGAGAGGGGAAAGCGCTTCAGTCTTCCGTCATTATGAGTAGTCGCCCCCCCCCCCCCCCCCCCCCAAAAGCAGAACAGCTGGAGTGTCTTTCAGTGGTCACTGCGGTCGCCTAACGCACCTTCTGGCAGTGTGGGCAGGGGAAGCAGTGGGAGGCGGTGAGGAGATGCTGCTCCAGAGCCTCCTGGGTGGAATATCGGCTCTGACACTTGGCACACCTGAGGTGAAGCACCAAAAAAAAAAAAAAAAAAAAAAAGTGTTTTTCTTTGTAAACAGTCAGGTAAAACTACTGCTACTACTATAAGTAGCAGTGGAGGGCCGTGCATTTCATGCCGAGGCCATCAGTGACGTCATATGTAGTCCCCCCTAAATCAATTCACCTCATATTATTTTCAATGGGACACTGAGGTTTGAGAATCCAAAGAGAATCACACTTCCACATGACATCATCTTCATATAGTTGAGCAAAAGTTAGTTCCCGGAGCATTTAAATCACAATTAAGACTGAAGAGCCATTTTCAGAGATTCCTCAACAAAGTTTTGATAAGTCCACCAACCCTAAACTCTGTGAGCCTTAACTGCTACAATGAACTGCGCGTCGTCGCCGATTCGTCCCGAGAGACGATTAAGTAAAGTTAAGAGATTAAGTCATTTTACAATTGAACACGTTGGCGCAGCTGCTGCGCCAATACGCCACGTTATTTACATGATAAATTTCTAATAACTCAGCAACTAAATCTTCATATTCTCCTTCGGCCACCGCCGACTTGTAGTACGACAGGCTCACCTGTAGATGGCGGTCTCCTTGCGCGAACTCTGCTGCGGGCAGAAGCTGTGGGAGTACTGGTGGACCCCCAGGTCGAACAGGGAGGGGAAGACCTTTCGGCAGAGGTGGCAGCGGTAGGTCAGCTGCTCCTGGTGCGTCCGGATGTGCTCCAGGAACTGGTCCAGCTTCTGGAAGGTCTGCGAGCAGGACTTCAACACGCACTTGTACACCTGCAGAGGGCAGCGGAGGGGGCAGTGCGCTTAGCGAGCCGGTTGAGCTGGTGCAAATCGGCCCTCTGTGATGTCACAAAAAGGCACGGATCTATGATCAGTGGCCACTCCAGCCGGGCGTTGGCTCCGCCCTCTGAGACCCTCTTGTTTCGTCAACTAAACAGATGAAATGTCCAACAAAGCTTCATTTTTGTAGGAAACTAAAGCAGGAGTATCAAACAGAGGGCTAAATTTAAATTTGGAGAGTTTTATTTTCAATAAAATCTTTCAATTTCTGGGGCAGATTCAGATTTTGGAAAACAAAATCAGGAGCTGGGTTGACCTTTAATGAAGTTTCTTGAAAAAAAAAGTCTAATTTTCTTTCTTTAAAATGTAGGAAATATAGACTTTCTACAATTGAAATCTCCATCAAATAACCAATTCTATTCCACTTTATTCCATATGTTATTGAAATGTCTCATTTGTACTGCTGCGGGGCACCGCCTCGATTGCTCACCTGCTCCCCCTTGTGCTGGGTGAGGTGGGACTTGAGCTGGAAGTAGGTCTTGAACTTGCTGGCGCAGAACTGGCACTGGTAGGAGCTGTCGATGACCAGCATCTGTTTGCTGCGCCGTGTCTGCTCCGCCTCCGCCTGGCCCGCCGGGTGTCGGTGCAGCAAGGCCTCGGCGCCGACGGCCTCGGGGTCGGCCGGAGCCTCCGCTGCCGCCGCCGCCGCACTCTCCACCATCTCCACCGCAGCGTCTGTGGGACCACAGTAGAGCGCAGAGTCTTGATTGCTGTACATCTCGGCTCATCTTTTTTTAAACAAAGTAATTAGTAATTGATTACTTATGAAACAGAGTAGTCAAAGAAGTAATTAGATTACTTTTCCAAGGAGTAATCAGTAATCAGTAGTTGGACTACTTCTATGGAGTAATCCCAGCAACACTGTACCTCTCTGAGCTTCCTCCTCCTCTCCATGAGACTGACTGTTGTGCTGCTGCTGCTGCTGTGGCCCCGCCTCCTCTGCCTCCCCCTGCTGCTGCTGCTGCTGCGGTGGCTGCTGTTCACCGCCCACCTCCTCCCCATTGGACGGCGCCGGAACCACTCTGACTGTGATTGGTATCCTGGACACGGCGCCGCTCACGCCCATCGGCCACACCTGCACGATCAATGGCTTCATGCTGGTTTCTATTTATATTTCTTGTACGCAAATGCAAACACTCATATCTCCAGAGGGCTATCAGTTCCCTTTATGACGTCACAAAGGGCTTATAATATGCTGTACTGGGTCTGAAAGCTAGTGCATGGAGAGGATGGAAGGACAGCATCGTAGGAAAACTACAAATACTTTACAATTTACTTTGAAGAGTAAAATTTAGGTGTCACTGTTGCCTGAATACTTTCATAGTTTCATCCACTGGGAACGTGCGTCTCGGTGAAGCGGAGGGACACCGTCACAGACTTGATACCTTGTGCGTCTGCATGTGCTTTTTCACGTTGGACTTTTGCGCGAAGGCTCGGCCGCAGACGATGCACTGGAACGGCTTCTCTCCGGTGTGACTGCACAGAGACCAGAGTTCAGTCACGACTCCACGCCGACAAACAAGAGTCTCTCCTCCCCGGCGGCCGCCGACTCACCTCCTGATGTGCTGCTGCAGGTCAAAGTTTTTGGCAAAGGTCTTGACGCAGTAGTTGCACTTCAGTTTGGGCCCTTTACCTTTCAGCTGCTCTGTTGGACGCAAGCCACAGATTTCAGCTTGCTGAGTGCGTTTGCACCGATGCGTCAAAAAGCTTACAGCAGAGTTCCCCCCCAGGTACCTGCGACTCCGTCGAGGCTCTTCTTGCTGCTCCTGGAGCGCTTGGGAATAATGACCTTCTCCAAGTCAGTCAGCTCCGTCAGATTGCTGGTGATACTGCAGAGCTTGGTTTTGGTGCCCTGTTTGCCCGGACTGTAGACGGGAGGGGTGGTGAAGGAGTGGCTCTCCACACACTGACTGGGCACCTGAAGGAGAAACAGACACAGGCAATAATAACAATAACCAGAACAGCCCAACTACCTCTGGGAGAACTTCACTGGGGCTCAGTGGTGAGCCTCTGCAATAACTGTTCCGAATAGCAAAATATATATTTTTACATTTTTTTTTTTTTAAAGCTGTGTCAAAGACAAATTTCTGTTTTTTACTGGAAAACAGACAATAACGTTTCTATCTATCTATCTATCTATCTACCTATCTATTGTATCTATCTATCTACTGTGTCTATCTATCTATCTACTGTGTCTATCTACTGTGTCTATCTACTGTATCTATCTATCTATCTACTGTGTCTATCTATCTATCTACTGTGTCTATCTATCTACTGTGTCTATCTACTGTATCTATCTATCTATCTACTGTGTCTATCTATCTATCTACTGTGTCTATCTATCTACTGTATCTATCTACTGTATCTATCTACTGTGTCCATCTATCTATCTCCTGTATCCATCTCACTGAGAGACTAAATAACAAAAAAAAACAAGCTTTACCCACCTGCACTGGGTGACTGAAAGCCTGCAAGCTGAGAGACTGGATCTCTCCTCCACCGCCTCCTCCTCCTCCTCCTCCTCCACCCCCACCAGCACCACCACCGGCGACCATGTGGGGCAGCGTGGCGTACACCTGAACCACTGAGTTGCTGTGGCTGGCAGGGACCTGTGAGGAAAGCGGCTGCTGGGGGGGCTGCGCAGCTGGCAGGGGGTGCGCCGGAGTCTGGCCTGGAGGCAGGGGGTGGGCCGGCTGCTGGTGCTGCTGCTCTGGCAGCTGCTGCTGCTGCTGGTGGTGGTGGTGCTGCTGCTGGTGCTGATGCTGCTGCTGCTGCTGCTGCTGCTGGTGCTGATGATGATGATGATGGTGGTGGTGATGCTGATGATGGGGAGGAGGAGGAGGAGGGTGCAGGTGATGCTGCAGATAGGACACGCCAGCTGTGTGCATGCTCAAGTTACTCTGCAGCAGAGAGGGAGGGAAGCACACGAGAAGAGATGTGAAGCCATCAAACTGCATTAGTGTTTGAATTATGTTTCACCAATTTTGCGTTTTATTCTTGTTTTGTAATTGTGCATTCGCTGTAATGTTGTGTTTTAACTGTTTTATTAGTTTTGCTTTTGTTATGTGTCACTCTGGAAAGCACCTTGTGCACCATTTGGCTGTTGTAGCGTGCTATATAAATAAAATTTGATTGATTGATTGATTGATTGATTGATTGACCACCGGAGTGCGTAAAGTCCCTGTTACCTGAACCGGCGTCTGCATGGCAGCCATGGGCTGGTCGATGGAGGTGAAGGCTGAGATGGCCGACATGAGCACGTCGTCGCTGACCAGCACGTTGCCTTGTACCAGAGTGTGTGTCAGAGGGGAGGGGGGCACTGTGATGTAGGTGGACACCTGGCGTGCAGGCAAGCAGAAGGTTCGACAACACATAACAGTCAGACAGGATCAACTGTCAACTTCGTCTTTATGCAATGTTTTGTTTTTTCTTTCCCCCTCCCCACCTGTCTGTTGGTGGGGGTCTGTGGTACAGAGCTGATGGACGGAATGGGCGTGTAGGCCACAGTGGAGGCCAGGGACACGGTGGACAGGGAGGGCACGCTCGACTGGCACTGCTCCCTCTTGTGGGTCATGAAGGCCGGCAGAGAGTTGAACTGTTTCTTACACTTCCCGCACAGAAAGACGTCCTCGTCATCTGTAGGGGGGAGAGGAGGGTTAATAAACATTTAACAAGGGATTGGATGACGATGGGAGATATTGCCGTGTCCTCCTGCACCAAGTGGCGCCCCATATCAAGTTACCATCGCAGATGAGGACGGCTAATGGGCAGCGCGAGTATGAAAAGACTGAGATGTGTCTGCATAACGAGCTTCTATGTCATATTGATTTGCTGTACACACCCATGGGCTGGATGGTGGACGCTCCCGAGACGTTCTGGCTGTTTGGGTCGGGCACCCCGCCTTGTCCGTCCAGCAGAGACTGGACGGCCAGCACCGTCTGGTTGTCCATGCCTGAAGAGGAAGAAGAAAGTGGAGGAGCATCACGTTCATCACGGCTGTGTGTGTGACGTGAACGCCAAATGTGATAACGAAGCAGAATGTTGGTATTCTACAACTGGCTTACATAAAATAAAAATAAAAAAACAAGACCAAAAACAAAACTGAATTGGTTTGATTCCTTGGTGTAAAATGAAAACAAAACCAAAAAACAACCAACACCTAACGGGTTCTCAGAGCAGCAGCAATCTAAACATATGGGATCTATGGTTAAACTGTAAAATGCCATCTGACTAAAAAGATGAAACCGACAATATTTGCACCATCGAAACGGGTCACGTTCAAACACTGTGCAAAGGAGAGGGACAATGAACAACCTGATCATCTGTTTACAGTCCTGGTCCCCCCCCCACCCACCCATGTTCAGGACGTTTTGGATGGTAGGGAAAGAGATAAATGGCGCGTATTCCACATATAATGAACCGTCTGCATAGCAAAAGTAGCACCGTGCGGTGATGCCGGTTGAAGCTGTTGTATGTGCGTCGTTATTGAAATATTCTCCTTACCTTCGAGCACCTCAAATATTGCCTGCGCCATATTGTCGCTCCAATCGACTGTCCGAGGTGCTCGATTGAGCAGGTCTGTCATGGTCACGTGACGACACACTGCGCACACTTGCCGGCTTTTTTGTCGTTTAAGTTAGACTTCTACGAGCGTCGAATTGAAGCCAAGTGAGAATAACTGAAACAGTTGGCATGAATGCTTTGAACCGAATCAGGAGAATGAAAGCAGTATTGGCTTCGCAACTGATATTGACATTAAATTGGAGGCATGTGGTTGCTCTTTGCATATAATTTTCTACACGGAAACCACATATAAATACGTAAATTATTGCTTAAAAACGTGGGGGGAAAAAAACATTTTGTGGGGGGGAAAAAAAACAAAAACCCGTCGGTTCCTGAATCGTAGCCTCGCATCGATATAGCGGCGCTCGGCTCGCGCGCCTTAAAACGACAAGGCGGCCGTTTGGGCCAATCACCGTTTTCCCACCCCGCCCTGCGGAAGGTGGAGTCTTTCGACCAATGGCAACCGCCGGAGTGGTGCACATGCCTCTTTCGCGGCAAAAAAGGTTTCGCGCGAAAACCGCCAGGTCCTTGTTTAGCTGGAGATCAGCTGGGACAATAACAACAATAACGGGCGATATCGGGGTCGCGACGGCGCTTTGACAGTTGGACTGCGCCTGGCGTGAACAGCCAAAGGACCACCGGCGCTCCTCCCGAGGGACGCGTTTGTATTTCGCCGCTTTATTTGTCCACATCTCCAGTTTTCAGACTGCTTCCTGCGTGCCCCAACAAAACGAGGGGGTAGAAGAACCGCTGCTAATAACTTAGCTAGCATGCTAATTTGCCCTACATTTAAATATACACAAGAATATCACCGCCACTTGGCTGAACTGGCGCCCCTTTTGTCACGGACGCCGTCGAAGATGCTTTTGAGTCGCCGGACTGATTTTATACATCGCAGATAGTGTATTTATACAGTGTTAGCTCACTCCTGGAATGCAGCCGCAAAGTTTTAACGACCGTGTGACAGAACGATGTGTCGGCTTCGGGGCTGAATAGGACCGTCGTCCACCCTCCAGCGGGTCGTGTGTCTGCCGCACCGGGGAGTGCTTTTTTAACTTTCCGCGCTTGTTATCGTGGCGCAGGCTAGCTCGCTTTAGCCGCCTCGGAGGAGCGGGGTGGAAGGCAGTGTGGCCAGGCCTCGCGGCTGTCACCACACTTAAACAGATGAAAACAAAAGATTAGCGCGGCCGTATGCTAGCTCGCTAACAGGACAGCAGTTGCCGCACATCGTCGCCACGGCCAATTCGTGCCACTCTTTCCGGGGCCACAGGGACCACGGCAGCCGAGCGCTCAAGACGCCTTTAGCGACATTGTTTTATTTGCCACACTTCCTGTTTGCCTGAACATCCTGTCTTGTTGCGTTGCCATCTGCCTGCAAGACTTCTCTCTTTCTCTCTCAGCTGTTAGCTTCTTGGTGATCAATAGTTGCTCTTTCAGTGCGTCTGCTGTGTTTTCTTCACGTCCAGTTAAAGAGGATTTTTTTTTTTTTTTTTTCCCCCAGAGGAGCGTTTTTTTGGACATGTTCCAACTGCCTGCAAACTCACGCAGGAAAACTTTCAGTGGATTTTATTTCCCTCGCTTTAAGACGTTCATCCCAGTGACTCCTGGTTGCTGCTGTTAACACCCCCTCACACACACACACACACACACACACACACAACATCTCAGCCCGTGACCTCCACCCCTCCCCTTGCCAGACAGTCAAAGTCGGGGGAAGGTCGGTGGCTTCCCTCTGGGGACACGGTGCCATGTCAGAGACCCTGATCACGGGGCAGACATCGGAGGACCTGCTGGCTGACTTTGAGACCCTGCTGAACTCCGGCAGCATCGACCTGGGCCAGGACCACCAGATAGTGATCTTCACCAGCCCCGGCAATGAGGTGCTCCATCCGGCGACCGCGCCCGCCACGAGCACAGGGGAAATCCTGCTGTTCGCCACGCCGCAGGGCCCCGCTGGCGTCGGCCTGCAAGACAAGAGGAAGCCAGCTCTGGGCAGGCCGCCGGTAAGGAGAAGAGAAGAGAAAGCGAAACGGCAGCTGCCGGGGCGAGCCGTTAACCTCTGAGCTGTGACTGAACTTTGGCCAGTGTAATGGATTTAATGTACAGCATCTTGCTGTTGGAGATGTTCCACCTCTTACTGCCACAGTTGATGATTACTTCTTGAAGGCCTCATTTTGTAAGCTTTATTTATTCATACAATTTAATTTCCTCGAGGAAGCGAAGCATATTTAGCCCGTTGTTTATGGCCTCCTGGTAAAATGCTAAATTGCTTTTCAATATTTTTGGATTCATATTTCGAGAGGGCATCAGAAACAAGGCGATCTCAGAGGGGAGGAGCACACACTTTGCCTGGGTGCTATCAGGATTAGAGCACCCTTTGTGACATCACAAAGGGCATTTTTCCACAACCTGGTGGTGTATTGTAAACATTTGTGAATGCAGAGCAAGCGAAAGAAGTGTAGGATGGGCTTGGCGAATGCACGTCTTGGCATGAAAGCGACTCTTCAGCCTTCAATCTTTGCCCCTAACAGATAAAGTGCGTCTTTAAACCGGTTGGATAACTGAGGTCCTTTAAACGTTTTTGCGTCTAGGTGAAGAGGAAGTTGGACCTGGACAGCGACCATCAGTACGTCAGCACCGCAAGACCGGCCAACGGCCACGCCCCTCCCTCCACGCCCGCCCCTCCCAGAGGTATTTACAGCCTCCACCCAGCCCATCCGGAGTCCAGCCTCCAAGCTGTCCGTGCTGAGCTCTAGCCATTGTAAAGACAACTGGCTGCGTCTAGATCAGTAGATGCAGCAACAGAAGAGACCTGTTGAAGTCTGACACCAGTGTGAAGAAGTTAATTTGTTGTTTTGCCTCGATTTGCGGTTTGTAAGTGTAAAAACCTTTCACGTGTTGCTTGCAAACCTGTAAATGTAGACGACACAAATGTTGGCCCGATTTTGCTCATATGTAAAATTTAAATTTCCTATAACATGCTTTCCAGGTTAAGTTCAAAACATCTTGGAAAGCAATGTTAATGAACTTGGAATAAGGAAAAAGTCTGAAAGTGTGAACTAGCATGTGACAGTTTTCCATTTATGAACCAAAGGGAATGTTTTTCGCCAGTTGCTGTTCAGGCGCGGTTTGAAAAGTGCTTCTCAATTCCCGCTCCAGTTCCTCGGAGCACGACGGAGCGCTCGCGCTACGACACCTCCCTCAACCTGACCACCAAGCGCTTCCTCAACCTGCTGTCGCAGTCGGCCGACGGCGTGGTGGACCTGAACTGGGCCTCGCAGGTGCTGGACGTGCAGAAGCGACGCATCTATGACATCACCAACGTCCTGGAGGGCATCCAGCTCATCTCCAAGAAGTCCAAGAACCACATCCAGTGGCTGTGAGTGGAGAGAAGTAGCGATGGTGGCTGAGCAGAGGAAAGCGGATAGGAGGGATGCGGTGGTTGATCCCGGGTCGTCTGTCTGTCTCCTCCTGCAGGGGGAACCGAGTGGACGCCTCTTTGGTTTCGCGGCACAAGGAGCTGCAGCGGGAGGTGTGTGACCTCACCGAGGCCGAGAAGCAGCTCGATGAGCTCATCTCCAAATCCACCCTGCAGCTGCGACTGCTCACAGAGGACCCGCAGAACAAGAAATATCCTTTCTTGGCCAGCTGATGATGAGCAGTGACAGTCAGAGCAGAAGGCTGATGTTGTGAAAAATCCCATTTTCACAATGTTTTAATGCAAAACCCCATAAGTTAAAACAACACGTAGACACTTGCTGCATTTCCATTACAGTTTTTTGCTAAAAGAAAAGAAGAAGCAATATTTCTAGGTGTTTCCATTACCAGTTTTCTATTGCGATATTTGGAAACGCAGCTATTGAAGGTCCTCAAGTTCCCTCGTTTTGTCTTCTTTTCCTCTTTTTTTTCTTTTCAGCTTGCTACTTTTGTCACAATCAAAAGGCTGCTGATTGGCAATAAGACACTCACACCACATAAAGTTGCTTTAAATTGAAAAACAATTCAGCTGCTTTGCAAAAAAGGAAGGTTTCATGGCTGGAATGTCTTTTTCTGCATCATTTCAGTTCCTCCTGAAACTCTTGGTGAAATCCGAGTTTGTGTAGCTCCGGTTGAAGTTGTCTGTTGTTGTTGTCGTCGTCGTTGTTGAGTTCCTTAACACTGGGCCGTCACGCTGGGCTACGTGCGCTGCCAGGACCTGAAGAAGTCCTTCGACTCTCCGGACCAGCTGGTGATGGTGATCAGAGCTCCACCCGAGACTCAGATGCAGGTCTCGGAACCCAGCAAGGTAAAGAGCCCCCGTCGCTGTCCGAGGGTGAGTCACGTGACCTTGGCTGACCTTCAGCTGACCCTCGGTGCGCTCGTCCTCCCAGGGCTACCAGGTGTCCCTGAAGAGCTCGCAAGGACCCATCGACGTCTTCCTCTGCCCGGACGACAGCTCCGGCGTCTGCAGCCCCGTGACGGGTGGCAGCCCGTCCAAGGCCGACCCCGAACCCGCCTCCACCCCGCCCCCGGCCCCGGCCCCGCCCGCCGACCCCTCGCCGGACCCCAGGCTGGCGTCGCCGGACCCCAGGCTGGCGTCGCCGGCCTCCACGTCGTCCACGGTGACGGCCGCATCCCAGCAGGAGGCCTCGTCGCTGGTGCTGCCCGTCGACCCGGGTGAGTGAGGCTCCACACTTCACCACACTCGGATCTTAAAATCAAGGCAGGCAGAAACAACAAATCCTGCATAGCTGCGCGTGTGTGTGTGTGTGTGTGTGTGTAAAGAATACAAGCACGATTTGCAGACGCCTTCGGTTTTTGTTGTGACAAGCCCAGGAAGCGACCGTTGCCGGTTGTCCTTGACTTTGTGAAACGACACAAAAGAAACGCAGGAAGAGCTTTTCAGGAAAGCGCGACCACGGCACAGAAAATGAGATGCAGCTACAACAGGGACTGGGAAAGTATTTAGCCGTGGGTGAAGTCCGTGCAAGGCGAATCTGTTTGTCAGAGCCGTTTCTCCGTTGCACACGGAGGCGAACACGCAGACGCAGACAATGGGAGACTCGCAAAAAGCGTGCTGCTCAAAAGGAGGCCTCACGTTCTGTGGAGCCCTTCTTACTAAAATCAAAGCAAGACTCGTAACGCAGATAAGGCAGCCGCTGCTGAAATAAGCAGTGCTTATCACACAGTATCGCACTGCCAGTCGTACAGATTAGAAGACTGTGGTAGGAAGCTATCGTCAGTTATATTATATTATTATGTCAATTACATATTACTACATTGATTATAATGCACTTGCTGCTTGATATCGACTAAGCTGTGCCTCAAACTCACACTGTGTGCAGGGGCGGAATAGAAATGTTATTGCTTTTAGATTACTATCGATGCATTGGTAACGTCACTGAGGTGACCCACTTTGTCCCACTTTGTCCCACTCCCTGGCCCACATCTGGTAAGTTGGGATCTGGTCACCCCTAGGAAATGCATAACAAGTGTTTCCTTGGCACTCTTGCGATATCCCTCCGGTCTGAGGAAGCGCTAACGAGCCCCCGCTGCCCTCTCCCTTTCCCTTTCAGAGTCGCTCCTGAGCGCCGACCCCTTCGGCAGCCTCGGCGACCTGCACGACTTCGACCTGTCGCCCCTGGGGCTGCTGCACGGCGAGGGTCTGCCCCTCCCCCTGGAAGCCTTCATCACTCTGTCCCCGCCCCACAGCCACGACTACCCCTTCAGCCTGGAGGACCACGAAGGAATCAGCGAACTGTTCGACAGCGACTTCGGCGACCTGGCCAACGTCCTGGGTGACAGCTACGCCTCCGTCGACCCCTGAAAGCGGGGAGGGGGGGCGGGCTCTAATCCCGCCTTGCTCACTCACGTCTGACTGGGCGTGGTGGTGCTGTTGTGGGGAAAGCGACTGCGACTGCGACCCCCTCCGGGTATCCCTGAAACTGAATACGTTTAGCACTTGTCTCTCTGGCCCTGGGAAGGTTTTTAGACGGAGGCTTCAGCTTTAGTTTAGCTATTTAAGTTATTTATATGGTCGTTTGTACCAAGTGAGGTGTGTTTTTCTTCTCGTCGACGTTTCGTGTGTGCGCGTGTGTGTGTGTGTGTGTGTGCGCGCGTGTGTGTGTGTGTGTGTGTGTGTGTGTGTGTGTGTGTGTGTGTGTGTGTGTGTGTGTGTGTGTGTGTGTGTGTGTGTGTGTCAGACTCATGGGGGAGGGGCCGGTTGACCTCACAGCTGATTTACTGACGTGCTGCGACTTGTTTGTCGAGCTCAGGCTTGAAAGGTGATGGTTTCGTGAGAAGCTCCGACTCTCTGCCGGTCCGCCAAAGCGTTGAAGTCCCAGAAAGTTGTCGGTGAAATAAGGCTGCGTTCAGACTGCAGGCGAATCCGATTCAAATCAGATTCCTTCTCAAGTCCGATTTCTTTTTTTTTTTTTTTTTTTTTTTTTTTCTTTTTTTTAGGGATGACTGTCCACACTGTTTTTAGCAAGTGTCCAAATGGGATCTGGCTTCAATCTGGATGGACTAAAAATCGAGTTTTGGCTTGTAGTCTGATCGTGGCCTTAGAGGTGTCAGTGGGTTTGCTCTAAGAGAATTGTGAGCTTTAAAAAAACAAAAACAAAAAACTAACTGATATTTTCCCTCTGTGGGATCTGATTTTATTTATTCACGTTTTGCACATTTTTCCCAAAATCGATCCCATGTTTTAAATGTTTCACATCCTCTGTCATCCTGAAGTCCATTGAATCAGACTGGGCGATCATTCTAAAGACTGGACAGAGCTCCAGAAAATTTCATTTTAACCCTCTGTTTGCAGCGTCCCTAGAAAAACTAATGATATGTTGTGCCCACCCGTTGCAGGAATTGGCACCTTCTGTGACATCAGAAAGGGGTGATTCCTTGAGCTGTGTGTGTGTGTGTGTGTTGGGCTTTTCTCATTGAACGGGATGGAGACACAATATTTTCTGTAGTATACCGGACCAAGTTAATCGACCAATGAACGATAACATGAATTATGTGGGCTTTTAATTATGTACCAGAAGACCCCAGAGACTTTTATGCTTTTCAGACTGATTGGCCCATTAGCAGCCTTCCACCTTTAGGCTCAGCGTGGCTTTGCTGAAATAAAACATCTTGCAGGTGATTGGAAAAAGTCATGTGATGATCTCAAGCCACCCACAATGCATTGGGGCATGTCAATTCATTATTGTTATAAAAAATAAATAAATAAATAAGTACACAAAAATCTGACCCAAGTAAAATCAAACTTAGCTGCGCAATCAAGGCGGAGCCAGAAGCGTCAGTCAGTCAGTCAGTCAGTCAGTCAGTTAGTCAGTCAGTCAGTTGGTGGATCCAGAAGGTGGCAGTGTTGAGCTCACTGCTCTGTGTGGGGATTCCAGGTGGTTTTACAGTCTCAGGTGTTTGCCCGCTGCGGTCGGAGGCGCTCTCATCTTATTGTGATGGGTTTTGTGGGTCTGTCTGTGTGGGTTCTGGGTAAAAAAAGAAGAAGAAGAAGAAGAAAAAAAAAAAGTCACGTCTGCAACTCGACTTTTTTGAGTCCGAACTGTGCACGTGAGTGCGCGTCAGGTGGAAGTGATGGACAGTCTGTGGACGTCGTGTTGGCAGTCAGGAGGAGGAAAGGTTAATGTTCACGCCTCCGATTGATAACCGTGTTAAAGGGTTTCTGTGTCTTATCTGGAGCTCCTCAACGTTCCCAAGTCGCCTTTTGCACCTTCTTTTGATTTTTCTTTTCTTGCTGCATCGATTTCTTTTTAAAACTATGGCAAACAAGCAGAACAGCAATGCATTCATCCACTGCTTTGCTTGTCTTCATTTAATTTATGTTGCTGTTTTTGCATTCCTGAAGTCCAGGGTTGATTGTTTTGTGTGTGTGTGTGTGTGTGTGTGTGTGTGTGTGTGTGTGTGAGAGAGAATTTTCTATTTATTTAAAAGCTCTTTTAAATGGAAAAAAGTTAAAAAAAAAAATAAATTAAAAAAAAGAGGTTGAATAATTTTCCAGGCAGGAAGCTGATTGTTTTTATGTTTTATGTCATTTAGCAATTTAAAAAAGGAATGTTTTCTGTGTGTGTCTGTGTCATAGCATAGAGGTGTTTGTGTTTTTAAACTAGCATCTCATGAGTCATGCTTGTATTTTACCAAGTCTTGTCCCTTCCCCCCTCCCATAGAAAATATATATCCCTGTCGTTAGTGATGTGCAACATAGTTATCCTGTTTAAAAAAAACAAAAAAAAAAAAACATAGATTTTTGTCATTTGGACTGAATTATTTTGTACATTTTACATCCAGTGTGTGGGATTATGGTGAAATTATCTAATAAAATATTTATCATTAATCTTTTTATTGGCTTTAGAAACAGTCACTTCCTTCCACTTCCTGTGTGTCTGAAATTCTTTTGCCTGACTTTTATTTTGACGATCTCATCATTCAGCCAATATTTGACGTTTCACTTTCAACTTCAACTTCTTTCAACTTCACCACTAGGTGGTACTAAATACCACATATTGGAATTTAAAACTGCTGCCAACTGATTGTTGAGGCCTTTTTCTTCAGGCTGGTTTCAAGGTTAGACTTCAATTTTTTTTTTTCGTAATCCACTGTGTAACTCAACGACATTATGAATTAGCTTGAGCTCGTGTCTTGACCTTGAGCCAGTTTTGAGCTGAACTGGCCAACTTTTCTCACCATACCTCCAGAGAATCAAGTTTTGTTTTCGCTCTTGAAAAAAAGCAGTGCCTTGTTGGGGTCAAATTTTGATTTGTGCAGAACATTCCTGAACCAGGACAGTTTCAGTGTTTTTGTTTGTTGTTGTTTTTGTTTTGTTTTTATCACTTTTGTTCTGTTTTGACAGTTTGTTTTTAAGGGAAAAGATGAAAACTGTACACGAGTTTTTTTTAAGTGATTTCCCCCCCCCATTGTTGATTCATGAAATGTGGTGAAGCCCCTGCCAATCATCAACAGACGGACGACTGGATCGATTTTTTTTTTTTTCAGTCCTCGTCCATGCAGCCGCTCAAAGTGCTTTTAACTTATCCACCAACTTAAACAATCAATCACAGTTACTCTGGATGTTTTTGTCTTACAAAATTTTATTTTTCTCGCAGAGTCTCTGGTAAAATAAACATTTAGGTTTGTACGTGTGGATTATTAATGGGTGCCAATAAGCTACTTTTGTATAATATTATTTGACAAAAATAAAAAAACATATTTCTGTCAAAGCCATTTGTATTTCGATTATTTATATTTACAATGGTCTGAATTCCTGGTGGTTTTCCATCGAATCGCATTGGCTCTGTTTTCAGTTCTGAAGCTATTCGAGCCATTTGGCTCATGACCACCTGATTTTGAGGTAGATAAGTTAATTAGAAAATCTGTTGCTTCTTGCTCAGCTGGTTAACAGTGTTTGTCAGCACCAGGAAGGGGAATCAGAATTTATTTAAAACTAAATACTTCCTGCTGTGTGAGCAGAAGAGAAGATACATTTGGCAGAACTGAGAGACACCGTCTGGCCGGGTCGCTCAGGCTAAAACCTGCCGCATCCTTTTTGACAAGCTACAAACTGAAAGTGTCCTCAGCTGGGCCTTGGAGATGAGCAGCCAATCGGCTTCTGTTGGGGGTCGTGGGTGAAATCACTTGGCTGCTGCTATCAGGCGAACGACAGCGGGTGGGTGTGTAATTTCAGAATCAGAATCAGAATAAACTTTATTGTCCCCCATGAGGGAAATTTGTCTTGGACTTTCAGTGCCCATCGGCCACGGTACATTACAAACAGTAAAAGGTAAAAACAGGTTAATACATCAGAAGCCCTGCATTCACTTTACAAGTTGTGGCAGGTCTCTAACCAGGATGTGGGTGGTTAAAAGTGAATGATAGATTGTTCCAACTCAAACTGTTGCGCTGAAATAGGTCCACGTCGTGTCAACTTTCCCAGGATGGAAAGCGATGCGTTTCCTCTTCACAAAGACGGACACACCTCACCCACACACCTGAGAGATAGTGCACCTGGAGAGGGAGTCTGTGCATGTGTGTGTGTGTGTAAATTTTTATTTTTCTCGCAGTCTCGGGTAAAATAAACATTTAGGTTTGTACATGTGGATTATTAATGGGCGGCAATAAGCTACTTTTGTATAATTTTATTTGACTAAAATAAAATAAAAATATTTCTGTCAAAGCCATTTGTATTTCGATTATTTATATTTACAATGGTCTGAATTCCTGGTGGTTTTCCATCGAATCGCATTGGCTCTGTTTTCAGTTCTGAAGCTATTCGAGCCATTTGGCTCATGACCACCTGATTTTGAGGTTGATAAGTTAATTAGAAAATCTGTTGCTTCTTGCTCAGCTGGCTAACAGTGTTTGTCAGCACCTGCTGTGTGAGCAGAAGAGAAGATACATTTGCAAACTGATTTATTGCAAGTTTTATGTATACAGTATGTAGTGATATTCAACGTGCTCAGAATCTAGCCTGCACACTTCTCACTGTTGTGCTTTAAAAAAAATGAGGTTTGGACAGAGGAGTGACTATTAAAATTGCTTCTTGTCCATGTTAGAAGAGTCTCAACTACTTTTTGTCTTCTTCATTGGCTTCTCGAGTTTTAAATGAACATAAAACATAATTTCTTTCAGTAGTTGGCTCCATATTAGATTTTCTTTGTTGTTGTTTTTTTTCCATTCTTCCTGTTGTAGTATGGTGTTATTTTGTTTGTTTCTTCTGTAGCTACTTTACAGTTTTCCATGGCTGGCTGGGAAACAAAAAAGAACTGAGCAGAACTGAAAGACTTTATTATTATTTTGTTCATGTTAAGACAACATCACAGCTCATTTTAAGAATAGTGTAAATGACTTATTTTTCTATTCTTCCCCCATTAGTGGGGCCCCCCTGGATGGACGGCGCCCTTAGCATTTGCCTATACTGCCTTTGCTACGGGCCGGCCCTGCTGGAGGCTTATCAGTGATGGCTAAATGACGGCACACATGCCAACTTTTGGCAGAGCTTGTTTCCAGTCGCTCACACCAGTGAGGAACCTTTTCAGCTGTTTCAGAAGCAGGACATAAACGCTGTGAGCCGCCCTTGAGAAACCACAGAAGAAGATCGAGAGCTGCTTAGCACTTAGCATAGAATTGACTTCGCATTTGATAAATACATATTCTTTCTTTTTAAGTTATTGTTTAACTCGCAACTTTATTGCACATTCCTTCCAATAAAAGTCATGCAGTCATGTAGTCGCAGTAATATACGTTCTTGTCATTCTGTTGTGAGATCTGGGGCCAACAAATGTAATGAGTCCGTGGAGAGTCGCTCACGCCCTCTGATTGTTCACATGTGAAGTAGTAGTATTTTTTTTTTCCTGTTGTTGTTGTTGCTGCTTCTGCTGCTCCTACATGTAGCATGTTCTCGATAAATATGACGGAGATAAGAAATAAGATAAAATAAGGCCTTTTATTGTGATAAGCGTCTTATCACAATAAAAGCTTTTCCCAGGAAAACAGTTTGCCCAGTTGTATTTTTTTTTTTTTTTGTTCCCCTTCAAGTCAAAAGAAAGTGGGAGGGAGGAGGAGAAAGGCACATAGAGCAGGTGCAGGTGGAGCCAGTGTGTCATTCTTTCAGTCAGCTGTGACTCCGGGCAGACGGTCGACCACATGCAGCCGACGGCACACTACACCCGCGGTGAGTTTAATCTTTATATCTGTCGGTCCGAATATCGCCCGTGATTTTTTTTCCCCTTCTTCTTGATTCAGTTTTGTTTTGTTTCCAAATGGCAGTTTATTGATTCAAATAATTGACTCTAGCAGTCCTGCAGCCGTGTTGCAGAGCTGCCAATGTAAATAACAAGGGGTAAAAGCGGGAATGTAAAGGATGTTACAGAAAAACAGTAAGTGACTGCGAGGCTTCTAGCAGGGCGACTGTGACACAATCGTGTCAACAGCAAGAATTTCACTTCATTTAAAATGTATTTCATTTTGTATGAAAATTATTCTATCTTCTTCTTCTTCTTCTTCTTCTTATGATGATGATAATGATGATGATTTTTTTATTTTTACCATTATACTGTATATTGTAATATATAATTTAACTTATTTAGAAACAACACATTTAATTGCTTTTTAACAAAAAATAATTTAACCTCAATACTTTTATTTAGAAATTTAACGTGTGCTGTCTCTGCTCTCCCCTCAGTTTCTGAAAGTTTGTGCTCAGTTGATCCCGTGTGTCTCCAGGCCTCATCGAAAACCAGTGCCGCCTGAAGTACGTCAACTTTGAGACCCACTTCAACCACATTTACCATGAGACCCTGGGCTTCAGCAGGGAGCACCTGGTGGTGCGCCGCGGGAAGCCCTTCAGACTCACCCTCATGTTTGACGGCCGCTCATGGAACCCTCAGACCGAGATCCTGGGCCTGAGGATTTGGTTAGGTACCAAATATTGCGCGTCGCCCGTCTCAACGCAGACGAGACTGCAGGAATGGCTCCGCGCTTACAAGCGTTTTTTAAAAGCAACAACAACATTGCTTGCCATCAGATGTGCCCAGCAACTATCAAACAATCTTTATAATGAATTATTGGCTGAATGATAAGGTATAAGGTCAGTAGGACAATTTCACTTTTTGGCCCATTTTATAACCAGCACTTGTGGCACAAGATAACTATTATTTAGATATCATTATTTACTAATCAATCCTGTTTGTCATTTGAGCTGCGCGGTGGTTCACCTTTTCCAAAGTAGGCTGTTTAGTTCAGTTCACACGACTTTTAGAACAAAATGTCCCTTTTTTCATTTGTTATAGCAGCTGTGCAGCCTCGCACCATTGGTTCTGAAATAATTAAACCAAGTTAAAGCAGTGGTACCAAATGTAGTCCAATTCAAAAACAAAGTCAGTGATTTTAGAGGCTATATAAATATACACATATCTTAACAGTGACAACTGATGAATAAACCTAATGATTCAAGGTCCACTGTAGGCACAATTTGCTGAACAGCCAGCGGTGAGCAAACCGGCTGCATTCGTACACATACGAGTCACAGTTGTGTTCGCTGGGCAACGTTCAGTTCTGCTCTCTGCAACAGGAATGAGGAGCGACGTCTTGAGCATGTTGCAGAGAGGCAGATGGTATCAGGGTCCTGATAGTAGTAGCCTGGACTCGTTGTGCAGGTCATCAGGGTCGGTCCATCAGGAGAATGTGTTTGTGTCAAAAAGTAGATTCGAAGATTGAGGTCGTAGGTTGGTTCCTTAAAGTGCTCTGCCAATATTTATCATGTTTTATTTTTTTTTTCCCTCAAGCCTCATTCTGGCTCTGTTCAGAACTTCTATAAAGCATTTTGTAAATCAATGTGTAATTTGTTTTATAACTTTTAAAAAGTGCTTTTGAAATATACTTTAATTGAATATAATTTGATTAGGTAATAGTTAAAATCGTAATAATTATTACAGCATAAGTATTTGTTCTTCAGAGTAGCAACAAATGCAAAATATATTATTCATATTCTTATTATTATTCTTCGTAATAGTAATAGCAGTAGCAGTTATAGTGGTATATATAAGTCAAAAGTTTAAATTTTTATTAAACAGTTGAAGCATATTCCTACCATAACATTACAAAATTCTTTAAAGTCCAAAATAATGACAGTAATAAACCATAATTTGAATTAACAAATCAATATATAAAACTTAATAATGAAAAAAACAAAAATCAAAACAAAGAATCAACAGTGCAGTCATAATGACAATGTAGGCTCAGCACTTTCATGCTCAGTTATTTCTAACTCCACGTCTCCCTCCGTGGTCCAGGCAATTTTTCCCAGTGGTTCCCAGTCCAGGCTGCCAAGCAGCCATCAAACCCTGAGTCCTGGTCGGCCAAAATCCACCCGGGGGATCTGCACGGCCAGTCCCTCCTCGTCCACATCTGCTCGCCGGTGCGCTCCTCGGTGGGCGCGTACGGCCTGGAGGTCACCATTGAGACGGCTGGGAACAGGCGGAGCTACGCGGTGGGCACCCTCGTGGTGCTGTGCAACCCCTGGCTGGAAGGTGGGTTCGTGCCACTGTCCTCGCTGCCGAATCGTTCCTGTCGTCACGGGAGTGGTCTCGACTTTCAGAGGACCCGGTGTACCTGCCGGCGGAGGAGCAGAGGGAGGAGTACGTCAGGAGCGACTACGGCCTGGTGTACATGGGCAGCAACCTCAACCCCAGCGGCAGGCCCTGGTCCTTCGGTCAGGTGGGCGGCGTCCTTCACATGAGAGCAGCATCGGGCGTGACAGGATGCTTGTCATAAAGTAAAAAGCTAACGCGTGATGGAAATAGAGGATTTTGTTTTGAATTCTCTTTGCAGAGAATTACAGTCAAAACATTAAAGTGAAAACGTGTCACCTTCGCTCTGTGAAGATTTGGTGTCCATGCTCAGGATCGACTGCACCAATCCAAGTTTTCTCCAGAGGAAACTATGGATTGTGTATTTGGTCCGATGAAAAAAAAAATGCACCATGGGTTAAAGCAGCTCGAGGTAACTTTTTGACCATAAAATTATGATTCCAAACTCAGTAAAGCGGTAGATAAACGATTAATAGGATCAGTGGTGCCGCCTCAGCAGCGAGGGGGGGGGGTTGTGCCGGCTGTAACTGCACTGCGTAACTTTCATGCGCGACCCCGACACAGCGGACGAACCACTATACGGCAACGTCACATTTACGTTTATTTAGAGGTGGTCTTACATACATACTATTACAAATGCATAAGATTATAAAAATGACTGAATGGAACCCAATAATTAACCTTGATGAAAGACAAAGTAATAAAAGTGTTGAACGTTTGCTACGACGTTATTGTCAATGTCTGCTTTGCATTTCATGTTGGTGTTTTTCCTGAACACATGCGAGCGCTCCAGCTAGGCGACTATTTGTATTTTCCCCACATCAATAAACTAGCGCTGCAGCGTGTTTACTTCGTCACTTCGTCATTTCCACCGAAAGTTACCTGGAGCTGCTTTAAAAAATTATTATCCTTTTGTGGAGGCATGAAACTCACAACTTTAAAGGTCCCACATTATGAAAAAGTCACTCTGCCAGTTTTCTCCAACCACTTGGCCTGCGTGTTGTCCTTGTGTGTGTACGTCGGTTGTCCTCCGGTTCTCAAGGCTCCTCCCACAGTCCAGAGACAAGCACGTCAGGCTGACTGGCAACCCAGAATTGTCTGTCGGTGTAAGCGTGGACGTGGACGGTTGTTTGTCTCTCTGTGTGATCCTTTGATGAACTGGCCACTTGTCCAAGGTGTCGCCCTGCCTTCACCATACGGACAACTGGGATTGGCTCCGTGAACCCCCCAAAACTCTAAGATGTGTGGATATGCGAACGCCTCCTTAAAAAAAAAAGCTCATGGTTGTTTTTTCTGCATTTCTTCCTCAGTACGAGCCGGGAGTCCTGGAAGCGTGCCTGAAGCTGCTGCAGGTCAGCCCGCAGCACCTGAGCGACGTGAATCAAGACTACATCCTCCGAGCCGACCCGGTTTACCTCTGCAGGGTGATCTGTGCCATGGTGAGGCAAAAAAAACAAAACAAAAAAAAAAACAACACACACAAACCAACAAACAAAACACAGTTAAAACCTGCAGGGCAGTTTAAAGCTGAGACCTCAAGTCCAGTGTCCCACCTGGAAATGCTCCCGCCCAATCCAGGTGGGAAAAGTTGGGGGGGGGGGAAACGGTAAGCTAGTGCGAGGTTGCGCCCCTTGGTCATTTTTTTTTTTTTTTTTTGGACCCTTTTCCACAAGGACCGAAGGAATAAATCCAACTCAGTCTGCAGGTGGAGCAGCTCGAGCCGCAGGGTTGTCGTCAGCTGTTCGTCTCTCCGTCTCTTTCAGGTGAACTGCAATGACGACCAGGGGATTCTGGCGGGCAAGTGGCACGGCAGCTACCAGGGTGGCGTGAACCCCACCGAGTGGAGCTGCAGCTCCGACATCCTGCAGAGCTGGGCCTTGTCCGACTGCAGCCCCGTGCGCTACGGCCAGTGTTGGGTGTTTGCGGCTGTCCTCTGCACAGGTACGAGCAGGACGCAGCGGCCCAGATTCGCAGAACTTCATTTTTGTGTTTAGCCCTCTGTTTGCAACCTCCTGCTAACACCGATCCGTTGTTGGACCTTCGGCATGTTTGAAAAGGGGTCAAGGGCAGATTGATTACCCAACCGTGTTTCCAAGTGTAATTCTCAGGAAAGACGTCTGGTATGCATGTTGCAGAATATAGGACCTTTAAAGATACGATGAGATAAGATAAAGACACAATAATGCAATCAAAAGCCAAATCAATCATTAAATCAAGTCATGGGTCTGGATTTCACTGGCTGTGTTTGCTCCCAGTGATGAGAGCGCTGGGGGTTCCCTCCAGGGTGGTGACCGTCTTCAACGCAGCCCACGACACCGACGGCAGCCTGAACATCGAGGAGTACTACACGTCCAGGGGCCAAAAGCTCAGCCTGTCCAAGGACAGCGTTTGGTTGGTGCTCACAGTCCATCTCTCACACAGCCTGCGTTACAAACACATTGAACCCTTTGTGATGTCACCGCTCCGCAAGTGAATGACCGCACCCCTGGCCAGGCTAAAAAATATATGTGTGATATGTGCCACATGTCGAGGAGTTAAGAACCTGTGTGTCATTTTCAGCACGGGGTTGCAAACACAGGGCTAAATATAATAATAGATATATCTGTGGCTACATATAGATATTCAGTATATAATAAATCATTTTGTAATCGATTAATCTATTTTTTTTATTTTATTTAATGCAATTAAACAATTACTTCTAGTGAAAAAGAGAACCAAATTTTTTCGAAAATGACAAAATACTTCGGTCAGTTACGTCCGTCACTCCAGAACCAGGTGAAACGACAACAACCGCAAAAATGGACAGGAAACATGAAAAAAAAAAAAAAATCTATCCTGGCGTCATGTGGTGTGAAACACAGAACCAACTTTTAGTGGCAGCAAAATGAAGGGAAATTAAACCTTCAATTCAGGAAAATTGTATTTAGATATACATATTTTTCAATATCGATTTCAGTTGATTAATCAGTTTTTATGCTCACCACTTGTGCACTGCGCCTGGAACAGGAACTTCCACGTGTGGACGGAGTGCTGGATGAGGAGACTGGACCTCGGGCCCGAGTTCGACGGCTGGCAGGTGGTGGACCCCACGCCCCAGGAGAAGAGCGCAGGTTGGGCTCCTGTCTGGATTGTCTGGATTGTCTAATTGACCAATCATTCATTTCTGATTCCTGTTATTTTTGATTTTAATTAAAGCTGCCTTCATGATTTCCAGGGGTCTTCTGCTGCGGGCCCTGCCCCGTCGGCGCCATCAGACGGCGCCACCTCACGGCCCGCTTTGACGCGCCGTTTGTCTACGCCTCGGTGGACGCCAACATCGTGCGGAGGGTCGTGAGCCACGGGCGGGTGGTGGGCACCGCGGTGGACACCGAGTCGGTGGGATCCTTCATCTGCACCAAGAGCGTGGACTCGGACGCGGCTGAGAACCTGACGCCGGCCTACAAAAGCCTCCAGAGTGAGAGCGATGACTCCTTCCTGCTGGTGCCGCCTCGATGAGCTCCTTCTTCTCACTGCTTCTTCTATCTGTCTGTGTTTTTTTGGGGGGTTGGTTATTTCTAGAGTGGCGCCAAGCAGGTCAGCCAAGGGACTCTCTGCCGTCAAATAAAATGCTCTGCAACAACTCAGCTACACACAGGAGGGCATTTGACGATGGTAGATTCTCCTCCAAAAAAAACCTGTTGTTCAGGCGGTGATCATCTGCATCATTTTGTTGTCTTTTCTTCTTCAGGCCATCGGGGCAGGCAAGGAAATGGGCCAAATATGTTGACAACCAAAGGTCAGTCGCTACTGTTAACCACTCAGCTCTACAAAGCTCCAGATTAGTATGACACCATGATCACTATACAGTGTGGCTGCAAACAGAGGGTTAAATAAATAAATTTTTCTTTTTCTTTTTTACATCTAGAGGTTTTTTTTTTTTATAATTGGCCATGCAAGGCTGCCTTCACAGGAGTCTGTGATGGAAAGAAACTAAGCTTTAAAATGGGTGTAATATGGGTCTGTTAAAAGTCTTCCCCCATCATGATATGCACTTGTTGATTGACAGTTTATGCAACAATAGTTGTGACTCTGGGTTCTTTCTTTCCTTTTGTCACTCTGACAGGATACAAGTCTGCTTACTACAGTTCACCCGGCCCTGCAGCAGGTGAGTTTTCATCTGGCGGCTTCAGGAAAAAAAACAAACCCATTTGCATCCAGCCAGCGTGTTTGTCCTCTGAGCCCTAGTCCCTATAGAACTTCATTGCAGTGGTTGCACCATCAGGTTTCACAACATACTACATCTCTGTCTGTTAAGGTGTCACCTACCAAAGAAAGTCCCACTCACAGTTGCAATAATTTGCTTCTGATTCATAAAGTCATACCTTCTACCACATTCTCACCCCCATGAAGGCACTAGTGAGCTATCACTTCCCTTTGTGACATCACAAAGGGCATTTTTTTTATTTATTTTTTTTAATTTTGTCAGTCTGAGCCTTCCCTCCCCTCCTGCAGACGCATCAGGCGGTCTGGAGGTGTCGCTGACCCTGGACGGCGTTCCGTCGATGGTCGACAGCATCGCGATGTGTGTCGTGGTCAGAAACGGGTCGACGAGCCCTCGGCTCCTGGTGCAACACCTCAACGCCCAGCTGAAGAAGTTCAATGGCGTCGCGCAGGACTGCTTCTGGGAGACGCAGCAGGAAGTGCAAATCATGCCTGGTGAAGGTGGGGATCTGTCACTTTGAAGGAAAAGGGTCTCACGTCTCAACTGCAGAACTCATCATTTTCTTCCCAATGCCACCCGTTGGCGTGCTCTTGCTCCTCCCCCCTCAGTTTTGAAACTCCGCCACAGGATCCCGCCCTCTGCCTACCAGTCCTTCCTGGCGGACGACGACATTGTCAACGTGGCTGCAGTGATCAAGGACTTGGCCACCAAACATAGAGTTCTGGCCACGCAGGAGTTCAGCTTGAGCTCGCCACAGATCTCCATGGAGGTGCACACACTCACGCAGATTGCAGTTTGAGTTTCACGCCAAGAAATTGAAGATAAAAATGAAAATCCATGTTGTGCTCGCTTTGTGTTGTAATGTTATGTGTAATCATTGGCTCTAATTAATTTTTAATTAATTAATTAATTAATTAATTTAAATGTTTAACTTTTGAGCCAAAAGTTAGCTAATAGTTATGTTCGGCTTTATGTAAAGAAAAAAAAAAACATGTCATAAATAATGCCAGCAATGTTCAGTGTAAAAGCAGAATAAGTTAGATCAACTATAATGAATCCACAGATTGAAGGAGGGAGCAGCATCCAGATGAACAAGGAGCACACGGCTCACGTGTCCTTCACAAACACATTTGGCAAAACTCTGAGCGGAGCCACGTTGACGGTGGAGGGATCCGGCTTGTTTCACGGGAAACACGAGGCCAGGTGAGCGAGCCAAGGAGTGAGCGGGGGAGGGCGGGAGGGAGTGAGCGAGTCAGAGGAGGAGGCAGCGGCACTACATCACAGGTCACCCTCCCCATTGTCTCCGAGGCTTGGCTCTTTGATGGAAGTGTTGCAAGTCCAGGTGTCACATTCCAGTGGGCGGTGTGAAAATCTTCCTGAGAGTAGTGAAGGAATGCGAGGTGAGCAGGGGGGGAGGAATGCTGTTTGGCATGCGGACGCAGCAGGTGTGTTATTGTGTTAATTATATCAAGTGGTGTGTAGATGTAATGTGTGAGATGGCTCTTCTTCACACTTTTGGAACTTTGGAAAAACCAGAGAGCAATTTTTCGGAGAGTTGTCAAAACTTGGAAGCACAAGGTTCTGGACCAATCACTTTTTTTTTTTCTGATTGGTCCACAGCTTTATTTGCAACTTCTATAAGGTCTATAAGGGGTACGAGGTGTGATGTGTCACGTTTAATAAAACTCCTGCAAAAGCCAGTTGGTACTAAAGCAGAATCCTGTCTTTTCCACAAGGAAGTGTAGCTTTTTGGTGTTCTTTAACAAACAAACACACCCAAACACAATTTAGTCAGAAGAAAACAAAAACAAAAACAAAACAAATAACTGCTGCTACTGTAGCATCTATGCTAGCTCTTGCCTTGTGTTCCCTGCAGCATTTGTTTCTTGCTTTGTAACAGCAGGTAAAAAGAAGCTAACTGGTTCTTATTGCAGGGCTAGCGAGACGGATGTGCTAGATTACACCTAACTATTCTTTTCAGGTCCGACCAAGAGCCTTTGACTTTTTTAAAACAGTTGCGTAATATCATGACATCAGAATATTTTTGTCCACCAAACCTTGCTGCATACTGCAGTGACTGTGTTCTGATCGATCTTTGTTTGTGATTGTGTCACATCACCGGTGTCCTCCTCTTCTTTTTTCCACTTCCTTCTCTGCCCCATTGTTTTGTTTGTTTTTTTCTTGGCACAAGTGAGAGGGAAGTAGACAGGGGGAAGCCAGGCGGTGTAAAATTTGCAAAAACTAAGCAGGATAAAAAAGAAAACGTGACACTAAGATCCAGAGAATCTCTTTTCTCTCCTCCCCATCAGAGTGGTTCTGCTACCGCCAGGCAAGACGATGCAGAAGAACATCTCCATCACGGCCTACTCGCCGGGCACCAAGTTGCTGATGGCCACTTTCTCACACAGCGGCTGCCAGGCCACAGTCTCCAGGAGCTTCCACAAAATCTCTGTCTCAGCTGGCTGTCTGTGAGGAAGCCAGAGCCCAGAGCACTTATAGGAATGGAGGAAAAAAAATATAGAGAGTGTGATTATTTTTTCACTAGCAAGGTTATATTTTCTTTCTATCTCACTTGTCACATGCTCCGTGTCATTTTCAAACCCTTCGGCTGTGTAGTGAGCCGCGCACTGTGCGCAGAGTTAATCTGTTCAAATGGCCGCGAGGTGGCAGCATTGGTACGTCTGTCCTGTTTGTTTCTGTCGTCGATCGTTCTGAAAGTCCGAGTAGTGGGAGGAAGAAGAAGAAGAAGAAGAAGAAGAAGAAGAAGAAGATTTTTTTTGATTTTTACAATCACATTTATTTACAAAGTACAGGCTAAAAACTTATGCACCTTTCCTAACATAAATAAATGATTAAAACAAAGAAATAAATGAACTAAAAAAATAAAATAATGAACAACAACACAAAATCAAAACCCAAACCAAAAGAGACAACCCATTCAAAACAAAACGAAATAAAAATAAAAGTATTAAATGAATAAATACATAAATAGACAAAAAAAACACAAACACAAATCAAAAGCCAAAAAAAAAAAGAAAACATTCAATCTTTTAGTGCATCAGAAAAAAATAACTTATTGTTTAAAATAGCACACAAAATATTCTTGTGGCACCAGATTTTTTGGAAAGCATCAAGGTCTTTCACCATTTTAAAAAAAGAAAACTCTAGGTGGATTCGGGAACGCAGGTTACGGCGCCACACCATTGTTGCATCATCGCTACCGAGACATTCTATTTTATTTTTCCTTGAGATGTAAATTGCCATTTTTGCTTCTCCAATAATAAAATTTAAAAGTTGCCACATTTCTTTGTTTTTTTTGCTGTAGCCCGTACCATAAATAAAATTTGTGATTGTAAAACTCTGATTAAAAGAACTAAAAACATTAGTTAAAACAATAAAAAATGCAGTGAGTCTAAAACAATCAGTAAAAATGTGAAAAAACGTTTCGCTGGAGTCGCAGAAGGGGCACTGGTTGGACACAGCAGGGTTAATGATGGAGATAAAAGCATTGGAGGCAATGGCCCCATGCAGGATCCGCCACTGAAGATCACCTGTTCTTTTCTTCAGTGGCGGCTTGTACAGGACTCTCCAGTGGGGTGTACCATCCAGTCTTTTACTCCAAGCACACGTTGTTCTTTTTCCCAGAGTCTTTTGGTTAAAAACTTGGATGCACACTTTATAGAAGTCCTTCTTCTTAGTGTGGCCAAGGTGAAGGGATGTGGTCTTTAGTAGAGGGCCTTCGGTCTCAAAGCGAGGGGTGATTCTTAAAGCCGGGAAGGGTTCTGTGGTGTCTGGCTCTGTGCCTGACTCCAGCTGCACAAGGAGACTGCGTTCTCCAGGGGATAGTCTCTCCCTCCACAGCTGGAGCAGTCTCTCCGTCATCCTGGTGGACTGCAGGCCCAGCACACTTCCCACAGTCTGGTGGTCGCCAAGGGTCGGTCCTGCCGCTCGGACCAGGCGCTGCAAGTCCACGGTGTTTGTCCTGAGTAGAGCAGCCGTCAGCCCGGGCGTCGCACCACTAGAAATGTCCAATCTTGCACCATGAATAAGTGGTTCTTTTAAAAGCCAGAGCAGAGAATCGGAGGTGTTTTTTTCTTTGCTGCTTCTAAAAAAAGCCCATACTTTAAAAACACTTTGATAAAAAGGAGGAATCCCATTTAACTTTAAAAAATTGGAATCCATTAAAAACAGAGCAGTGTCCAGTCCCAGTTGACTCACCTCTCTGAAGATGCAGCAGGCCACACCTCTCCACACCAGGTCTGTTGGACCAGTCAGGAAGCGCTGGAGAAACTGCAGCCTGAAAGCTGCAGTCCTGCTGGCCAGGTGGATGAGGCCCTGTCCCCCCTCCTCTCTCGGTAAAAACAGCACCCCCTGTGGCACCCAATGTTTTTCATCCCAAAAGAAATCTATGACTTTCTCTTGGATTCTGACCATAAGTCCAGCTGGAGGGTCCAGACAGGACAGTCGGTGCCACAGGAGGGACGCGACTAGGTTGTTTAAAACCAGAACTCTGCCTCTATAGGACATCTGTGGGAGCAACCATTTCCATTTTTTTATTCTTTGTTCGATTTTTTCCTCCACTCCTTCCCAGTTTTTTTTCACCATGGCCTCATTTCCGAGGAAGACCCCGAGGTACTTTAGCCCCTCTGTCTTCCAGGCCAGGTTCTGGGGAAGGGTTGGGAGGCCACTTGCCCACTTCCCAACAGCAATTGCCTCACTTTTACTCCAATTAACTTTTGCAGCAGACATTTTATTATATTTATCAGTTAAAATGGTTAAAATATCAACATCGTTTTGGCTTTTAACTAAAACAATGACATCATCCGCATAAGCAGATAAAACAATGTTGCTATTAAAACCAGGTAAAACCAAGCCATTAATATTAAAACGTATTTTTGAGAGGAGAGGTTCTAGGGAGAGTGCATAGAGCATCCCAGACAGAGCACAGCCCTGCCGGACGCCCCTCTGCACCCTGAAGGGAGCACACAAACTGCCGTTGAATTTCAGTAGACTCTCAATGTCACTGTACAACACACGGATCATGGCAATGAAGCCAGGGCTGAAACCAAACCTCCCCATGACTTTCCAGAGGAAGCTGTGTTCAACCCGGTCAAACGCCTTTTCCTGGTCTAGCGAAATGAGACCAGTGTCAATACCCAATGAGCTGGAGACTTCCAAAACATCCCGAATTAGGTAGACGTTGTCTACCATGGACCTGCCGGGTACACAGTAGGTCTGGTCCCGGTGGATGACCTGCTCCATGGCTCTTCCCAGCCTGGAGGCCAACGTTTTGGACAGTATCTTATAGTCCACGCAGAGAAGGGACACCGGGCGCCAGTTCTTAATTTCCTGCAGTTGTCCTTTTTTAGGAAGGAGAGTCACCACTGCTCTTCGACAGGAGAGAGGGAGGGAACCACTGTCCAAGCTTTGGTTCAGAACCTGGAGCAGGTCAGCTCCTAGAATGTCCCAGTACTCGTTGTAGAATTCAACGGTGAGTCCGTCGATCCCCGGGGATCTCCGTCCCTGCATGCCCTTCAGGGCAGCCGTTAATTCCTCCAGCTGTAGAGGGCGGTCCAGCTGTGCATTGATGTCAGCTGACACCTGCGGTAGAGCTCTGAGAAAGTCTTCCTCCAGTTCAACGTCTTCCTCATACTCCGACGAGTAAAGCTGGGAGAAGAACTGTGTGGCTCTGCTCCTGATCTCCTGGGGCTCGGTCAGCTCCTGCCCGGTGTCCGTCAGCAGGCAGTGGATGGCCTTGTGCTGTCCATTCTTCTTCTCCAGGCCGAAGAAGTAACCAGAGGGAGCATCCATCTCTGAGATGTTCTGGATCCGGGACCGGACCAGCGCCCCCTGTACCCTTGAGTCCAACAGGCTGGCTAAGGCCATCTTTTTGGAGTTGAGGACTTCAATGTGTCCTCGATTTCCTGTAGAATAGCCAAGCGCTTCTAATTCCACTATTTCACTCTCCAGGTCTTTGATTGATCTACATGTATACTGTGTGACATTGAGAGTGTACTGCTGACAGAGTAGTTTAATTTGTACTTTTCCATGGTCCCACCACTGGCTAAGACTACTAAAATCAGATATTTGATTTTTAAAACCACACCAGAAAAATTTTAAAACTTCTTTAAAACCTTTATCTAAAATCAAAGCAGAATTAAAATGCCAGTAGGCGCTCTTTGGTAAAATATTTTTTAGGATGACGTCACATAAAACCAGAGAGTGATCAGAAAAACCAGATGGCACAATCCTACAATCTTTAAAAACATTAAAATGATGCTTAAAACAATAAAACCTGTCTAACCTCGCTAGAGAGACTCCGTTCTCTCTCAGGTGGGACCAGGTGTACTGACGACAGTCTGCATGCATCCTCCTCCACACATCCACCAGGTCATGGGAGTAGACCAGCTGCTTCAGAGTGTGCTGGGAAGCTGGATGTGGCTCTGTGTGGTTGCGGTCTAAAAAACCATCTTCAGTACAATTAAAATCCCCGCCCAAAATTAAATAATCCTCCGAGCCGCAGCTGTTTAATTTATTATTAACAATTTCTAAAAACCTCTTCCTCTCTGCTCCATGGTTTGGTGCGTAAATGTTCATAAAAACCAGACTAAAACTGTGGAGCTTGGCTTTGACCAGCAGGCATCTCCCCTTCACGACCTGCTCTACCTCCACAGAGGATGGAGAGAACCTCTTAGAGAGGAAGATGCCCACTCCTCCACTTGCTGTGGTGTTGTGGCTTAAAAACACCCTGCCCTCCCACTCCTTCTCCCAGCACCCCTCAATACTTGCGTCACTGTGGACCTCTTGAAGAAATAAAGTGTCCAAGTGCTTTCTTCTTGCTGTGTCCAACACAAGTGCCCTCTTTTTTAGTTCTCTGGCTCCATTCACATTGAGCGTTCCAATTTTTAAAACCTCCATGTTTGGGATTAAGAGGTAAAAAGTACAAAAATTAAGAAATAAAAACACAGATAAAAATAAAATCCCTGTCATCATTTTAAAAATGTATTTCTTTTCGGACTCGTATAAGGTGCTTTTTTAACCTGAAGATTTCTTGCTCAGTTAAATCTGATGAACTTTTGTTTTTTATTACATGCTTGGCAGACAGAAAAAAGGTGACTTTGTCAGGAAAGTGCATGTCAATGTTCAAGTTTTTAACTCCTTTTGTTTTTTGCAAGAAGCTTTTTATCATCTTTGCTGAATAGAAATGTTTTTCTCTATTAGCTAGAGGTGTTGTTAAAACAATTTGAGAGAGCGACAATTCGCTGCAGTCAGATATGGCGCCCTCACTGTCACTGCTGTCTTCAGCCGCAGCTCCAGCCCCCAGTCTACCAGTTTTCCCTCCCCCCTCATTTGACACTGTCTGCTTCCTTTTGCTGCGTCTCTGAGACGCAGCAGTTTTCAATTCTGGTGTTTCAAACAGACCATACGTTTTTTCAGTCACACAAGACCCACCACCAGTTCTCTCATCCACACCACCCAGTGCTTCAAAACCACCTCCACCCACTATCATGTCCTCTGAAGGATCTTTTTCTTTTCTTTTTCCCTCACCTGATTCTTCTACCTCACCCGTTTCCCTCACCTCACCTATCTCTCTCACCACACCCGCACCCAACTCTGCAACCTTCCCTGATTCCTCTACCTCACCTGTCTCCCTCACCTCATCTGCTTCCACCACCCCACCATTTTCCCTCACCTCACCTAATTCATTCACCTCACCTGTCTCCCTCACCACACCCGCACCCAGCTCCGCTACCTTCCCTGATTCCTCCACCTCACCTACTTCTAACCCCGCACCTGATCCCTCCACCTCACCCGTCTCCCCTCCCTGACTCCCTGACTCACCTGTCTCTCCCAACTCACCCTCTTCCATCTCCTCGACCTCTCCACCTTCGTTCTCTCTCACCTCCTGCTCCTTCGCTCCCTCTTCCCTGCTCGGGCCAGCGGCCCCCCCCGTATCTCCGGAGTTTCTCCGTCGTGGAGCGGGGACGGGCTTCTCGCTCGGAGCTGCCGCAGCCGCGACTGCCGCACCGCCGACCGGACCCGTCGCGTCAGCACCCGCCCGGTTCGGACAGGCTCTGACGAGGTGTCCCTCCGCCCCACAGCCGAAGCATTTTACCTCCGACGATGTGGCAAACAGAGTATAATCGAAGTCATCCACTCGTACGATGAATCGATAATTAAACTCTTCCGCCCTGTTGTTTAATATCATGTAAACCTGCCGCCTATGCGACACCACATGGCGAAGCAGCGGAGATTTACACCCAGAAAGCAACTTTCTGATCGGGGAGACCACCTTACCGTGCCGGGACAGTTTTTGGAGCAGGAACTCGTCGCTGATGAAGGGGGGGACGTTGGACAGGGTGATCCGGGCTGCCGGCTGTGTGAGCGGCTGCACCGCCTCGAACAGCCCGTTCACCGTCACCCCGGTCTCCACCAGCAACTTTACCTGCTCCACCCTCTCTAAAAACAGGACCACAGCTCGGTTCATTCGGGCTGCCGACTTCACCGAGCTGTGTCCGATCCGCTCCCCCACGGCTAACGCTACGTCTTCTACGTTGCACGAGGAGCCGGCACCTAGCTTGATGCCGTGCTTCCTCGACAGGGAGGAGAACCCTGCAGCCGCCATGACGGCGCACCTGGTCTCCTCCTCCCGACCAGACGGCGTCTGGCCGCAAAACACGACAAAACAAACACTAAAAAAAACTAACTCACACTAAAATAAACTACACAAATAGACAAAAAGAACCACCAAAGTGTAAAGAATAGAAAAGAATATAGGTAGCACAATCGCTTCCAATTTTCTCTCTCCCTCTCACGCTCCTTCCGCTCAGAAGAAGAAGAAGAAGAAGAAGAAGAAGAAGAAGAAGATGCCTGTCATTTCATACTTTGATGCCTGTCATTTCATACTTTTACAAACATAACTTTCGTTAAAAAAAAAACAAAAAAAAAAAAAACACGTGGAAATAGTTTATTTTTTTGAAATAAATAACACAACATCAAAAAAAATCAGGAGTTTTTGCAGCAGTGACAAAGAAAGACGAAGCCTTTTAAAACCTTCAGTGTGGCGCAAGAAACTTTTGACAAAGCCTGAATAGAAAAGGGTTTTACGCTCCAGTAAGACTTTTGTTGTTGTTGTTGTTGTTGTTGTTGTTTATTACCCCCCCCCCCCAACACACACACACACACACACACACACACACACACACACACACACACACACACGCACACACACACACACTAAACTATAAAGTATCTGCCAGCCTTGCCTTTGACAGACGGAACCTGTCTGAAGTCGCACCACGCAGGTACTTTCTCCTCTCCTCGTTTCCACCTGAAGGATCCTGGGCTGACGCGGTGCACGTCGGGAAACCGCTGATCTCACCTCAGTGTCTGGCGGCGGCGGCAGACGGAGACGATAATCAGGCTCCACGCTCGCTGATTTTCAGACAAATTAAACGTCAGGGGAAGGCAGAGAGCGCGACTGCTAGGCCTGCTGAGAAAGCCGAGGCTATCATAAATTATTAACGGCACCCAACCTGCCTCGCTGGCGCCTCCCTCCCCCCCGTCTTCCTCTTCCTTCCTCCCTTTCTCACGTGCCGATCCCCTCCTCTCCATCCATCCACCCACCCACCCATTCATTTTCATCTCACCACATCTGTCTCCCCCAACCCTCTCTCCTCCACCTCTTCATTTTGACTACACTGATTTTCACCCCTCCCGTCCAGCTGTTACCCATTAGCTCTTCCCGCCTCAATCTTGATCGTTGTTTCCTGAACTGATGGAGCCGCACCCCCCACGGAGAAATAGAAAGAGAGAGAGAGAGAAAAAACAAAACAAAAAACAAAAGGGTTCAGGTAGCATTAGATTCTAATAATTCCTCTTTGACTTTTACTTGATTTGTATTTCAATTCTAAGTGTAGCAGGTGGCAAAATGTTTTTAAGAAAGAAATGGTTGTTTTTTAGCTTTTCGTTTTGTTTTGTTCTTGTTTCTTTGTTGGTATAATATTTTGGCGCCCACCACTGAGTGGGAAGGACCACTGCTGTCTCCATACCTATAGTCATGAAAACTGGAAGAAAAAAGAAAGAAAGAAAAGCCCAGTCTGCCTTTCCGAAATAAAAGCATCATTTTAGTTTGTGTGCCTGTCCTCAAATCCTGAGGGGACTAAATCATCTGTGCAGAACACAGAACTTCTTCCTAGTGAGTCACCCAGTCGGGCCGTTGCTCTGGCTATTCAACACAACACACAATCCTGTTGATTGGCAGGTAGAGGTTACAATCTGTCTGCCTCAGATGGAACAGCTGTGGGACCCTGAAGCGGCTGTTTCCTGTTAAAGTCATGTGAGTAAAAATAATGCTTATTTCAGAAGACCCCGCTGAAAACTTTAATGCTCAGAACGGGCTAGCAAGACATCTTCAGCACCCTAAGAGGTAAACTACACAAACTACACTCCAACCAAAGCCAATCAGGAAGTGGTGAAAAACCTTTTGTGCCGATCTTTACTTTTTTTTTGTCAGGAATTCTTGTTCAGCTCTGTTAAAACTGACATTATCGTGTTTACTCTTGTTTATCTGCCAGTTAGCTTGCTAACTAGCTACCGAGCTAAACCTTAGCTGTAGATCCCGCCTACTTTTCCTTATAAAGGATGCTGGCTGGCCATGTCTGCTTTTTCTCAAAGCTACATGTATATACATATATATATATATACATATATATATATATATATATATATATATATATACATATATATATATATATATATATATATATATATATATATATACATATATACACACACACATATATATATATATATATATATATATTAATATATATAATATATATATATTAATATTATATATATTTATGATATATATAAATGTGTGTGTGTGTGTCTATGCACTCTCACCACTTACTGCTGTCACTCACGCACATACCTACACACACACTTCACACAGCCACCCCGGCGAGCTGTGGTAGAGGTGGCGCTGAAAATTATGATAATGAATCTGGGCCTCTGCCTGCCGTCCATTGTCACCTGTTAATGAGTTTGTCCCCGAGGGCGCCGCTGTAATAGCTCATTAGCAGCGGTGGCTAATGCTGCGGCGCAGTTGCGGCAGGTGCGTCGTTCGGCCAGGGCTATTTGTTTTCCCGCCGTTTCATCACCTATCAGCCTGCATGGGTTCAATTACGGATGAGTGACAGCGTGTGTGTGTGTGTGTGTGTGTGTGTGCGCGCGCGTGCCAGCAGTAATTGTCCAGAAACGGCTGCTTCTAGGCACAAAAAACAAACAAAAAAAAAACAAAGAAAATTCAGTGCCCTGCTAGGCATCAGTAAGTGACTTGTCAATTAAATGTGTTGTCGTCGTTCTTCAAATGACTCGACCGTCTTTTCCCAGACGAAAACAAATACTTTGAGCAAGTAAGTTCATGCCTGCTCTGTGGCGCAGACACGCTCTTACTTTGTTTGCAGGGAACCCATTAATGTCCCTTTTCGCCCACTGCATCAGTAAAGTTTGATGACTATAGCTCTGAGGTTCTGAGGTAAAATGGACTGTTTATAATAGTTACAGTTATAGAATAATGGCTGTGGAGCGTTAAAGCCAGATATACTTGACTTTTACTGGGTGTCAGTGTCCAGGTGTCTTCTTCTTCTTCTTCTTCTTCTTCTTCTTCTTCTTCTTCTTCTTCTTCTTCTTCTTCTTCTTCTTCTTCTTCTCGTCATTATTATTATCATTAATCAATCTGTGTGCCATGGCAAAATGTCAATGGCCGAAGTCGTTGAAGCTAAAGGATCGGGTACTGACATGTGAGTCACACTCAAACCTTCCTTCCAAATGTCTGTCAGGATCCAACAAACCATCATTTTTTAGCATGAGGGTGTAAACATAGTTTTTTTTTCTTTTTAAATGATTGCTCCTCAAGGCTGATCCACTGATATTCCAAGTATATTTCTGCCGCTGCTAACTGCCGACTTCAGGAGGCCCCGGTGTGTTACATGAGGTGAAGCGAACCTCCCGAGAGCATACATCAGAGACGCTGGTCGCACTTCAGCCATCTTGTGTGTGTGTGTGTGTGTGTGTGTGTGTGTGTGTGTGTGTGCGTGCGTGCGTGCGTGCACGCAATCTCATCTAACGAGTCAATCAGCCATTTTAGCCGCGGCAGGCATGACTAAATCAGTCAGTCGGAGCAGCGGTTGATTAATATGCCTGGACGGGGAGGAATGGCGTTGGAGAGAGGGAGGGAGAGAAGGAGGAAAGACGGGTGAGAGAAATGGACCGGCGAATGAATAATCACCGGTGGAGTGGTGGAGCGGGGCTGCTTGGCTCATTATAATCAAAGTTTAAGAGGAAGTTTTTTTCAAATCTGGTTCCGACCATGATGGTGATGATGATGATGGGGATGACAATGATCTGTGAACTGTTTCTCTCTTCTTTTTGATTTGAAAAGAAGAGTAGACTGAGACCCTTTGGAGAGCTGACGAATCCTCTGTGGACATGAAGGATGAAAGTGATGATTGTAGAAAAGGGCACTCATCCCTTTCAAATGTCTCACAGTCCCTCAGATACACCTGAAAGAATTCGACTACTAATAAAAAGGTAGAATTATTAATGTGTCATGAAATACAGTTTCTACTTTCTTTTGGCTTCTTTTCTCAGTCATTTTGGGACCAGCGATCCAACATTTTTGGGTTGCTGCTTGGAACAAAAAAAAAAAAAATTGTCGACACATCCAAACTAAACTGTTCGACAACCCAGACGGCCTGTTCAGCAGCTGCGCTCAGAAATTCAATACCCAAAATGTAATACAGCAATTTTTCCTTCCCTCTCAAAATTGTAAATTATGGAAGGGGGTGCAGAAATTGCGCCTGTTGCTTCCGTTTTCGTGAGCCAGAGGTGACATTTCAGGGCTCATTGGCTCAGTGTTTTAGTTGCTTTCACCATGTGTGCCGGCTGGAACAGTTCCAAGTTGTCCTGGATTGATTTCACATGTCCATTTGGGGATGAGCCCTTAGAAAATGTCTGGAAAGCGAAAGTCACTTGGAAGGTGATTGGACAGAATCTTCTGTTCATGCAAAAAAGAAAATTGCAACCAGTTGCAGATAGCCTCACTTTGCTACAGTGTTTTAGCTAAACTCTTGCAAAAGCCAATCAGGAGGAGAGAACGGCATCCAGCATCCTTATTCTGTGCCTCCTTGTAAAGTGGCAGCTCTCTCAAAATTGAATTTAAGTTTTGATGAAGCAGTTTTGATGAAACCCCCTCTACTGTAGCATCTGCGCTGATGTTATCAGCGATTGCTGTTATTTACAGCTTGCAAATGCTTCTTCTACTGTGTTTTTTTTAGGGCAGCTTGCTGCAGCTACTTCCTGCTTTTCTCTCTTTGGTTGCTGTCATTTATTTGAAGTCAAAGGACTTGTCATAGGATAGGATTGTTCATGCGCTTTAGTCAGAGCTTGTAAGGTGGCCACACCCAAGATTTCAGACTTGTCTGCACTGCAACGTTAACTTCTTACCTTTTCAGCAAAATCACCAACAGCAGTGAGCATCACTGAGCCTTAAGACATACAGTTTCCCCAAATAGCAGAAATATAAATTCAGCCTTTAAAAGGGAAAATAAGCCCACATCCTCTCATTTCTCCAAGGTGCAAATGTTAACGGCAGCCACAGAGGACGTGCCTTGCATCGCACCAGTCAAAGCAAAAACAGGCGACAGTGACGAGAAACGTCTTCCACAAAGCCGCAAACCTTGTGGGATTGTTATGCAAAAAAGAAAAAAAATGAAAGTCAAAGGCATGGATGTTGTTTTATCCCCCCAAAGATATTTTGAGGCTTCTTAGGTAAAGCGACATAATCCAGCCTGGATCCCACCTTCACACTGGGAGTTTTGGGAGTTGGCTTCTTGGAACTTTGCCCGTCTTGGAGGCTGGAAGTGTCTCGGAGGTCTCGGAGCACGTTGCTGACTGGAGGGGAGGAGTTAATGAGGGGCACAAACAGGGCGGCACAGCTGCTTCCAGCTTTCCTGGCCGCTGTCTGCCATTTAGTCGCAACTGCTCAGGACAGTTTTTAGCAGGACTTGACAGGATGATAACAATAGGCATGTTTTCCTGACAAATTTGTAGCTTCAAAAAGCCTCAATAAGAATCTATTGTTTAATAAAACCTTTTTGGTGCCCCAGGTGAGGCTGTTCAGGCTATTGGGGTTTTACGATTTCACCAATTAACCAACAAAACTACAAATCCTACTAAATCCTAAAGTTTGATTCCTGGAGGATTTTAATCCCTGTTTGTCCGATATGAATCACATTCAGTCGCAGCTGGTTCTACACGCAGGAGCAGAATAATCAAGCGGTGAAAACAGCAGCGGCGCCGTTCCTGGCGTCCCGTGTGATGAACCTCAGTAACAAGCGGTGGGTAATTCCTCCGTGGGAAAGAGAGTGAAGGTTGCAAGACGTGTTTTCATCACAGAACTTTGGACTCACTCCAACCTCATCAGACAGAGAAACGTATTGCAGAGTCGGAAATGCATCAGCTTTAATTTCACGCTGCACGCATTTCGATAGCAGGGGAGAAAGCCAGAAACCGGCGGGGGGGGAGGGCGACGGTGGCGGCGAGTCGACGAGGAGAAAGATGAAGTTTAATTTTCTGCCAAGAGTCGGCACACCGAGGAGAATTAACGGCCATTCAAATCACCAACGTGCGAAGAGAGGCGGAGAGTCAGATAAAGGTGTTGGAGGATGGAGTGACGTTGAGGTTAGCGAAAACACGTTTGTAGCAATATGCCCTTTGTGATGTCACCAAGGGCAGTGGCGTCACAGTGAGCCATGTGTTGGCTCCGCCCCCTTAGGCACCTTCTAAACTTGGAAGGTCCATTTGTCGGAAGCTAAAACCCATATATATATATATATATGTATATATATATATATATATATATATATATATATATATATATATATATATATATATATATATATATATATATATACATATATATACATTCACATGTTCAGGTCTCCTTCCCTGGAGTCTGGGATGGAAACTCTAAAGCTGGAATTGATAGTAATATGGGACCTTCGAAGCTCGGAACGGCAGAAGTTCCAGCCATGTCTAATCTGTTGGGTAGAGACTATTTCCTGGACCAAATCCACTTCCTTTGGGAGCGTGATGCATTCAAATATCCCAAATTTGAAAAACCTGGCAATAAGCCCCCTGCGCTTGGCTGGCTTAGAAGTTTCGGGGGAATTAAAGGTCCTAAAATGGGAACCTGAACTTTTCAAAGTCCCTTCTGTTCACGAATAAAGCCAAAATATTTCCGTCTTCCATAGCAGCGAATGCTGCCGGGAAAGTCCGCCTGCCTCGCCCAAGAGCTTCTAATTGTTTAAGGAGCAGCAAAATGTGCAAAATGCAGTGCGGTGAAACTCAGATCCTTGTTTAAGAGGCGTCGCACAGGTTTTCAAAAGTGTTTCTTTATAAATACAAATACGAGTTTCACCGGAATCAAACCCGCAACCTTCTCACTGTGAGGCAACACTGCTAATCAACCACTGCAACACTGCGTCTCCCCAGTAGTTATTTGTTATTAACACTTTACTTTTGGTGACTTTCGGCCTTGTTTTTGTAACTCTGAGGACTTTTTTGTGGCGACACACAGTAAACTTGTGCCATTTTAATTGGGATATTTTTTCCTGCAGTACATGGGAAGTAAGATTTTTGTGTGTGTCTGTTTCAGTTGGAAGGAAATGATGCCATACCAGACACTAGCCAGAGTAATTAGAGGTGTTAGACTCCTGTCTGCTGCTGTCTGATGGTGTGTAGCGTAAATGGGCTTAATGTGCACAGCGGCTTGACCCATGCTGAGGTATGTGCCTCGTATGCAAAGTGTGGTGGTACATTGCGAAATCATATCCATTGAAAAGTTCATACTTTTTTTATGATGAAAGACAAAAATTCCAAAGACAATGAGTCTGAGACCTAGCATCATGGTACAAGTACACATGTGTGTCCAGGCTCACAGTCGCCTGGACACACAAAAGGGGGTTGCGAGTCACAGGCATTTAGAACAGGACGTGCGTCTCGTCTCCCCTGGTGCTCGTTTTCACAGTTTAATATGTTCCACGCTGTGTGCGACAGTGACGGATGACTTTATGAAACCGGGTCCGGCGTGAAGAGAAACATGTTCTACATGCACAAGCGAGAAAGCAATTATGGCAGAGATAATATTCACACTACGCGGGCACACACGCGCGCACAACACAAATGTCGTCTCTCCCACGTCTTCCTCTGTCACCCCTGGTTTCTTGACGCCGCTGGCTCTCTTAAAGGGCTAATACGTGAAATTCAGCGCCAGGTGATTAGATTGTTGCTCTGTGCGGAACCAGCGGTGTCATGACATCAACACTATGTTTGTGGATGTTGAACCTCCATCAGACGGCTTTAAGATTAACAATAGAAAGTGTAAAAGCGAACGCTATCCGATGCTAATGCTAGCCTAGCCTGCTGTAACGCTAGCGTAGGCTGCTGTAACGATAGCGTAGTCTGTTGTAACACTAGCATAGCCTGCGGTAACGCTAGCGTAGCGTGCTGTAATGCTAGCCTAAGCTGCAACTTGCTGGGAAACCAAACAACCGAGCTGGTGGTGTCGGGTCGGTAACTCAGAATCAGCCTTTCGTGCACACTTTTGCCCGCCCCACCACTCCCACCTCGCCGCCGCCCCCTCGCAGCCGCAGCCAGAGTTACACGTGCGCACCGTGCTGAGGGCTCGGTTGCCATGGTAACATTGCGCGGAGTACGCGCGCCGCATCGTGTTTGGTCACTGCTCCTTTGAAAAGAGGGGGGCCGTCCCCTGCGGCCCCAGAGCAGATGAGAGCGCCGGCTGCAGATATGGACTGCACTTCCCCTCCAGCCTGCGTCAAGGGCGAAGAGATTCGCCGAGATCTCTGCTCCTCTGAGCCCCCGGGGCTCCCAGCCCGCCTTTAATGACATGCTGCTGTTTACGTAACGCTCTCCTATCCTCCAGATCCTTTGGACGGACGGAATCTATTTTTAGCCAGCGTTAAAGGTGCTCAAGACGTGTCTGTTTTGACCTCATTTAAAGGGATGATTCACCCAAAGTTGAGATTTCACCTGTAGGCCGGCAACAGTGAAAGCGAGCCTGTTTTTTTATGGTCTCTTTAATCCTTCAGTCCTTCAGTCCTCTCGTATTTTTTTTTTTTAATGATTATATTTAATGCACCACTCAGCACAAACGTGTTTCTTTGTTGCTGCTTTAGGCTTGTTTTACAATTTTAAATTGTTATTTATTGTGATTTTGTGTTTTGTGTGTTTGCAGTATACTTGCCTACTACGCCCCCTGAATTGCCCTTCAGCCACAATACAAATTGAAGTGACTCTTTCCCACTTTGATTGGCTCATCTTGAATGCAGTTTTTCTCCAAATGTGTTCTTTGGATTCTTCCTGAGATGGATGTGTATAAAGAGAGAGAGCCACGTGAACACAGGGTGCGTTTGTGTTTGTGTTTGCACCGCTGGTGTGATTCACTTCACACTGAGCCTTCATTATCACAGCGCACATCACGCATTCCTTTGGTCTTAACAGGGGTAATCGCTTATCCTCGGTGGACACACGCTCGCACACACGCCGGCACGCACACACACACCTTAGTCACTCTTGGCCTTCTGCTGACACCATCACAGGCGGAGCGATGAAATGATTTTCCCCTCGACTGCTTTTCAATTCACATTAGGGCGAATATCGCACTCCCCTTTTAAGACGAGCGCAGCTAAATCAAACTCTAGTGGGTCCTCTAAAAACTCTGCCGTCTTCATCAGCGATCGAGAGCAGGGAACCTCGTGTGGCAGGATGCTGGTTTTCTTTTGGCCTGCGTTTATTATTTCAGCACAGAAGAACCCCTATTGAAGTTTTCAGAATTATGAGACCAAAGCAAAGAGACTTTTTTTTTTTTGTAAGCTCGGCAGGCCGTCTGTATGAGTCATTTCCTACAAGTTATGTATTCTGAGGCGAGTTAGAAATAACTGGGTTTAAAGGAGCTATATCTGCTATTCAGCTGATTGGACTGAAACAGAAACAGAAAAAAAGCACCTGAAAGTGACACCACAGCGCCCCCTGCCTGCTGGCTGCAGCAGCAGTGTGACTATGTTAATAATACCTGCGATGCACTCATTCTGAATTTTCATCGGAGGAACTTTAAAAGCCAGTATAAACTACAAACTACTGCCCGGAACTGGGAAACCTCTCGCCATGTTTTCTGCTCGACGCCGTAGTTCTTTGCGAAAAAGAAACCTGCAGCTTCCTCAGCGGCGGCCAGAGAGGGAGCGATCGAGACGCCTCGCGCCAACTAGAGGCGCAGCGGTCGTGGGATGTCATTCGTTACCTCGCAAAGTTTCTGGAGTCAAACAAAGAGCAATTCCATTGAACAAAAGTTTAGAGCGTTATTCCTTGCCCGCCGGTGTAATTCATCACATTTAGCGAGGCTGTCACAAGTTAAGTGGATTGCCAGTAATTGTGGGTGGTCCACCTCAAAGCAGAACCGACGGGGGCGGCTCATCGGGGACGGGCTGCCGGGGCGGAGGGGAGCGATCTCTTCATCCCCCGGCGCTCAATCGAAGGTGGCAATCTCTCTTTCTCTTAACTCGCCTCCTCTCTCGGCGTGACGCCTCCCTCTGTTATTATCCGCCTCCAAGCTCTGACGCCTCGCGGATGTGAAACAGATGTGTTTTCGAGTCTGTCAATTGGCGCCTGTTTTGAAAGTGCTTAGCCGAGTCATTATCGGCAGACAAATCTCTCAAAGTGTTCCCGTTCCCTCACCGACAGCACGTTTCATCCCGTCTCCATGCTGCTGTGGATGCAGAACACAAGGCGCCGTTTGTTTTTCTTTTGATTTGCGCATTGCAGATTAGCGCACACAAAGATGTGAAAACAGTAGTAATTATGTTCAACCTTTTCCCAAGGTGCCCCCCCCCCCCCCGGCCTCCAATTCTATAAACGAATGATGCATCTTAACTGATGGAAATTGCTCTGTCAAACAAGCGCTAAAGTAGCTAAAGTGCTACTCATGTGACATTCCAGGGTAACAATTAACTGTTTTTTCTTTCTTCCAGTTTCACTGGCAAACAAAAATGATTTGCTTTTACTCTTAATCAGAAAATGCCACCCTGTTCTGATTAAACCGCCGCTACTGCAGCTGATGCTAATGCTAATGCTAATGTCTGCTAGCAGTGGTTGCTTCCTGCGTTTCCTCTTTTTCCTCTTCTTCTTTTGATTGCAGCGGTCACTTCCTGTTCTTGGTCGCAGTGCTGCTATAATGTTAGCGGAAACAAGACGGGTCAAAAACGCTTCAGGCTTGAGCTGTGCCAGACGGACGTGCTGTGCATAGTTGTTTTAAATAAAGAAAATTCTGCTTCAGGTGAATTTGAGGGAGGGATTTTTCCAAAGCAACTGTTAAGTACAAAAACTTTACCAGTCAAAAAAAGGAAGATCCTTTCGTCACCACTCGTGCCTGAACGCTAATCTAATCTGATCTTCTAAGATATAATGTAATATTTATTAGAATATGTATTACTATCTAACTTCCTGCAATCGTTCCTTCCTACTTTAGGGCAGCACAACCCATCATTTAATACGACTGTCTGCTCAGAGTAGCTTCACGTGGAATTAAGTCACCTGTCAGTGCACTCTGTGGCTCTATAACAGCAGAACGGCACAGAAACCCTCTTAACTATCTCATCATGCTGCAGCCTGACAGCGTGGAAACTCTCTCCCTTTCAGGGTCGCTTTCTGAAGCGGTGATGAATTTCTCTTCCTGTCATTACGGGAGACCTCGCAGGTTTTGAAATGGTTTTGAAATGGGGATGATGAAAAGCTTGAACGCAAAATGCGATTACATGCAACGGGTTGCTCTCTTACCCCCCACTGCTGGTTTCCTCTGCTATTCTGCTACTGCACCCGTCTGAGAGTGACAAACACCAGGATGTCATCAAGGGCTTTGAGCTTATTCCTGTCTGAGGTTTTTGTTTGAAAACTGGGTTGCAAATGTTGTGTTTATTTATTTACCTCTGGTGATTTCCTTCCCCCAAAAGGGGAAAGCGAAGAGGCTGCGACCATCCAGGCCGAGAATAAAGAACGGGAGAACAACGGAGAGCGAAATGTGAAAACTGCTGATAAGCGGCTTTAATGTTCAGTGTTTTGTCAAAATGTCAAATTACAAGTGAGTCTGCTGACTAAATTCAAAGCAACATGAAAAAAAACACACCAATGTTCACTAAACCACTTGAAATTCCTCGAGAATCAACTGCAAGGCTTTTCCGAACGAAAGAACGACACTTCCAAATTTTTACCTTGGTTCAGTGTTACTCAGCGTTCAAACGCCTCTGATTTCAACCCCCAAAATGTTGCTCGTCCATCTTGCCAACCTCAAACAGATGGTGGTTTCCAGTCAGTTTCCACCGATGCATACAAAAGACATCGAAACTAAAGCAAGAATTGCCCCTTGCGCTAATAGGGATAATAGGGACGATCTGATCTCATCTTAAACAATTCCGACTGCGCCAGTTGACTGTGACTGACAGAGTCCAATCAGAAGCTCTCTATCCGCCCTCTACCCAGTCGCCTTTGATAATTCCATCGACCGTGTCAGGTTGTCAAAGAGGGGATTCGTTATTTCAGCGGGGTTCTGAGTGTTTCCGTTTGCGCTGCGTCTATGTATTCCTGCTATACACTTTCTGTATCTCGCTCGTGCACGCACGCACACACACACACACACACACACACACACACACACACACACGCACTCATTGCTCCCTGTTATTCTTTCTCTTTCTTGGTCCCGCCACGGTGTCTCCTGTGCATATCCTCCTCCTCCTCCCCCTCCTCCTCCCAACCTATTCCCATCCCCACTCTCCAATCATTGACATTTTCGCTCCCTCACCACCCCCCCACTCCGCCCTCCACCCCCGGCTCCAGACCTGCTATCTCATTCGGATGCACGGCCGTATATTTGGCCTTTTTGTCGAGACAGCCCTGCTCCTGGAGGATTCTTCTGGAATCAATTTGGCCCGCCGGTGCCAAGTCACTGATCAACAATTTACAGGCCATCAACTGCCGGGGCTGCTGGGAGGCCGTTTAACCGGTATATTAGGTGTGTGACATGACAGAGCACCCCCCCCACCCCCTCTCCTCTCTTCCCCTCCACTATCCCCCCCTCACACTCCCCCAACCTAACCTGCTTTAAACACACAGGAACACCTTTGAGGCTGCTTTTCCTCCCCCTGCGTACGCGGCGTTTCTCATTGCGGTTGCCAGTTGTGCTTTGCCTGCAGCCTCCTCTCATGTGTGCTGACATGTTGCCTTCTGGGACCTGATGGATTTAAATCGATGAGGGAGGGTTTTAGTGTGTCAGAGCGCGAGGCGCGGGCAGCAAAAGAGTGCGAGTTCAAAGCTGCTGGATGCTGCTGGTTCTGACATTTTTCCGTTTTTTTTTTTTCTTCTTTTTCTTCATCCCAAGCGTGGAGGATCGGCTTTAGCTGCCTGGTTATCACAATTCTATTTTCTAGCTTTGAATTGGCCAGCCAGAAGCCAGAAGCCAAATTGCTAATGTAAAACATTCAGTACCTACACGGGCCAAGCGTGGCCGCGGACTCTTTCCGCTGGAGGGGGGAAGGAAAAAAAAAGCCATCCCTGCTCATTTCAGCGTGACTGGAGGTTGAGTTGGAGCCGGCGTGGATTTATCTGCAGCAGACCTGCATTTGTGACTAATTTAGACAAATAACCCAATTACAGATTGCTCACATGTCCCTGCTTCCCTTTGTTACACTGCGTCAAATACCAGCACACAATTAAAAAAAAAAAAAAAATGCCGCATCCGTGGAGATTAATTAGCTTCTTGGGGATGATTTTTTTTTTTTGCTGTCTGTGTGTGTAACAGGAAGGAGGTGGGGGGGGAAGGAAAAGCAGAGTGAAAGGTGGGAAAACAAACAGAAGAGGAGGTGCGAGGCCCTGCCGGCTGGAGTGTGGTGGTTGCCATGCCGACCGCCGTGGAGTGACATCAGCTGCTGTGATGCTACCTGGCGGTTCTCATCAGTGTATTAGTCAGCTGACCGGCCTGCCAGGAATCACCACCAGGCCCAGTTCCAAAAGCCCAGTTCCCAGGTTAAAAAAAACGGAGCTGGAACTTCGCCGCAGAGGTCAAAGGTCGTTGCTCCCGTCCCGAGTGGGAGTTTGAAGGACCAGCGCGTCACATTTCAAACGTTCGATTGATATTGGCAGTTTTTTTTTATTTTTTTTTATTTAAAGCTGTGACAAAACGCCCTTCAGCTCCCCTTTAATCAGAGCACAGATGGCTCCCGTGTCATGAAGGGTGTGTCAAGTAAAACGCCAACACGCACACACACACACACACACACACACACACACACGCACACACACCTGCAGGCACACTAGACGTGGAGGTCTTATCAGGACGCCCCAGCTGTGTTGCCAGACGTCGGGGCTCGGCTCTCCGTCTGTCGGCCGAAGTCGAACTGCAGGTGTTTAAAATTAGATTTGGCATCGATCACCCCCCCGACCCCCCATCCCCGCCTTCCGCCCTCCACCCCAACTTGAATTGGCGGGGGCGGGCCCGGACGGCAGAGGTGATCCCTCTCCGGCTGTCCGTCCGCTGGACCCCAGTCCGGGCCAGTCAGGAGGGAGAGAGGGAGGGAGGGAGGAGGAGGCAAGGAGACGTGGAGGGGAGGAGGGGGCAAGGAGGGGATTCGGAACAAAAGGGTTTTGGTTTCTTGATAAGAGGAGTAAGGAAGGTTGGAGAACTTTAGCAAGTACAGAACAGATCAATACCTGATGTCTGAGTTACAAACACAGGGAACACAACGTTTGCTCTCATGATTATAATTGGCCGCAATGACGTATTGGCTGGAGATTGAAATACGAGCAGTGGCTGCAGTTTGGATTCTTGAACGGGTATTTGGTTTTTAGAAACAATTTTAATTAGACTTTTAATGCCCAGAAAATGTGAACAAACACACACATCACACCTCAACACCCCAACAACATCCAGTCTTAAACTGGTATCAGTGTCAACATACTGATCAGGATGTTGTTGCCACTCTTCTCACTGGTTGGCTGGGGTGATGATTGGAGGCTACAGGCTCCCTTAGTCATATCACTGTTGTATATACTATATTTGCACGTTAATTGCATTTTCCAATACTACGCTTCTCCTCCTGAAGTGCACTGGACTGAAAGCTGATTTTCGCACTTTTCTGCGTTTCCGTCCGAGCTGGAAACACATTGCCATTCTCACCGCTGCTGACTGGACATCGGGAGGTTTTATCCTGCCTCCACCCATCAGCCACCCCCCCCCCCTCCTGCTTGAACCTCCGGGAGCCTGAGCCGCTCGTCCCTTTAGCGGAGAGGCGCCATAAAGTCTCGCCAAGCGTGACGTCCGCTCATTCCACGCCCGCTAACGGCCCGCAGCTGCAGTGGCTCCACTCACTGGACTGTCGGCGCCACCATCACTGCCCCTTGTTATGTCTGTGAAGTACTGCCTCGCCAAATGTGAGGTACATTGATTTTTTTTTTTTCTTTTCGGTTAACATGCACCCACCGAGGTGTGCAGCATCCCGATGTCAACCTCAGCGCCTCTGCAGGGCCGTATTTACGATCTCGAGACGACTCCGGTTCGGATCCCTCCGATATCTCCCAATCTCGGCTGTTGTTTCGGCTGATTCCCCAGCGGCCCGTCTCACCGCTGTCTTAATCGTCGTCCAATTAGAGCTCCCATCGCCCCGAATGGGAGGCACATTAGCCTTGCTGCCTTCGACCGCGAGCTGCGGCGGAATCTTTAATCCAAAGGGGCCGTTTGGGAACGCAGGAATGGGTTTTGCCACATTGATGAAATCATCGCAATGCCATAAATGTAATCAGCGCGCCGCGGTGCCTTCGCGGTCTGCGCTTTGCTCGTGGATTGAAGCGGGGAACGTCTTGAAGGAACCAAGAAACCAGTCCAGCTGCATCCAACTCAGCACGTTGGAACTTTTTGGGGCCAATGGCTTCCACTTATCGGCTTCTCCCCAAACGCTTGTGTCTGAGTTTTCCAGCAGAAGGTTTGAACTCACGTTAAACTCCTGCTAGTTGCTGTTAATGTTGCCCTCCGCCATACAACCTTGATTTTTGCCGTAAAAAAAAAAAATTTGAGCTGAAGCCAGTCAGTTAGAACGGAAGCGACAAGCAGGGAGTTTGCTTTTTACCGTATCACATCAAACTCAGTTAAACTCACCTCTCCTCTCTTATTTTCCCCTCCCTCCATCGCTGTCTTCTTTCCCACTCGACCCTGCCGCGATATCCATCTATGCCGAACTGTTGAGGGACGCACTCATTTCACAGGTCAATTAATTTTAATCAGAGTGTGTCAATTTAATCTGACTTCAAACCGCTAGACGGACACTTTTGTGAAAATCTCATTAACCTTCCCGTTTCCAATCTGCTCACTTCATCTGCAGGCAGAGCAGCGGCATAGCCTTTTTTTTTGTGTCTCCACTCCCCCGCAAGATTTCCACGCTCATTCTGTTGGTAAACAAATTTCAGCAGAATACTGATAAAGTCATCGGGATTAGGGATGCCCCCTGCTGGGAGGCGCTGACACTGCCGCTGACCCCAGTCTCCTCACGTACCTGTTTTAATAGCAATAACGCCGGCGAGAAAATCAATGTGATCTCAAGATAAGGTTAAGGTTAAATGATTGTCACGGCGATAAGAGATGACTGCGGCGGGAAGAGGGCGGAATATAAAAAGCCCAGGAAACGAGGGCGGGCCGCAGAGAGCGCCAACATAAAAGTCTTTCCTGTTGCACCAACCTGAGTGTGAAAGTTACACACTGAAGATAAAAACGGACGTATTTTTTTTTCCAATTCAAACACGTTCTTTTGCAGCTGTGTTGTTTTTCCCGGTTTTTGGCTGTACCGCTCTGCGTGTGAGAGATAACTGTTATTAGCGCTCTGTGTCCATTTGGCAGGAAATCCATGGAGGAACACCAGCCGTAAACACACGGCAGCCTATCAACTATAATTATTTCTGTTGTTGTGATGTTTATTCCATTCCAAAGAAATTACATTTCAGGGTGTTTCTGGGTGAAAACTGGGGGGACGGATTGTCAACAAGAGAGAGGAAAAAAAAATCTATAGCTGCACGGAAGATAGGACAAGAAAAACATGATCACGTGATCTCTCCAACAGAGAGAAAAACTACCATTAAACTAACAATAATATATGTGAAGAGATTTTTTGAAGAAAAGTGCTATAAAATGTTAAATATATTAATGCCAAATATATATATACAGTATATATACAGTATATGTATACAATATGTAGAAGAACTACAAATGTGACGACTAATTGCAGATTCGTGAATATCTTCATAAATCCTTGACAGAGTTGGCAGAAAAGAAAAAGCATTTGCTGTTGAATTCTGCTGCCCAGTATGATGAAAATATGAAAAAGAAAAAAAAGCTGCACCAGAGGCTCTGAGAAAGCCCCAAAATATTAAATAAATCAATGAACCAGTGCTTAAATTAACTGCTGTGTATTTCTGCTGATAAGTGTATTTACAAAAATTGCATCATTAGCATTTTAACGTGCAAAAATGGGCAAAAAAAAACCCCACAGTCCTTTATGTTATAATGATAAACAGCGCAGGCCTTGCGACCAACATTGCAATTACAGCAAACATAGCAATTAGCCGCGGGGCTGCTGCACGTGTGCAGAGTTGTCACAGATTAAACAATGTAGACAAACAGCGTCCTGTAGACCAGTCGTTATTTTCATCATCGCACAGCAGCTTTAAACGAGAGGTCCAAAATGTTTTTTTTTTTTAAATGTGATTCGATACTTAAAACACTTAATATATGCTGAGTTCTGGTATTACCTCAGGGGGCGCCGCACACACTTCATTAGGCCCGACTCTTGCTGCAGCTGCGGCGCTTTTGGGTACTTCTGCAGACTTCTGTAGAATGAAAAGCAGCGAGCGAGGAAACATGATTAAAAGGTCAGTAAGCAAGATTCAGTTGCATCTAGTGGCCAGACAGCAATACTGCAACTGAACAAATGGGTGAATCTAAGCGGACTGGCCTGGAGAATGCAGACAGCAGCATCATGCACAGACATTTCTGGATGTCTTATGAGTGAATTCCATCTGCAAAGGTGTAATTTCCTGTAATCTGGTGTCCCTGAAGGTCTCACATATTTCTTTATGAGAGCTTTGAAATGTGTTAAACCTGTGAGATTCACCTTCTGTTCGACTATAGAAACATGATCAAGGACTTTCTCTTTATGTAATATAAAATAATAAATGTGAATTTTTTAATTTTTAAATTCCATTTCATGGCAGTTGCATCTGTGTTGCATACAAGCTTGTTTGTTAGTTGTTGTTTTTTTTGGATTTGTTGCTCCGGAAGTGGAGAGACGTGCAGGCCTTTCATCTCCGTCTTTATCCCCATCCGCTCTCCCATTCTCTTTCTTTACACGGTTGCACATACCCCACCTAGGATATAATAAAGAAAAAAATAAGAGAAAAGGGGTCTGAAGGCGTTTCTTTACGTGCCGTCACAGCTTGTCATTCTCACCTCCAGGTGATTTGACTCAGTCCACCTGCTCTGCACGCTGTCCTATACACGGAGTTCAAACTCTGGGAACGTTCTTTTCCTTTTGAGGGTGTTCAATAGAGGACATTTGGCGTGAAACTAGATGGATTCAAGAGGAACCGGCGATTGTCCCTGCTACCAAACACAACTTCCTACCTTTTGTCGAGCTTGTAATTTTTTTTTTTATGGAGCAAGAATACGAGAGCATAAACGCAGCCGGGCAGCAGGCGTGCATCAACACTCCGGGGCGCGCTTCATGTACAGGCGCTGACCCCGGTCTCTTTAGTATTCTGATGATGGTGCGCGATTCTCTGTCAACATTTGACTCCGCAGGCGGCGGGCATCAGACTAATACAGCGAGAGGCCGGCGGCCCCGTGGCTCCGCCAGGATTAAGCGGACAGAAAAGGCAGACTGACAGAGAGAGAGAGATTCGGCGGCGACGACTACGGTGACGGCCGTCCTTACACGTGGTGTTAAATGTTGGTGTCCAGTCGCCGATCTGAGCGGATCCGTGTGTTGTCAGGTCACGGTTGCAGACGGGAGAACTGAAGCTTGTGAGACTTTCTCTAGGTTGTTTCATTCCTGCAGAGTCTGATGTGTGCAGCCACATAGAGACAAACCATCCATTTGCACTCACGCACGCACCTACGGACAAGTTAGAGTTCCCAATTCACCTCCAATAGCTACCAATGAACAAATCTCGTTTAGGTTCTGGCAAAAGAAGGGAGCTGATGCTGCAGGTTGCACTTTGAAAAAAAAAAAACACCAAAGAAGAGAAAGGAGAAATACACAAAGTATCACAGTCGGAACAGCTTTATGAGGATGGTACATTAGCATAACAAAACAAAAAAGCAACAAAAATAAAACGCGTTGCTCTTTCAGCAGGACGTTAATATGCAGCTTTGCATCTTTGAAAATGTTGTAAAATGGCTTAACTTGTTGTTGGAGTCTGATTAATCATCTTAAAGTGACAATTTACCACGAGATGTTGTATTTTTGCGTTGCATGTTCAGCCTATAGAAGTGTCCTCAGCAGTCTCCAGTGTAGCAGCAGTGAACCTCCACTGAGCAAACTAGCAGAGAACAGATACGATGGGACCGTCATTGTTTCATGGAAAGGAACTTTTAGTGTGGTATTTTTGAAGATGTGAAAAAAAAATAATAATATGTGAAATAAAATTTAAAAAAAACTAAAAGCATATAAAACAAATCTAGGAAATGATCCTTGTGTTCACTGTGGTTAACTGTAGCTCAGGACGTGGAAAAAAAAGCCCCTCAAAGTCAGACCCTCCGCCCTTCATGTCAAACGCTACATTATAATGAAGCAGTTTTGCTTTAAGCCCCTTTAACATTCCCCTCACACACTGATTGCCTCTGGATATGCTTCAGCTGGAGTACATTTACGCCCCGGCATTAAAATGCGTCGGCAGTACGCGCAGCGAAAATTGGATTTCTCTTTGCCTCGCTATGATGCAGATTGTGTCCTTCACGTCCTCGGAATGTGACAGTAAACATCTCGTCTCGCCGGCTCGCTCAGATGTTTTTTGACAAGTGTTTCGTACTCCGGGACGCTCTGTCGGCTCCTGCGTTTGCTCCTTGTGGGTCTTTAGCTAACATCCATCCATCCATCCTGCGTCGCTCATACTGTCCCGGCCACCTCAGGCTGCCGAGGGGCGTCGGGGGTGATATCCTACACACACGCACACACGCACACACACGCTCAGGGAAATACAGCCAATGCTGCTGCAGTAATGTCCTGATACGAGCAAAGCTGATAAATAAACAGGCTTTGGAGCCGTCGCTGAGAATCTAAACACATTTACGCTTCTGATAGTTCAAACCCAGGAGACAGCTGCTGAGAGGGTCTGAACCCAAACACACTTTTTTTTTTTTTTTTTTTTAATATCTGCAAGTCCGATTTATTATCTTTGAGCAAAGCACCTCAAGTCATGAAGGGATGGTTCCACCAAAATTGGAATTTCAACCACACTGTGATGTTTTCAAATCCACGTAATCTTTCGGGAGTTTTTCGGAGTGAAAGAATGTTAACATAATGCAGTGCCAACACAGTGGAGCCTGCAATGTCGTTTACTGCAGAAACAAACAATCGAGCCAAAAAAACCCCACAGCAACAGGAAAAATGCGACACTTCTGCATACGAATCACCTGGCACCACAGAAGCTAGTTCTGTCGACTTGGCCGATGGATGACTGGAGAATAGTCAGCCACGACAATATTCGAAAAACATGTATTAGGACTATGAGTGTATTGTGACCTCAAGCAACTTTTGTTTTAAGGCTATTTGCAAAGTACAACCGCTGAAACGTGTCGATAAACTGTTAGCCACCACCGCTAACTCCGTGTTCTGCTTGTGTTTTGTGTTCGCTGACAGCGAAACTCAAGAGGCAGCGATTGTGCCTCTCCAGTTTCGCTCCTGTTAGCCGTTTTAACACTGCTGGCGTGTTAACACCGTTTGAGTTAAGCTGTTGCTGCGTTCTGCTTTTTGTGGACTGTGGACGCTCAGGTAGTAACAAAGCCAATGGAAACGCGGCCCTACCAAGCCGTCTTTTTCCACTGAGAATCGTCTCAATTGACCCTGATCGGTTAAGTAAGACTATGAGTGAAAAATCTCTCAGCTCGGAGCTTGGCAGTACGGATGAGTGCGTTTCCAGGCTTGGGTTCTCGTACCTCCAGATGCCTTGCAGGGTGACGTTTTTCTGTATTCAGTCAAACAAAATCAATGTGTTATCAGGGTTTTTAACTGATAGTGCTTCAGACTTTGAGAATTGTGTACGCGCCTCGTCCTTTATCTTGTCTCCGAGCTTCACAGGGATTTTTTTCTGATTTATTCGAGCACATCTACAGAAGGACTTGCCATTTTGCACGCCCTCGAACCAAGTTACCCGCTTCTCTAATTGGCAGAAGTTAATCTTTGAACCTGCGGCGTAGATTAGTGTTTTGCCCGGCGTCGAAGTTTGTAGCGAATATTTTATGGCTAATCCTGCTTTATCAGATCTTCACGACATGAGGGAATTTTATTACGCGCGCCAGGGCGCAGAATTAGGTTGAGAAGTGTTGTGCGCAGCTTCGTGTGGATAAAATTTGAGGGAGAAGAGAAGCAGCGTGCAAATGAGTTTTGTGTGCTAGTGCAAATGTCATCAAAGATAAACTGAGCTCCAGGGACGTGATCGTGCGCGTAATTATTGAGAAGGAGCCGAGGAAGGATTAATACCGAGGGCTTTTTGTCACTGTTTTAAATAATCCATTAAAAACATGAGAAAGCAAAACGATTTCGCTTTTCCAAGCGTCACTCGAAACTGAGGCACACCTCTTAGACTGCATAACCCACCGAAAACAAAACCAAACAAAAAAACTAGTGCGGCACGACCAAACCTTCAGGAATGTTTCTTCTTAAACTTGTGAGGCAAAGAGACTGAATGAAAATGCTTTAGACTGGAGCTCGGCAAGATGGACACGCAAGAGTTCACACAAGAAATTCCATCTGGCCAGAATATTAGGTTAGTTCTCCCTGCTGTGTTTTGATAGCAATGACATCCCTGACATCTTTGGAGGTTTTGATTTGCAGTTGTATTTAGAAACTATGTTTACAAGTGCACGGGAATTGTACATCGATTTGAAACAGCGATCAAAGAATGGTTGTTATTTTTCAAGCTTGATTTGTGCATTGGTCTCTTTCTTTGAGTCTTCTATCGTTTATTTGCCCTCTGTTTGTTTAGCTGCTCCTGGTTATTCACCTCTTTGTCTGCTGTTGATGTTATACACAAATGCATTGAAAATCAAGTTTAGCTGTGGCTATAGCTGCTGCAACATCAACATTGATATTTCTTCATACAAATCAAAGAGACAAAAGTCGCTCCCTGCTGCCCCCTCGTATTAAGCGGCGAACCGGAGCTCCCGGAGACGGACGGCGGTCCTGTGCCTTTAAATCAGCTCCCCACTTAAAACACAAAGAGCGCAGCAGACTCATTAATTGAATTAATTTCCATGCCTCCCCAGGAGCTGCTAATCCACCTAAAACACTTTTGTCCGTATCAGTTCTACTGGAGAGAGCTTTTTGTATCGCATCTTGTTTGAATTTTTCAGTTTCCGGAGAGGCCACTCAATGCGTGTGTGTGTGTGTGTGTGTGTGTGTGTGTGTGTGCGTGCGTGCGTGCGTTTGCGTGCGTGTGTGCTGCTCCAATGTACTGCTGAGGGCTATGCTCACCCACCACACGGCACTGGCCGCCACCACGGCCATCATCGTCATAATGGAGATAAAATTAATTTACTTTACACTTCCTTCCTTTATTGGCCTGCGACTCCCCGTCTCTTTCATCTCCTCCTTGTGCCTTGTCACCACAGACTCTCTCTCTCTCTCTCTCTCTCTCTCTCTCTCTCTCTCTCCTTCTGTACAATTTATCTCCTGTGTCAAGTGCGTGTGTCCCGCTCTCCCGCTGTCCTCTCGCCGTCTTCCTTTGTGTTTCCGCTGCAGGTCGGCCTGCAGCCTCCTCATCCTCTCTGTCTGGTTTTGTGCGGCAGACAATGGGAAGCTAAGACTCCCAGACGCACGCAGACCGGCTCAGCTGCATTTCTGTCTCATATGTTTCGAGCTCCTCCTTTTGTTCTCATTGGAACGGCGCCGTAATTTCTTTGCACTTATCTTTCTCTGAGCAACACCCTCCTGCAGCAAAGTCGTGTGGTGGCTTCGCCGCCGCTGACTGCGATTCGTCCTTGAGTGACGTTTCCAAAAGTGCTTCTGACTTGCGAGTGGCTGTTTAGGAACAAACGCATGGAAAAAATACAGCAAAGTTTGAGGTTTTTTTTTTTCAGTCGTCTTTTTTGCTTAAGCTCACACCTGGTATTTAAAAAATGAAGTTCATTATGAGAGGCGTGTGACTTTAGACGCATATGAATAAAAGCATATTCCAGTCTATTAACCCTAAAACATCAATTTGTTTCCGACCTAATGTAATACTTAAAGGGGGACATTTTAATTGAAACTCTCTGTGAAACAGCCCCAGGTGGCAAGTGATCTGCGGAGATTCTTTGCCTTCACCCCAAAGACTTTTCTCATTTGATGAGATGAGATGATCTCATCATTTGAACTTCTTTTCATTTTAGAATTCCCCCCACAAACTTCCAGTCGCAGCTGGGGCCTGATCTCCGTCAGTGTGTTGTAAACAAGCCTCAGCCGTCGGTTTGTGCTTCCCTCCGCTGCGATAAAGCCCCCCCCCCCCCGCTCCCGCAGACCTCATTGACTTTGTGTTTATTTGACCAACAAACTGTACGGTGAAGTCTTAGAATTTGCATTTTGTATTGCTCGTTATCCATTCGTCCATCATCCATCTGGTTTATGACCTGGCAGAGAGAGCTAACGCTAATCCATAGCTACATAACCACACATGCCGTGGAGGAAAATGTGATCAAGTGATTAGAATTCCGACATACAATAACGTTAAACTAAAGAAACTCACTTTGTTTTGTATATACCAAGTTCTCCGATGGGATAAAACATTGCATTTTTGTCGCCTCAAACCAGACCTGGGCAAAGTACGGCCCGCGGGCCACATCCGGCCCGCTGCGTGTCTCTGTCCGGCCCGCATGAGGCTGATCACCCACCCCCCCCCGCCGCCGCCGTCACCGAGAGCTTGTCAGCACGTTAGCACGATAGCGACAGCGCGTTTCCCCAGTCCCCATCAACGAAAGCGCGATTTCACCCCCCGGGTCCGTCGACAAAACTTCCGTGGCCCACCGACACGATTCAGGTTTGCCATGTGGCCCTTTGCAAAAAATAATTGCCCACCCCTGCCTCAGACACTCTCTAATGGCGGAGGACGTTTTTCTTTTTCTGGGAAACGGCACCCCAATGCGCTTTGCTACTAAAACAACTTGCAGACTCTCAAAGTTCTGTGTAAATCCAGGACCTTAAGTATTTAATCTCTGAGCTGCGCATCGGCGAGGGAGGCGGCTTTGAAGGGATCCAAGTCGTGCGGTGCATGACTAAATTCACAAAGGAGGCTGAGGAAGCGGTAAAAAGTCGACCTGGCCTCATCGTGTCTCTCTCTCTCCACTTCAATAACGCCGTCTGAATTCTCAGGGACATTTGCGAGGGGCCTGCGCTGCGTGTTATAATCACCCTGACCTGAGGTTGATTTAACGCAGGCGAAGCTTCGCAGCTTGTGCGAAGTAGCGCCGGTGCTGCTTCGGAGAAAACGGCCTGTGACTCTCTTCGGAAATGATTCAAGGGTGTCGGCCGCCGAATTGTTCTGCGGGGAAATGATGAGGCAATGTCATTAAGCAGACAGTGGCGTACGAAAAACCGTTTGGCTCCTTTGGGGACTGTGGAATGTGTTAATCATTGTGTAGAACAAAAAGGATTTGTAATAACGCGGTGGCAGCTGCTGCTGCTGCTACTGCAGCAGCAGGGAGAAGCTCTCCTTCTTTCCGGTAATTTGTTTGCTTTGCATTTCACATTGTATGAAAATATCAATCAACGTTTTCATTCAACAGCTGTTATTCATCTTGCAGTTTTTGGTTGTTATTTTGTCTCTTTGAACATTGAGGTTCAACTGGTGAAATTGCAGGGTTTGCATTGGCTTTGAATGCAATGCAATGCAATATGCAATTTAGGATGTTCATATATGTATCCGAATTAAAATGTTCAATTAAAACTGCAGAATTGCAAATAAGTCAAAAACAAAAAACTGACCAAATTAAGCATCTGCTGATTGCATTCACACAACAGTTTCTGTTGGGCTTGAACTTAGTTACACTTTGAATTGCAGATAGATACACATGCTTTGCATTCAGGAACAGTTGCATACAAATGCATCTGTATTTTGCCCCCCCCCCCCAAAATCAGTTGTCAGCTTAATATAAAAAACAAGTTTTCTCTCCCCAATCAAGGCTTGCATACACCCAGAGTTGCTCTCCGTCTCTTGTTGTTGGATTTACATATAAATGTCTATTTCCTGCCCTTTTACTCACCCTTCCTCCCTTGTAACCCTGTCTCTGTCTCCTTTCCTTTGATCAAACATGTTTTTTTCCCCCCATGTTTGCTGGCAAGTCAAGCTTGACTGGCTGGCAGTGGCCTGGCTTTTAAATGTGCTGTTTCTTTTTGCTCCGCTGTCACAGATCACTAGCCAGAGACTGAAGTGGCAATGCTCTGCAGTGCAACTCATACATTTCCCAATGATGCTTATTGAAAAGGTGATTTTCTGCCCGTCTGTATTAATAAGCCAGCTTGGCATATGAGGCTCCGATGGCACGAAAACAGTAATAAGAAGTAGGATAAAAATTAAACCCTGTGGACTGGGATTTATCAGCGAGGTCTGATGAGGAAACACTCCCTGCTAATTTTTTTTTAACTTGTGTTATTAGGAAGGCCTTATTTCAGCGCTGCCAATAAAACTTAAAAAGAGTCGACACATATCCACGCAGAGCTACCCTTTTAACACAGGGATTGGATAAATGTGCATGGTGCAGTCAAATTGAGCGCAGTCAGAGGATTGCTGGGCTCTCGTAATTATACCACTCTTTGTCCTTAAACCAGTTACTGAAATAAATAGCATGGTTGTGTGAAGTATTGCCAGTCTGTGCTACTCCGTGCAGCCAGGAGTCCGTGTAATAGGTGTTGGGGCCGCGGAAGATGCTCAGGGCAGTCCTGTTCCAGAGCGAGTACACGAACATGTCGTCCTGTAGTGCAATTTGTCACGCACAACGTAGCAGAGCCCTGAAGCAAAGTGTTTTATTGTCTATTTTGCTCCTAATGGGATCGCAGCTTCTGATAGAGGACCATCCTGCCGCAGGAAATGGTTGATTACTGAGCTAATAAATCATACAAGAAGCAGGGCATTCTTTTTTCTTTCTTTTCTTCTTCTTCTTCTTTGAAATAAGTTTGACTTCTTCGGCAAGTATTTGGCAAAGAAGTCGCCGTGAGGTTGTGACCCACTGGATGCCCAGATTAAAATAGGAAAATACATGTTCCTAGGAACAGCTATGCTGCCATTTTCTGAGGTCTGTGTGAGGAATTTTCATTTCAATTCCTTATGAATTTATATTTTATATATTTTTTAAACTGTCATGATAATGTGAAAAAACCCGTAATATGTGTGTTTTCCAGTATGGATGAGGAAAAGAATATCTAAAATTGCAAAGTATTGATCAGAATGTCATTTTTAGTATCTTAATGCATATGTTAAATGAAAGTAACACTACCATGGCACTACGTAGTCGCAGTACAACCCAGTAGTTTGTAGATAATTCTGAAAACAAAAGTCAGAATAATTACAACAAATTTGATTTGAATAATAACTTTATTATTATTATTATTATTATTATTATTATTATTATTATTATTATTATTATTATTATTATTATTATTATTATTATTATAAGATAGAGAATCACAGATTGCTTTACGACAGTCACTCACCACGTCAGTATCCGGGCCGCTTTACGGCAAGCATGGGGAAGCGGACAGCTTGTTGTTAGCCGAGGAAAGCTTCCTGCTGCCGTGGAAACTGTTCAGCTGTAGTATCAATTCAGTCTTTGCCCGAGCACGAACAACACATTATACGTGTCGGCATTGTCAAAGCGGTGGCATGGACGTCGGAGAGCTCCTGAACTATCAGGTAAGCGTTTTGTTTTGCCTCACGGCGCTGCAGAGCTTCCTTGGTAGCTCATTCATTGGAGTGCATTCGAGAGCAGTGCTAGCACTTTGCCGCCAGTAGAAGTTCGGTTTCGAGATGCACTTTGCTGTTTTACAATCTCATTTTAGGCTGCCACCTGCCAGAACATTGCACAGGGAGGAAAGCATTTTGAGGCGCTTAACGCGACATGATGCTGGTCCTTGTTTAAATGCGGATGACGTTAGCTGTTAGCCTGTTAGCACGCCTGACGCTATCATCACTTTCCTCTGCGAAGTTAGTTTAAAATCGCGTTTATGATCGGTTATTGGCTTTATCGACTCGTAGGGAGGCACTATCGAAGCACCCCTTTCAGCGGTACTGAATTAAATAGATACGAGTTTGTCTGTGTAAATGTGTAAAATTAGCAATATAATGACGCATTGTTGCAGTGAGTTTTATGTCATGCTGGTCAGTGAGTCCAAACTATGAAGTATTTATCACAAAATTGTACAAATAAATCGTGTAGGATTTGGGTGTTTCTATGTTTTTTGTGAAATGAAAGTGGTGATTTTAGGTGACTGTGCTCTAGTAAATGCTGATAACGCTCTTGTTTTACAACACTGAATAAATAAGAGACCGTCTTTTTTTTAAATTTATATATATATATATATATATATATATATATATATATATATATATATATATATATACATATATATATATATATATATATATATATATATATATATATTTTAGTAGATTTATGATTGCAAAGAGAAACCAGAAACTCTGAAAAGTCACTTTGCCATATTACAAGCTATTTACTTTTTTCACGGAATTACATTTTTTTGTTGTTCTTTTCGTTCTGTCTGAATCTTCTGTAAAGAGATTTACGTGCATCTTCTTATCAGTTCTAAGCAATTAAATCTTTGATGGAAGCCCCTGGTTTACCTACCACTTTATGCAATCCTTCCATTTGACTGTGCTCTTTCCCTGTGCAGCCTGATAGGGGAGCCAAGCGCCCCAGGGAGGAGGACGGCGGAGCAGCGGGGGGAGATGAGGACGTTCGGGGTGGGAAGCACCTGAAAGGACTGAGTGCCCGGGACCTGGCCAGATACCGGGAGGCAGCGGGACTGGCAGTGGAAGCAGGGATTGACCTGAGGGAGTCTGACGAGCTGAGAGAGGACAGGAAGAAGATCCTGGAGAAACTGATGGACCAGGACGAGGACGAGCCAGAAGTAAGTTAAATTCTTCATAAAAGAGTGAAAAAAAAAGGATTAAACGTAAGTTCAATCCTGTTTCTATCGTCTATGTTTTATTGTTCTATGCGTAGAGATGAAACTGTGCAGCACTCTGCGGCTGAGGCTGTTTTAAAGCGTCCTAGAAATAAAGTTGGATTGGATTGGATACACGCTCACTACACTATAAGCCACTTCTTGGCAGAAAAGTACCGTATTTCTCAGATATATCCTGACGATTCTTACCTGAACATGAACGTTTTCAAAGTGAAAGCACCCTATTAGGACGGTGGCCGAGTGAAAAGGCTCCAGAGCAGAAGAAAACGTGTTATTACTGCGCGCTTGTTCTTTTTCTCTGCCTTTTTAAGCTTTCACTGCGTCAAGGCTCCTTGGAACTAAAAGCTGCACTCTCCCATTATCAGACAAGTGCAATTTCTTAACCGCAATTATCTGCGCAACAAATTACAGGCTTTCGAGCCCGTCGGAGCGGTGGTAAAAAGAGACGCTCTCTTGTTCCACCCACGAAAAAAAAATTGCTGCTCTGCTCATTTTAAAATTTCTCTTTGTCCTGCTCAAACAGTCGGAACCAGTGGACGAGAGCTCAGTGAAGAAAATGATCCTGACCTTTGAGAAGAGGTCGTACAAAAACCAGGAGCTGAGGATTAAGTTTCCAGACAACCCGGAAAAGTAAGCCTATTACAGAACGTTCAAACGATTGTTCTCTGTCTTTAACAACTTAGTCCTCTGCAAGAAGCTCAAACGTTTTCAGCCAACGACGGTTCTGTGTGTGTGTGAGAGCGGCGCGAAAAGAAGGGCGCGACGGGATAAACGATTGTACCAATTAACCGTTCCTGAACCCAGGTTCATGGAGTCGGAGCTGGATCTGAACGACATCATCCAGGAAATGCACGTGGTCGCTACGATGCCCGACTTGTACCACCTGCTGGTGGAGCTCAACGCCGTCCACTCACTGCTGGGCCTCCTCAGCCATGAAAACAGTGATATCCTTTTGTTTTTTTTGTCCTCGCCACACCATTTTGGACCGTTGGCTCAAAAACGATGCATGCATGTCAGTGATAGAATTTGAAATGTGTTGAATTTTGGATAGGAGTTGCATATATTCATTGTGTGTTAGGGCGTGTTTACAGTGCCTCGCCACGGTACGCCACGCCTCGGTACAATTGTCTTTTCATTGGCTCTGTGATCACGAGACCGTGGGCGGAGTCGGCGCGGTAAAGCGGGACAGCGTTTTCGTCGGCATCATTTCTGTACGACACACAGCAGCGCAGCAATGGGACAAAGTAGAGGTTGTTTCATACCTGCTGCTCGGTCTGTGGTTGCTTTTCTGTTGAGGAAAGAACAGTTTTCCTCACTGAAGTCACAGTTGATCATTTATGCAGGCAACATTTATAATTTATTGTTTCGTTTTCTGGGAGAGTAAAGGTGTAGTTCAACCTTTACATTTTCAGCAAAAGTAAACACGAGACAGATATAATGGGAAAATAGCATTTATTTAAAAAAACAATTGGAAAAAACAGCCAGTAAACACGCCCGGAATAGAGCCTCCTACTTATTTGAAATGGCCTGTATGAGCTGCCCTAGCAAGCCAAGGAAGGCGTTGTTAAATGCCGCGGTGTTCAAGGCTTCCTCGTGGCGAAGAGCCACGTCCTCTCGACGAATCCGTATTTCCTCTCGTCTCAAGACGTCCTTGGATTCCCCAGCTTGCCGGGCCTCACGCCGGAGCAACTCGATTTGTCCCGAGCGCTGCGCCGTTTGCCGCGAATACGGTTTGAACACACCCGCGACGTCGAGGGCATGGCCCGGATTGCCCGCCCCTCCCCAAAAGACAAAAAAATCCAAAACCTATTGAAATAGCTGCTTTCAAAAAATGCATACACATATAAATGTATTCGTACAACATCAATAGTAGCTACTTGTATTCACGGTCGAATGTGCCTGACACGGAGCGCTGCAGCGGACATCGACGAGGACGCGGAGCCAATCCAGTGCCCTGCTCGTCGCTACGTCACCACTAAACTCTCTTCCGCTCACTTGGCCCCTCAACGATAGAGGTACCAAAATATGTGCCCCCTACAACCGTGAAGCGGCCAGTGCAAAGACCCTTAAACCGTACTGTGGCGAGGCACTGTAAACACGTGCCTAGTCTTAGTCTTACTGTTAGTGACAACACCCACAGCCAGGCGATGGCGCCCCCTTTTTTTTGATGGCCTTTCTTTTTTTTTTTTTTATCCCTTTCAAAATCCAAAAAAATCCACTCCAGGCTCTAAACAGAGTGCTAATTATTCCGTCTTCTGAGGAAGGAGTGTTTTGTATCGTTAATTGTGCAAGGCTGCACCATTGGAGTCTGGAATTGAGGAAAGATTAACATCACCCATGAAAATTCAATTTAGGAGGTGCGAAAATATCAACCGGTTGAGACTGAATATGAGCAATTCCATTCAAAAGCATGTGATGATGTGCCAGATTGCTGCTAATACGAGCAGTTCTTTAAATGTGTAAAAATCAAACGATATACTTCCAACAAATTTATGAAACTTGAAGACAAAATGTGTTGAACTAATCGAGTTGAAGTGAGAACAAAAAAACCAAAACAGCATCGGTGCTCACATCAGGCCTTCTCTCCTTCCTCTCCATGACGCTAATGACTGAGCAGTGCATCAATAACGGCAAATCCAAATCTCAGGCCAGACTGAATTGTTTGGCAAGCTGTGTCGTGGATGAGGCCCAGAGGTTTAAAAAAAAAAAAAAAATATATATATATATATAAATAAATAAAAATGAATAAGAGCGCATCGATTCCGATCTGGGCCGATAGCTAGCCGGTGCTTCATCAGGCCAGTTCTATAAGCTTATCCGTCCTTAGCCGCGGCCACATGTTGCCATAGCAGTGGTGGACCTGCTGCAGGAGCTGACGGATATCGACACGCTCCACGAGAGCGAGGAGGGCGCCGAGGTCCTGATAGATGCTCTGGTGAGTACACTGCTCTTTAATTATATCGACAAAGCGGCACTTTGAGGAGCCGGCGCTGTTAAATTCCCGTCGAGAGGGTTTGATTAAAGGCGTCCGCGTGCGGAAGGCAGTTTGCTCTGACGCAGACGTTTCGGTCTTGGAGCATGTCTAGATTTTTTTTTTTTAACCCCCCCCCCACCAAACCCCCAGTGTTGTATTTTTGCTCTTGCCATGATGCTGCTTTACACCATTTGTTAGCCTCGTTATGTTTATCAATTGTATGCTAATCCAATTGTCGGTTTGCAGAAAATGGTATTAAATAACAAATTAAAAACAAACGTAATATTATACATATCATTTCACCCCTCCATAAGTATAATTTAAAAAGCAATTTATTTCCAAAATCGAATTCATTTAAATTGGATTCCATTATAAAGCCATTTTAATAGCCGGTGTGGCAGTGCGAGTTATTGCAGGGAGTGAAGTTTTTGCGAGTGCATTTAATATTGATCGGAATTTCTTGAGGAGCGGCACAAATTGGAAGCAGCGTCGACCTGACAAACACCTTCTACAGTACCGGACAGAGGCGTCACCCTCCAGCTGTGTCATATGCCGTCTGTTGGTTCCGTTCACCATCCTGTCCGTCTCGCTCGTTTGTTATTATTATTTTTTCTTCATCTCAATGCTCTGGTCCACGTGCTGAACATTTCCAGTGTGACGGACAAAGGTCAAACTGGAGCCGCGCGCCGATTGACCTGTAACGGAGGCGGAGACGGCGCGGCGGCTCTGTTGCTCCTCAGGTGTCGAGACTTCTCAAATCACTGTGAACGTGCAGATGATTTGAAAAGTATTTGCGAGGCAGGTGCTGGGCACCTGCCTCGCTTGGCCTTTAAATAAAGTAATTAATTAATTAATAAAAATAAAAGTCATCCTGCTGGTCTCTTTTGATTTGGTTTAATTTGACGAAGCTGTAGCTTGAGTGAGTTTGACAAACTTCAAGTGGAGTGTCGAGCTTGTGAGGGCCAAATATTGAGGTTGGGTGTTTTTTTGCAGCCTCGCTAGCCGGCTGAGGCTTCGCTCGCCTCATTTCAATCTTCTCCCTTTGCCTCGGCGCTTCCTTCTGTCCTTGCTGATGCGAGGGGGTGGAGCAGGCAGATGCGTCCTTGGTGAAACCAATGAAACCGATCCGGTTCAGATGGCTCTGGTGTGTTTCACTGTCCCTCTCTCTCCGCTGTCCTTCTGCACCAGTTTTAACGCCGCTAACGTCGAGGCAGCGTCTCGCCACTCTCCAGATGTGACTTGCTCTACATCCCTGAACATGCCTGCCTCTACAGTGAAAAGTTAAAGTGAAATGATTTTGTCAGCGTCCTTCTGAAATGTTGTATCAGTAGCCGCGTTTCCATGACAGTTTTTCGCAAAATAAAAGCGATGTTTCTAAAATTTGTACAGTTGCGATTTGCGATGTGTCTGGAAAAACCACCGCTTTTAACGTGATGCCGAGATATCGTGCATGAATCCGGACCTCAAACCCTGTGGCCTGTGCTCGCCCGCAGCTGGAAGGTCAGGTGGTGGCCTTGCTGGTGCAGAACATGGAGCGGCTGGACGAGCAGGCGAAGGAGGAGGCCGACGGCATCCACAACACGCTGGGTAAGCGGCACTCGACTCTGAGGGCTCGAAGTGGAACTTTCTTTTTTTTTTTGTTTTGCTTTCAGGTCCCATGTTATACCAGATAATTTTTCTTCTCTTCCTGCTAAAACTAAAACTGGATGCCTCGGTGTGATTGTGGCCCTTTGTGATTTCACAAATGGTCGATAGCCTGAAGTGCTGTCTTTTGTAACACTCTTTGTAAAGACAACCAAAGAACAATCTATTTTTTTTTAATTTCTTGGGGGAGTTCTCAAAGCAGAGCGATGGCTATTGTGTGTATACAATTATGATCAAAGCAATTTAGTATTAGATTGAATCTTTAAAAAGACTGCTGCGATGACTGATGGCTAAACTGAGCTGACGTTGACTTTTTTCTCATCTTCTTTTTAATCCGTGCAGTAACTCTCTTTGTCGTCGCAATGTATCTCCAGGGTGCAATTTGTTACTTTACTGCAGCCACTTCCTGTTTGGCCGACATGTTTACAGCGTCGTCTGTTATCTTTGGAGATGTTCTTGTGCCTCCTCGACTGCGTTTGAGGCACCAAAGTATTGGACCTTCGCTTTCCTCTGAGGGCAATAGAAGCATTTTTAGACGTTTCTCCGCCTTATTTTTGCTTTGTCTTCGCTTCATCCGAGCGAGCCGAGGAGAGAAAGACGTCGCGGTCGTCCTTACTTGATCACGCGACGGCGACGCTCCTCCAGCGACTTCTGCTCTGAAGCTTCTTCTCCTCCTCCTCCGCGCCGTCTCTTTTCTCTTTGCGATATCAGATGGTTGCCGTGGCAACAAGCCGCGTTTTCAAACGCCACAAATGGAGAGACGCGCTTTTATTTCAACGGGCGCACGTGACCCCCGAGCGATCCGAGAGGACCGCAGATGTCGGACTGAACGAGTGGGGAGCCGTTGTGGTGACGCCGCTGATGAAAATGTTCCAGTGTGTGGATGGTTCGACGTGGAGTCGATCAAACTGGAGACTTTTGAAATTCTTACGAGGAGCTCTTGACTTCTGCTTGCGTCGTCGATACGTGGATCGAGGCTTCGCCATTTCCATGTTTACATGTTTATCGCCGGCGTGCACTCAACGTGAGCGCGAGAAGGAACGTCACATGACCGGCCGATCGAGGCTCTCGGCTCTAGCGGAGGGGGAAAAAAAAAACACATTTTCCATCAGTGCCAGCCTGTAAATAACAGCCTGGTGTTTGTTCAACTGGTGCATGTGTCGCGAGGAAATATCTCTCATTATCCCTCGGCTGCTGGCAGACACTGTTTTTCTTTATATGATGTCGGCGAGCTGATCAGTCAGAAGCCAAAGTGCAAATACAATCAGCAGCTGATTTCTGCTCTTTATTTATTTCGCTCTCGGGTCACTGCGATGGATTGAGCAGCGGAAAACATCCTTTCTGATGTCGGCTGTGCTTTTTTTCTTTTCTTTTTTTTTCAACATCGGCTTTTTTGCAGGAATCTTTCATCCACCTCTGCTGAGGAGCGCAGGCACGACGTGTAATAAAAACGGGAAGTTAATAATAAAAAGCGAGGGGTTGGAGAGTCTCCTCATTGAGGGAACCCCCTCCCCCTTCCCCCGTACCCAAGGCCCGGCGACGGGAGCGTTTCCCCAACGCCGGTCTGATCGGGTGCCACTCGGCGTTTGTGTGTGTGTGTGTGTTCATTTATATTCAGAACATGTGTGACAAATAATCTGGGACAGACTCGACTGCGCTGCACCGAAGACGGAGGCTCGGATGAGGAACAGCCGAACATTTGTAGTTGGAATTACTGATGGCGCCCAGACAAGTCGTTTTCTTCCTCTCTTCTTCTTCTTCTTCTTCTCCTTCTCCTTCTCCTTCTCCTTCTTCTCCTTCTCCTTCTTCTTCTCCTCCTCCTCCTTCTTCTCCTCCTTCTCCTTTCTTTTTCTTCTCCTTCTTCTCCTTCTCCTCCTCCTTCTTCTCCTTCTCCTTCTCCTTCTCCTCCTTCCTCCTTCGTCTCCTTCTCCTTCTCCTCCTTCTTCTTCTTCTCCTTCTCCTTCTCCTCTCCTTCACCTTCTCCTCTTTCTCCTCCTCCTCAAACATTGTGAGATAGTTTTGGGCAGCTCAGTGACAGCAGGTCCTCCCGGACTTTGGCTTTGATGTCACACACACTGCGGACCGGCTCTATTTGTATTCTTTGGGCTTTTCGCTGCGTGTCGCCCCCACTGCCAAGTTGTCCTGGACTTTTCTCCCCCTGACAGGGTGCCTTCAATTTCCCTTTGAGGCAGAGAAAAGGCTCTGCCAAAATGCATTACATCTCAAGTTTTCTTTCTTTTTTTTGTCCAGGGTGTGATGTGATGAAAAGTCTCTTTGCCACGGTTCTTGTGCCCCTTGCTGCACAGGTATGAGAAAAGTCTACTAAGTGGAGGCTTAGTTGGCTCTTAAGCACGCAGGGTTAAATAAAGCCCCACTAGCTGTCACATATCAAAGCACATTCTCCACACTCGACCTCCGGTCACAACACTCGACTAGGGGGTGCAAAACCTAAATATCGCAATAAAAAACTGTTAATGGAACCACCCAAATTTGGAAAAACCTCTCAAATATGGCTGGTTTTTCCAGACGTATCGCTATAAAGGTATATTGCACGTGACCAGTTGACTTCAAGGGAAAATGGCGTGTTATATTTGGACGGAGGAGGAGACAGAATATTTTTTTTAAACAAGTAATCAAAGAGAAAAATATAACAGCCATTCCTGACAGCAAACAAACGTAAACAAACAAAATCAAACGGAATTCTCGTAAAATCTTGTGGGACGAGATTTCACGAGAGTTACGGCTTATGCGCTTCACACCATTCAATGGAAACACCTGCAAATCGCAATTGTACTTTTAGAAATACTGCTTTTAATTATTGAAAAACTGTAATGGAAACGCAGCCATTGAAAACGCTGCACTTTTTCCTTTCTGCGATGACATCCAAGTCTCCAGGGGGCGCTGTAGTTTTCAATTTGTCGACGCTAATATCATGGTTTTCTAGCCGGAATTCTCTTGACAGGAGCGGCGTGTGACTTGATTTCCATTTCTGAGCGACGCCGCCCCGCTGCCTCCAAACCGCTTAAATCGGCGGGGGTGAGGGGGTAGGTCAAAGGCATTGGTGGATAGAAGTTGAAGAAGTCGTGCTCTCTGTATTTAGCGCCGCTCACCAATCCCACTTTTCTGCCTCTCAAGCGCTTTCTTTTTCTTTCTTCTCTGTGTTGAACGAGTCCGCTGAGGTGATTTTGCTGCTGCTGCTGCTGCTGCTGCTGCTGCTGTTGTTGCCAGATTGAGGCCGAGTATCAGGAGGGCGGTTAAGGTGTGTGTGTTTTACTCAGTGTATGTGTGTGTGTGTGTTGCAGATAGACTCGGGGTGTGTGTGTTTTATTGTGGAAGCAGAGCTTGTGCATCCTTCCAAGTCCCCCCCCTCTCTGTGCGTGCGTGCGTGCGTGCGTGCGTGCGTGCGTGCGTGCGTTCGTGCATGCGTGCGTGTGCGTGCTATCAAGGGAGCTCTCCAGGCTTGAATAAGCCTTTTGTCTGCTTTGGCTGCTCCCTGCTCTGAGCCTGCTGTCCTCCAGGATGCTGTCTTTCTGTCTGTCGGTCTTCCGGCCTGTCTGTCTATCCGTCTGTCTGTCTTTCTGTGTGTCCTGTCTGTCTGTCTGTCTGTCTTCCTGCCTGCCTGTCTGTCTGTCTGTCCTCGTGCCTGTGTGTCTGCCTGCCTGCCTGCCTGCTGTGTTTGAATCGTAGATAGAGAAAAGCCTCTGTTGCCCCCCCCCCCCCCCGTCTCTTTCTCCCAGCGTTCCTCTATCCTCCTCAGCCTCCTCTCCCTCTCCAGATGTTGTCGCTCTCTTTGTCTCCCCGTCCTGGTGCGTCTGTCGCGCTCCCTGTCGCCCCCTTAATCTCTCAACTTTCCGTCCTCTCTCCTAAAAATCTTCCGCTCGTCATCCTGGATCATTTTGCCTCCCATCTGCTTTATTTTCATCCTCGTCGATCCCTACAGTTGTTTGTTTTTTTTTGTCCTCCCTTTCATCGCCGGCAGACAATCTCTCCCCTCCCGCTCCCCCATGATGGAGATATCATGTGGCAGAGGCGGCTTTGATAGCGGCAGACGCAGCTGGGACAGAGGCCAGAGGAGACTCTCTATAAAAAGACGACTGTCGCACTTCATAGTTCCTCTCCCCCGCCTCTCTAAAAGTCTGTTGATTTAAAGGCTAAGAGAAAAGGCTGCGCTCCAGTCGAGACGGCCACCTTGTCATTTTACGTCGGCCTGCGGATCAGTCAGCGTAGCGTGTCCGTCACGCAGAACGTTTCCCCAGCACCAACATCCCTGTGTTGCCTGTCTGGAACCCGTGTGCTGGTTTAATACGTCTCCCAACGGCAAGAAACAAAAAAGAAACGTGCATTTTTCTCTGATTATAAACCTGCAAACGAAGGGCTAATCCGCTTTTTTTTCCGAAAAGAAAAAAAAAAATGTCGTGTTTTTCGCAGACTTCTCAATCTCGCAAAATGGGTAAAACATGGGACCTTTTTAATTTGTGGCAAAACGTTCATTCTTTTGTGATGTTGCCATTGTTTTATTTCATTTTATTTATTTATTTTTTTTCTTCAGCGATTGTCGAGAACATGGCTGAGTTCCGACCAGGCCTGTGCTCTGAGGCGGCTCAGCAGGGACTCATGCAGTGGCTGCTCAAGAGAATCAAGGTAAGGATGGCGACCGTTAAGCAGGAAGAGTTCAAATCCAAACATATTGGACGTAAAGTTTGCTGCCACTCCACTTCATTCCGCTCCAAAGCTGCACTTTTTAGAGTGCATTTTTTTAATGCATGCCGCTGCATCGCACCAACAAATGAAATGGCAACATCAACCTTGAACATTCATAATAATTTTCATGTCCCGCCCCCCCCCCCCCCTTTTTAAATTTCTTTACTTTTCTGGGCGAAACTTTTAATAACCCCTCTCCACTAAGAGCGGGGAGTGAGAAAATAATAAGCAAGGGACTGAAAACACGCGCTCCGTTTGGAGAGCACCTTCTCATCTTCTGAGGGCCCCTCTCTCTCTGCACGACTCCGGCTTGTTTGAATTTCGGTCTCTCTCTCCCCGTCTGCTCCCAGGCGAAGATGCCGTTTGACGCTAACAAGCTGTACTGCAGCGAGATCTTGGCTATCCTGCTGCAGAATAATGACAGTAAGTGTGTGTGTGTGTGTGTGTGTGTGTGTGTGTGTGTGTGTGTGTGTGTGTGTGTGTGTGTGTGTGTGTGTGTGTGTGTGTGTGTGTGTGTGTGTGTGTGTGTGTGTGTGAAATGTTTTTTTTTTCATTCCCTCCCAGTGCTGCCACATCTTCATTTTCCCCTGAATCTCACATGCTCGGTTTTTATTGCCCTCCTCTTTTCTGTTCACTCGACAGATGTGGCTGGTTAAAATATTGTGGTGTTTCATCTGGTTACGTTGGGTTTGTGTCAAACAAAGACGCACAAAACGAGACTTAATTTGTAGGCAGAAACCCTAAAATCACCACCTGATTCAGGGGTCGGCAACGTTCGGCTCTTCTGCGCCTCTGCAGTGGCAAAATAAAAACAAACAACAACCACCTAATAACATGGAAATACATTTTAGCCATTTTTATGGCCTCGTTTACAAGGAGAGGATTTTGTTTTTTTTTTGTTTTTTTTTCAACCGAGCGTGTTAAGAAAAGCGCTTGAAAAGGAAAAATGTAGCCCGGTGTAGTTACAGAAACTAGCAGCTAGCTAACATAGCACGGCGAAGACGGCAAAGAACGCACGCAAAAAAGACGGTGTGGATAGACGACAAAGTTGAGCTTCTGCTTCAAGTTACTTACTTACCATCTCCTCCATCTTTGCTTCGTGTCCACAAAGGTTTTTGATATGCAGGCGCAAAAACGCCCCTGAAATGCGGCACGCTCTCAATCGTCAGATCGTCAGATACTGGAACGTTGGTGCAAGCGTCAATCACCGGACGTTTAATTTACAATGGACTAATTTATTTATTTATTCATTTATTGATTGCTGTCAAATAACATGTACAGTGGCTTTCTTCCCGGGAGATAGTTGCAAAGATCCCCATAGCCTCGGGTCTCCGTCACCCTCTCAAAGAGGCAGTATAATGCCCTCCCGGCATCAGCTGAATGTTACATGATTGCAGATGGGGCATGATGGCTCTTTTGATAGTGAAGGTTGCCGAGCCCTGGCCTAGTTGGTTGAATAGAAGCGTAAAATAAATCTCACAAATGTCACCAGATCCCCAAAAGACTAAATAAAATGAAAAGTCGCTCCACCTGTCCTTGGCTTGACTTGTTGGACGCTCCCTTATTCTTTATTCTGCTCCACCCTTGACGTGGGAACGGACTCGGAGAAATGAAACTATTTTTTTTAAGAATGCTGCTGACATCGAAGCTGTTATTCCTCAGCTCATGCTGCTGAAATTTCTATTTTTACATACGTCTCTCAAGACACTAGTTTGACTGTTTCCAGGCGTCTCTCTCTCTCTTTCTCTTTCTCTATGTCTCTCTCTCTCTCTCTCTCTTTCTCTCTCTCACTCTCTCTCGCATCGTCACGTCTTCTTTGACTCCTTATTTCGCCCATCGACGCTCCTTGTTTCTTCTCGGCAGGTAACAGGGAGCTACTGGGCGAGATGGAGGGCATCGACGTGTTGCTGCAGCAGCTCTCGGTGAGACGCTCGACTCTGTCGCTCTGATTCCGTCTCCGACTCACCCTCCTCGGCTCCCTCTTGAACCCGTCCCCTCTCCTCCTCCCCACCTCCACAGGTGTTCAAACGTCACAACCCGTCCACGGCCGAGGAGCAGGAGATGATGGAGAACCTCTTTGACGCCTTGTGCTCGTGCCTCATGCTGCCAGCCAATCGGGAGCGCTTCCTCAAGGGGGAGGGGCTTCAGCTGATGAATCTGATGCTCAGGTGAGGCTGCGCCGCCGGAGGACGCAGGTGGACGGAGGGCCGGTAGCGGCGCTCCGATGCGGTTTAGGGTCGGCTGTCAGCCGCAGTTTGACAGAGTGCAGCTGCTGCTGTGCGGTTATCGCCGCGCGGCAGATGCGTCCTTCCTGTCGCCTGTTTAATGAACACATCAACAACGTGCCGCGGCCTGCATTCATGCCCCTTTCAACCTACTTTGCCACAGCGACTCTTTATTTTTATTTATTTATTTAGAGTAGAATTTATTATGAATTCTCTCTTTTTTTCTTCTGTTTTTCAATTAGAAATATAATCCTTAAGTTGTTTGCCAGCTGCAGTTACTCACATTGTTGGAAAGATTTAACATATTATTGTCGATGATGTTCAGGAATTCTGGCCTCTGTGTCTTAATGGGAATGGTGACAGACTGTAATTGTGGCCATAATATAGGAGATAACTCATGCTGGAAAGAAAAACAGTTGAATGAAGAAGAAGGTTATTTGTTTGCTTTATGCTCAGATCTGCTATAAAACCTGGCAGCAATCATTGGTTTCTCCTCCCACTGATGTTGCTGCGATGATTCAGATCCATGCAAGCAGCTTCGGCTGAACTTCCGATCAATAGCTCATATTTAGTTATTGGGGCTTGTTAAACCAGTCAGGTGTTTGGACTGGTGAGGAATCGTCTCCGACCAAACGGTTTGTTTCAGTGCGGTAACACGGCCGAAGCCAGGACCACCCAGAACAGGAGCTGGCAAACTATGGCCCGGGGGCCATATGCGGCCCGTGAGGCTTTTTAATCCGGCCCGCTGAACTTGAAGAAATTTTATTCATGATAAGTAAGTCATAAAATAGCTGTTTGGCATTATTTTTTTTTCCCAGTGTTTTAAGAGTCATTTGAATAAAGAGCGAAATACCACAAGCCTTCAAAGACACATATTTTGTGTAACTTGCTCCCCCCCCCCCCAACACGACGTGACAAATCTGCCTGCCGCTCCCTTCACTTCCTTCCTTCCAGTCCTTTCTGCACCGTGAACACGGAACAACCGCGCAGTCTGTCACCTTCGGCGCCTGGCGAGACGCTGATCAATCAGCAGTGGGAGGACGGCGACGACCGCCTTAGAGAGTCATCAGGACACTTTTAAAGGCCTTCGTGAAAACCTCGACGTCTTTGGCGCAGATGTAGATTTAGTGTTTGGATCAATAGCCCATTACTGGAGCGTAAAAACCAATTTTCTGTCTTGTTTTCCACCACGGAAGAGTGCGCGGTAGAAGGACGAGGGTGGCGCGGAGGTGGGCTTACGTGATGCCCTCGTCTTTGTCTCACCTGTTGTGATTTAGAATTCACGGCCATCATGCAACTATGATCCCAAGGCAGAAAAAAAACGGCTAACGCGACAACCTTGTCGTGTTTAACTTTATCGTCCAGGTCCGTTTTAACGCTCACGCCGTTTTTAAGCGAGCGGCTCCTCCATCACCAGCCGCTCTTGGCAGGCACACACAAAGAAATGCTGAATAACAAAATGACAGGAGGCAACGGAATGCTAAGATGGATTTTCACCAACTGGAGCACAAACAAAGAGCTCCCATTTCAATTCCTCGTGAGCCTCCACCCCCCCCCCCCCCCTCCGCCTCCTCAGCAGCCTTGCGCTTCATCCACATTTCACACTCGGTGTCTTGTTGATGAAATCTTGGCAAAACTAAATGTTTTTCATCCCGCCCCTCCTGCGCTTGAGAGACACATCAATCATTCTTGCAGATGCAGATGAAGTGACACCGACGGCCCCGGTTTCCTTTTTTGATCGCGCCTGAAAAGTTTTGTTCTGGAGTCAAAAGAAACGCTGCGGCTTCTCTCTCCAGCGTCTCCCACTCAAAGTTAATAGACTGTCGTGAAAGAAAAAGTTTTCAGACAACCTTGAATTTTTTTCTTTTTCCAAGCTTAATTATTGTGAATTTCATTGTGTGTTTCAAAAGGTTTGGCTGCATCAGAGACACACAAACAAATGGAAATTGGTTGTATTGTTTGTTGATAAGACAAAATAAGGAACCTCTTGTAGCTGTGGATGTGTTGCAAGGGATGGAACCTTGCACGTGCAGTCACGTGGCTAAATGTTGTTGACTGCACTAAAGCAAACTGCACTCGGAGACTTAAGACACCATTACAAATGCGTGAGGTGTCAGAAAACCTTTTTTCCCACCGCTGTGTGATGTCGAACGGACAGTTTGTACATCCAGCGTGCTGCTCGGTGGCAGGTCGAGCCTTTACCAGCCGCAGTACAGCGTGCAGCGGCCCCGCCCTCTGCAGCCGTCCATCACCTCCCATCATGTCTCTGTCCGGAGCAGCCAGACTCAACTGTCTGAAATATGTGTCCCTCCTCCTCCTCCTCCTCCTCCGAGATGAACTCTGTCATCCATCCGTAGCGTGAACAGAGGACGTCGCTCCGTGATGGACGGCTGCGTCTCCCCGGGGGGGCGGGGGCGGGGGCGGGGGGGGGGGGGGGGGGTGTTTGTGGTGTTGACGGAGCGGCGGCTGGTCGGTTCTCCTTATCACGCCGCCGGTGGTGGTGGTGGAGAGAGAGAGAGAGAGAGTGATATCTGGAATCTTGGAATCATCCTTTGATGGAATGACCTAAAAGAAAGATTTTGGAATAAAAATAGGCTGAAATTAAAAAGTGAAAAGCTCAACCGTCCTTGTCGTCCCGTCTCGGCCGCACAGGGAGAAGAAAGTGTCTCGGACCAGCGCCCTGAAGGTGCTGGACCACGGCATGATCGGCCCGGAGGGGACGGACAACTGCCACAAGTTTGTGGACATCCTGGGCCTGCGCACCATCTTCCCGCTCTTCATGAAGACGCCCAAGAAGATGAAGAAGACGGGCACATCGGAGAAGGCGCACGAAGGTCAGTGTGTCGACAGACGTTGGCGTTTTTTGTTTTTTTTTATTATTCGCGTTCCCAGTTCCCTCCCTGCTCCTGCTGCTCCTACTGCTCCTGCTGCTCCTGCTGCTCTCCAGCCGTGCACGGCTGCCACTCCAGCAGCCTGCAGCGGGCCCCCCCGGCCCTAATCTGCCCGTGTATCGCACTTTGCCGCTACTTGGGCCTGTCACTTTACACTATCGGGGGCCAATCTTGATTGATTTTGCTGCCTGCGCTCTCAAAACCGCCCCCTCTTGTCTCTCCAGTGAGAGGGAGGGAGGTGCAAACAAGAGCCGGGGAGACGGAGAAAAGACAGCACGTCCCCGATTTTTTTTTTTTTTCACATACATAATGAGTGAAGAACACTAACAAGAAATAGGAAGGAAGAAATCCGCTGGAATTCATCTCTCCGCTCGGTGTTTGATCGCCCACCTCCAAAATGTGCCGTCCCTCTTCCTTACGCTCTCTCTCTCCCCCCCCCCCCCCCCCCTCTCTCTCTCTCTCGCTCTCTCCCTCTCTCTCTCTCTCTCTCGCTCTCTCTCTCGCCCTCCGTCGGTATTAATTAAGTTGGGCTCATCTGCCGGGATTTCCAGGCCCTGTAGAGACGAGCAAATTGCCTGCTTTTGTGTCCCTTCTCGACCGGGGACGGGATGAATTAACCTTTGTCCTTCTCCGGCAGCAGGAGGCAGAGTGTGGAAGATAAGGCTTCCTAACTGTTAACCCTCCTGTGTGTTCAAGCCCCTGGCAAGGCAGTCGCAGTGAAAAGACCAGCTTAAATTTTTTTTTTTTTTTTTTTTTTTCAAACATCTAAATTTAGCACGATGATGTTTGTAGTTGAGTTTCTAGCTAAATGTCCTGCTAATATTAAGCTCATTTTTGAAAGTTTGTCGTGTTGTGAAGTGATTTGCAGGAAATAAAAGATCAGGCCGCATTGGCCAATAGGATTGCTGCTCTAGACTGGGGCAGATGTTGTCTCACCAATGTTGTGGCACTCGTGGTGGAAAACTACAAATTATAAAATAAAATGTAAATTTATCGAACTACATTGAACAAAGTAATCTACTGATTCTGTTTCATTTGACTTCTTATTATTAGCCTGCAGCTGGTGTGTCTTATGTAGCGTAACCTGTTTCAAAAAAAAAAAAAATGCAAGCCACCCGGGAAATATGATCAATACTAAACGCATGTTAGCGCTGCAATAATTAGATAATTTATGGTTGCTTGCAAAAAAAAAAGGCAATTAAATTAACCGCCATCCATCTTTTGCCTCAACACCTGACAATATTCTGTGCCGCAGGTAAACAAACCGGAGGAATCGACTATTGGAAAATATGACTTCTTATAATAGGGCCTCAAAATGCAGAAGAAGAAAATCTGTAGGGCACGCAGGAGATCCCGACCCGCGCACCGCACAGCACCGCGCCGTCACGTCTCGCACGCAGCCTCTCGCAAATTAAAAAGTTTCACCGAGTCAAATCTGCAAACGAGCGTTTGTTTGAAAAATAAAAGAAAATTGCTACGAGGCCCTACCCGTAATTACGCCACGTTGTTGTTCTCCCATCGATTGCCGAGTCCCCCCAATCATTTCCCCATTGATTGGGCCGGCGGCCGCTGGCGTAATGAGACGCCTGTCATAACAGGAGGGCTATTGAGCGGCGCCGTCCTTTAGGGCCGCTAATTGAAAACGCCGCGAATCAAGTGCTTCTCCGCACTAACACAATGACACTGTAGATTAATTAACTATCAGCGGCCTCAAACAGACGTAATTAGGAGGTAGAGACGGCCGTCCTTCTTCACCTCCTCTCCACCACCATCCCTCCTCTGTCTCTCTCTCTCTCTCTCTCTCTCTCTCTCTCTCTCTCTCTCTCTCTCTCTCCCTCCCTTCAGTAAAACCTCCGTTTCGACCCCGGCCGAGATTGATCCCTGTGAAATCCCCTCTGAAATTGAAACAGCCCCAACGACCAGGGCCCAGCCAGGGCCGCATTAGCATGCAGAATGGGCTAATTAATGGAGACGCCGCGATAGGACGGCGGCCAGGGGAGAGAGAAGGAGGGAAGGAAGAGGAGAAAACCCAAACAAGCCATTACGCTCCCCTCCGCCGTCTGGCTGCTCTCAGAGTTGCTGCTGCTGCTGCTGCTGCTGCTGTTGTTGTTGTGCTCGTCGTTGTTTGTCTTTTTTTTTTTGTCGGGTTCTCACTTTATTGGTTTGTGCACCCTGTCATTACTGGTGAGAATGAGCCGGCGTGATGGAAATTGGTGGCAGGCGGCTGTTATATTTAGGCGGCCTAATGATGTGCAGGGAGCCCGAGAGGCCGCGCCAGTAAACAGCTCATTTGCGCGGCGAGGCGGCGACGGTCGTGGTGGTCGCGGCGCCGTCGCCTCCAGATTTAACTTTTGGGGAGAAGACAAAAGAGAGAGAGCGAGAGACAGACAAACAAAGAGAGAGAGAGAGAGAGAACGTCTGGGTTTGCTGGAGCGTGCGCTTGTTTTGGGCGAGGGCGCTTGATGGGGCGGAAGAGCAAACAAGGAGGACAGAATGGTCTTCTTTTTTTGTTTTTGTTTGTTAGGCCGCTACGCAGAAAGAAAAGCTTGAATGAACGCTGAGTGTGTTAAAATAAACAGCGCTTCCAACATAATAACCAACAAAAGAAATGGCTCAGTCTGCGGCGCTCGCTCGGGCCCTGTCGGCAGGATGAGGCGGCAAGACGGAGGAGGGAAGAGCCAAATTTTGAAGCGGTAAAAAAAAAAAAAAAAAAAGAAATGTTTTTAATAACAGAGATAAAAGCCTGGAATTTTATCGGCCCATTACTTTATCTCCGCCGTCTTTGTCCTCTGATAGGGACAAATGGTTTTAGGAAGCGGGACTGCCGCCGAATCTGTGACAGGGCCGACAGATAAGTCGTCCGTCTGGCTGCTAATGATGAAGCTTCCTTTATGGATTCCAGTCCGGAGACGAGCATCAAACGCGGCTCTCAAGCCGTCGCTCTCCCCTTCTTCCCGGCTGCGGGGGCCTGTGGCACGCGTTGAAATCGCTCGCATCTTTCCTTTTTTTTTTTTTTCCCCTCCCCTTTTTACCCCTTTGCGTGCGCGCGCGCGCGAGCGACACAACTTTCGATTGTAATCCGAGGCGCGGCGTGTAATCCCATTATTAGCGCATTTCAGAGGGAGAGATGTGCCATCAGATCTCTGCGCCAAGACGTGACTAATTAACATCTTCACGTTTGGTCTTTTTATCCTCTGGTGCAGCGTGATTGAGTTCCATCTCTGCTAAAAAAAAAAAAAAAAAAAAAAAAAAAAAAATCACACGCTCTAATGAAATTTGCTGGAGGAGATCAAGAACTGTGGCAAAGATTTATTTTTTTTTATTTTTTTGTGCTCGCAACGCTTATTTCACGAGTGTTTTAAAATTAGAGAGGGTGGAAAAAAAGATCCAGGAGCTGCAGATTATTAGATTTTTAATGCATTTTGATCGCAGCTTAGCGCACTTTCTGTTGGAAATGACTGCCTTCCTGTTTCCACTTAATGACAAAATGTGCTGGAGATAAGGACCCATAGGTCTGCGTGGCTGGAGACACTAATCCTAGCATGAAGCTAAATATGTTAGCGTTGTGTTGGAGGACGAGTTGATGTTCTTTACGTTGTTTCTGCTGAATAAAAGCTCCGGTAACTTTCATTCACATGAAAACAAGTCGGAAGACTTGGTGGGAAAGTTTGTGGATTAATTGGATGATTTTTTTTTTCCCCCTCCACAATATTCTCTGCTCAATGAACTAGATGCCTTTTTTTTTTTTTTTTTTTTTCCTGTGTTCTGCACTTTTCTTACTCCTTTAAATTTCTTTCCCACCGCTGAAAGATTTACTGGCTGCCCTGTGGCGCTAAAAGTCTGATTGCCCTGCTGGACACAGCTGCAGGGGTACCACCTCTCTTGCTTTGCTCAGTAGTTTAGAACTTATGGTCGCCTCCTTCAGCTGTCAGTCAGGCAGTGAATCCTGCCCGCTGGTGGGATGTTTGTATTCCGACAGCTCTGGGGCGATTCTCAGCAATCGGACGAGCGCGGGGTCGTACCATCATCAGAGATGTTTTCTGTTTCTGCCTGTTGGATGGATTTTGTTTTGTTTGTTTTTCCGGCAATGTCTCCACCAACAACAACAACAATGCCATTCATCGCTGGCCGTTAAGTGGATTTGTTAGTGGGGTTTCGGCTTACAGGATGTTTGGTATTCAGCTGAGTGCTGCTTGGATGCATTTGGATGATTTTGATGGACCTTCCGCCTGTCATGTTGAAAATGTGCTCATGCTAGCCAGGATGCTAAAAAGCTTAAAGTATCAGTAGCTGCGTTTCCATTACCCCTAGAATTGCCCAAAACCTAAAAATCGTGATAAAATGGAAACACAGAAAACTTTGAAAAACCTCTCAAATGTTGCTAACAGGTTTTTGCGCTCTCATAAGGTGGTTTTTCAGACGTATCGATGCACAGGTACATCGCAAAAGTATCTTGGAAACACTTACACGTCACCAGACGTGACGTCGGGGGTCACGTGACCAGTTTACTTCAAGTGAAAATGATGCGTTCTGTTCGGACGGAGGAGACAGAATATTTTTCATAAGTAATCAAAGAGAAAACTATCACAACCATTCTTGACAGCAAACAAACGTAAACAAACAAAAGCTAACGTAATTATCGTAAATCTCGCGGGACGAGAATTACGTTCCGCGAGAATTCTCGTAATTCTTGTGGGGCGAGATTTTACGAGAATTACAGCTTATGCGCTTCGCACCATTCACTGGAGAAACACCTGCAAATCCCAATTGGACTTTGTCGAAATTTTATAAGTATCGCTTTTATTTTGCGAAAAACTCTAATGGAAAGTGCCAAGGCTGGTAGCGTTGGCTGGTCCACTTGTGTGGAGAGCAAAAAAAAAAAACAGCTCATGTTGCTTCAAAGGGAAGTTCAGATGAATAAAAGTGCATTTCAGAGGTCAGGAGTCTCCGTTGAGAGGCTAGATGTGTGAAAATACCAGGTGATCGTCGAGTTCTTTTTTGGCTTCCCTGCATCTTTTTGACGGGGTGTTTGGCTGCTCTTTGATCTGCCGTGTCATTTTCAAGAGTTATCACAGAGAAACACCACTCTGCTTTATCCACACCTGCTGTCAGCAAGAGCAAACCGCATCTCGGACGACGTTCGTCTAAAAGCTTTTTCCACTCGGCGGCCCGACATCCTGCCTCCGTCCCTTCCTTCACAAATCTCGTTGAGAAGAAGTCGCCTCAAGTCTAAACTGTGTGCAGAGAGGCCGTTCGGCTGCCAGCGATCAATAGCCCCCCCCCCCCACCGCCCCCGGCAGGGCGTGGAGGTGGCGACATCAATTACCGTCCCGAGCGGGTTGATAAAGCGGCGTCCTTTCGTAAATGGCAGTTCGCCTCCCTGTCGTTACGTGGCAGGAAATCAGAGTTTTCCACGTTGAACCTGGGAGGGACGCGAACACTGCCGACTTTCAAATGGGACGAGAAATATTCCCCCCCCCCAAAAAAAAAGAAAAAAAAAAATGTGACCGTGCATTATAAAATCGCACCGAATGTAGTTTTTTTTTTTTTTTTTTTTTTTTCTCGTTGCACTCAGCCGCGGATGTGGGAAAATGGGAAACAGCCCGCGGCAGCTTGTCGAGTGGCTGCCCTGAGTGACGACTGGGCTGCCCGACACAAACATCACATTCACTGCTGCTGACGCCGTAAATCCTGGCCGGTGCTCACAGACAGTATGATTTAAGAGACACACACACACACACACACCCACACACACACACACACACACACACACACACACACACACAGCTGACACCTCAGAATGGGCTTATTTGGACACCTGCGTCCGGCGCTTTAAGTCACAACATCAACTGTGTTTTATATTCACCCACAGTATTTGTTGGCGTTGGAACAGATGCCGTTTCAAAGACATATATACACTGCCAGTCAAAAGTTTGGACACACCTTCTCATGCATTATGTTTTTTTTTTTTTTTTAATCTTTAAAGCTTTCTACACTGCGGATAGATACAGAAGAAGCCATCAAATATATGAGCAAGATATATGTAATTATGTAGCAAAGAAAATCACTTTAAATAAGGTGGCTATTTTGAAGAATTTAAATATTAAATTCATTGGGTGTGTCCAAACTTTTGACTAGGAGTGTATTTTTTTTTCTTTGAGTTGAGATGTACATAGGAGTGATCACAAATCCCGTGTCCTTTTTTTTTTTTTTTTTTTTTTCCATTAAAATGAGTGATTTAAGGCGGAACGTCTTGCGAATGTCTGCTGCTCGCTCTTGTTCTGAGGATGATGTGGCCTTGGTTGAATATGTCCTCCCACTGGGACCCACTTTATCAGGACAAGAGTCTTTGTGTCCCGATGGCGTCCGGACTCACCATCACAATCGAAGCGTTTTGACTCGCCTGGCGATCCAGCCGGGCCGCGTGTGCCCTGTGAGCGAGAGCGGGCCAGGGTGGATCATGGAGGGAAGGAGGCAGCGCACAACCCATTCTTCTTCTTCTTCTTCTTCTTCTTCTGCTTCTTGATTTCTTTTCTTCTTTTGAACAGCAGAAATGGGATTGATTCCTTTGCTCCTGTTGCTTAGCAACTGCGAAGCCTCCTTGAGCGAGAATATTGACCCCTTGTTGATAAAGTCCAATTACATTCCCCCCCCACCCCCCCGACTTTGTCGTATATCAGGAGATTTCACAGTGTCACGTTCTGGCCTCCCACCAGCCTCCACCCCATCCACACCCCTCCCCCTTCCGCTGCCCCCCCCCCCCTCCCCGGCGCGACGTTCATTCGGCATTATAGAGAAATATTACGCCGCGATTGTCACATGAAGGCGCCGCCCCCCCAGTCAGCCGCTCTTTGAGTAAGACAACACGTCTGACATCGACTCAGTCCTCATTGTTGGGGCTCTTGATCTAGTTTTTGTCACCAATTAGCGCGTTTTCACGCCGTCTCTCTCTCTGCCACGCGGCCTACTTTAAATTTCTCTCACGCCTTTTTTTAGTTCTAAATAAAGCCTTGTTTCTCCAGCTCCGTTGGCGTTCCTTCCCTCCTCCTCCTCCTCGCTCTGCCTCGCAGCTGCACACGAGTTCTATATTTTTTTTTCATTGAGGCCGTGTCGGTGCAAATTCAGCGTTAGCCGTTTTAAAAGTTAAGCTAACGAGCTCCTTGATGGATTGCGACCGCGGCTCACGTGTTGCTTCGGGCCGGTTTCCGGGTCGTCCTTCTCGCAGAGTTGGCGCCGAAAGGCCCGTACGTCAGCCGGGCGAAGGGCGAACTGCTTTTGCCAAAGATGAAACTGTGGCTCGCTCGCCTCGCCTCACTTTGCCTCGTTCTCTCCCCCAGAACACGTCTGCTCCATCATCGCCTCCATGCTGAGAAACCTCAAGTCCCAGCAGAGAAGCCGACTCCTCAATAAGTTCACGGAGAACGACTGCGAGAAGGTTTGTGGTTGCTTGGTTTGTATGTCCTCCTCGTGTTGTTTTTCCAGATGCCAATTAGCAGCGGTCGAGCTGGGCGGACAGTTTTTCTTTGTTTGCCTGCGCTGACGCAGTCGCGTCTGGGAAAACTCAACGGTCCCACATTATGCAAAATGTTTTCACTCCACTGTGGATTTCCAACAATTATAGATCCCCAGTTTGTCACTAAAATCCCAGAGAAATTTAGAAAAGTCTTTTTCTCCTCTTGTTTGCTCCCCATGTAACAGCTCCAAATTGTCTTGCTGAAAAATAATGCACTGAAATGTCAAATTTAGCCTCTGTGATGTCATTCCAAATGATTATTTATTTATTTATATATTTTTTTTATTTTCTTTAACTTCTGTGCTCTTTAAACAGTTTCCAAATTGATTTTAGATCAGATTTTTAATCAACTTATTTCATAACAATGCACATTGCTTTAAAAAGACTTGACTGGGCCCAAGAATGTGCAAATGTTTTTTTTTCTAAAACTATATTTTGCTCCTTTGCCCATTTTGCCCAGAAACGAATGTAAAAGTCTGCAAAGTTCCTTTTTTTTTTCCCTGTGTGCTTTGTTTCAAAGTTCATACACAAGCCGATAAAAGGCTTCAAACTAAGATTCCTGACAGTTAATATACGACTTTACATCCAGCTTGGCATATTCAATTACCTCAGAGATGATATTCATATATGCCTCACTGCTGTTATTTTTACCAGCTGGGTGAAAGTAGGTTGGATGTGCTCAGGTTCATATTCCGGTCAGCCGTCTGCACTGCTTTGAATCTATTTTAGATGTTTGGGGTGAAACGGTTGGAGACACAACCTGTCATACAGTAAAATGATGACTTTCCGATTAACTCTGCCCAGTTTTTTTTTTTTTCCCTTCTAAAAATGAGCCTCTCTGGCAGAAAAGTGTGGGACTCCATCATTGCATTTTTTTTTTTGGTTTTGTTTTAAAAAGTCTCAATTCTTTTTTTGCTCTGCAAACCTCATCTGATTAATAAAACAGCTGGCAGCAAACACCAGAGAAGAATTGGTGAATAATTAATGCGCAGAAAAATGAATATTTCTTTTCCGAGTCTCCTCTCGTTTGCTCTCGCTGTTGTCTCTCTCTTTCTCTGTCTCTCTCTCTCGCTCACTCTCCATTTCCAATCACGTTTCTCCCAGTTTTCCGTCGTTCTCTTCATGTGTCTGTCTCTCTCTCTCTCACACTCTCTCACTCCGCTCCATCCCTCACTCCCCTGCCCGCTTTCACTCTCTCCAGGTTGATCGACTGATGGAGTTGCATTTTAAGTACCTGGAGGCCGTTCAACAGGCTGACAAGAGGATCGAAGGAGAAAAACACGTAAGCCTCGTTGTTTTTCTCCCCCCATCCCTCCCTCCCTCCCTCCGCCTCCTACGTGCTCCCCTTTTTCTGCGCCGGCTGCAGCTCCCCTGCTTTAAATTCTGCAGCGCCGATCACTTTAAAAGGGCTGATCAGTTTAGTTCTCGTCGCAATTGAGAAACCTCATCCTGGAGCAAATTGCAGACGGAGATGTGTGTGTGTGTGTGTATGTGTGTGTGCTGACTGTTGAGGACGACTCAAGGCTTCCTTTTGCTGCAGCGGTGATGCTGGGTGACCTTGTTGCAGCTCCATAAAGAATGAAAATATCACATTAGAAAACTTGGAAAAGTTCAACAAAGCTTTCTGGAAACTGGCTTTGCAAACCGAATAAATGGTGACGTTCAGCTGAGGCGAGCGCTCCGATTGGCCAGCTCCTCTCCCCATCCCTCTGCTGCTTCTGTCCAGCCCATGGATGTATTATAAGAACTGGATACCGGACTGGCAATATGGCAGTGCACCGATTTTTCCCAGGGACCACTTGAGGTACTGCAGCAAAAAAAAATCCCATGGGCCCAAAAAGCATTTTTCCCATAGACTTCAATACAAAAATAAACACCTTTAAAACGGCTGACAGGACGACTGTGACCTGAAATGCGATTCATAGCAAATCTTTCTATTGTAGATTTTTTCAATCATGGTTTTTAAGTCACAACATCGTACATGCTGCTGTGTCTCAGCTCGTTCTGATTGGCTGCGTCCTCGCGTGTCTGCAGGTGACGCTCTTCTTCCTGTAGCCACGCAGCGGCGTCATGTGACCTCACTGCGTCTCACGTAGCAGCTTCATTTATCCGCTGCTACGTGAACTGAATCCAACGTTCGTCTGAAAGTTGACATTTTGTGGCGTTCTGCCAGTCGGGAGCAAAAACAAAAAAAAGTTTTATTCCTTCCGTGTCGTTTTATTGTTCTTATCTTGTAATGCAAAAATTCCTCTCAGCTCAGATAAAACAGCCGCCACTGCAGAGTCTGTACTGCTGTAATGATAACTACAATGATACATTTTACTTACAGAGCGCTCCTGAAAAAGGTCCTGAAAGACACTTTACAGAAAAGACTGAAAACATATTAGAATAAAATTTACAAAAAATACTTGAAAGTACAAACAAACAAATCAAATGCAATTTACTGTGAAATGCAGCGAAACCGTTTGGTTTTTAAGGACGGCTTGAAGCAGTCAACTCCTGCTTGTGCTCAACAGGCCACTTTCATGACCCAACCAAAACACTTACTGTACCATCAGAGATCGGCAAGACGGATGGGCCACATTTCTCCGTCAGCCACATTGCACGTTAGAAAACGGGGCCGTGAATAAAAAAAAAAACATCAAATGAAAATTTTGGTCCCCTCCCGCCTCGGCTTTTAATTCCTCCACAAATATCCCACAAACCTAAAAGCCAGACTTCTGTGGAACTGCAGCGGCGATAACTTTCCTGCGGAATTATCCCCGGCTGGAAAGAAAGTGTTTTAATCCCATTTCACATTCATGGTTTTTCTTTATCGGTGTCTGGACAGGGGGAACTGCATTATAGATGTCCAGATAGCCCACGGACGCGCCGCCACTGCCGCTGCCTCCGCTCTCACGCCGAGCCATCGAAATGCCGCAGATTAGATGTTGCAGTCCTTTGCGCCGAGTCACATCCACAGCCAGGAAGTGGGAGGGGAAAAGATCGCAGTCCGGCCGATAACAATAGGCAAGCTTGATAGCCGTGTGTGTGTGTGTGTGTGTGTGTGTGTGTGTGTGTGTGTGTGTGTGTGTGTGTGTGTGTGTGTGTGTGTGTGTCCACCGCGCTAAGCTGTGGCCGAGACGGAACGACGGCGGGATCCAGATAAAAGATAAGCAGCCAGCGAGGGGATAATGGCTTCGGCGAGATCGGCATCTCTTCCCCGGCGTGAAGGGATGATATGCGCATTGTGAAAATATCAAAAGAGGAAGCGGCGGCGGTGGCGGCGGCAGGTGCTAAAAGGGACCAGAATAAAACGGGAAGCGAGGCGGAGGAGCGATAGGGGAGGTGTGCGGCCGACAGACAGATAAGTGCACGATTGCCACCCGAAGATGACTGGAGATTAATATCTGGCGTCGCGGCGAGGTCGCCGAGCGAAAGGCCAGACAGTTTGACATTTCCTCCCGCCCCCCTCCGTCACTCACTTCTCTCCCTGCCCGTTGCTCCCCCGGCGCCTCCTTCAGGATGGCCAACGGATGACTTTGTGATAACCTGCCGATAAGGAGACGCCGTCGCCCGGGATGAGTCGCTATCTCCGGAAGCCACGTGCTCGGCCTTCCGTGCCGGAGAAGAACTCCGTGCGCGTGTCTCAGCGCAAGCAGTATTTTTTTTTTTTCTTTCTTTTACGTCTTAAACAACTGTCAAAATCATTCCGGCGCGCCAGGCAGCTCGTTTTCCGCTGCAACGAGCATGAAAAACACAGCAGGTTCACTGTGAGGGTGGTATGGGGAAAAAAATACACATTTATCAAATCTAATCCACTTTATTTATAAAGCCCAATTTGAGTTAACACAAAGTTTACCAAAGTGCTGTACAAAAAGTAGACATAATCAAAGACAGGATACTAAACATAGGACACAATAGATCATAATTTCTATGCACACAAAATCAACAACCTAAGTGGTGTTGACAGCCAAAGAAAACAGCTGCGTTTTAAGAAGAGATTTGAAATTGGACAGTGAAGAGGCCTAATGTGCAGCAGCAGTTCCTGCCACATTGTTGGATGAAGTTGGAGTTTTGAATGCTCGGTCCCCCCTGAGCTTCAGCCTGGTATTGGGAACCCTCAGGAGAGGCTGGTCAGCCGACCCGAGAGATCGGCTGGGTGCGTAGGGGTGCAGAAGCTCTGAGAGGTACACTGCGGCAAGACCATGTAGGGCTTTAAAAGCAAATAAAAGAATTTTAAAATGAGTTCTAAAATGGACGGGTAGCCAGGGAAGTGAAGCTGAAATCGGTGTAAAGTGCTCAAACTTCCTTGTGCCAGTTAAAAGACGTGCTGCTGCATTCTGTACTCGTTGCAGATGTGCAATGGAGGACCCACTAACCCTCATGTTAGTGCATTACAAAAATCAAGCCGGGTGGTTACAAAGGAGTGGATTACCCTTTTCATTTACTGAGAAACTCCACCAGACACATTTTAAGCTTAATTTTCTATCTTTTCTCATAGTCAGTGTTGCTTTTTTTGATAATTAGTTCAGAATTAAAATTGCGCACATGAAAAATTCTGGATGGATTAATGTTCGTCGAGATTCCTCTGAGTAGAAATGCTGTCCTTCACCTTGACACTTAATTTTATTTTACATTGTGTCGACGGAGTTGCAACAAGAAGCACATCAACATAATCAATACAATACAATCAATCGTTTGGCTGCAGAACTGAAGCGACGTGCTAAAAATTAATAAATGCACCTTGGAATTAATCTCACCGACTCTACATAAAATGCCCGCCAACACTACGTCCGTGTCGCGTGAGCGTCCACAGTGCGTCCCAGCGGCATCTTAACACCTTAAGAAGCGCAGACATTAAGCCCGCTGATGCGTCACCGCTCGTAAAACATAATCGGCCTGATTTATATGGATGCAGCGGACGAGTTGAGAGCTCGGGATTAACAGGCGGGGCCGCAGATAATAACACCCTGTGACGACTCTCGGCAGTCGGCAGCGGTGGTGGAGGCTGAGCCGAGCCGAGCCCGGCCGGCCGGGCCCGAACCTCTGACCGAGTCGTTGGGTTTCGATGCCGAGGATTTGAGGAATTCTCTAACTGGTTGGGTCAGCCTGATCCTTCTAGCTTGTTTCCAGTCCACTGTGATTAGTTCTGAGCGAAGTGACGGGCGCCTGTGTCGCAACGGTGAGAGATATTCAGCGTACTTGCTGATGATGGCATTGACTTCCAAGTCCCGCCTCTGGCTGCCCGTCACTGCTTTATCGCTCAGAGCCCAACCAGGAGGCTGAGTCCCATCGACCAGGTCCCATCTTTTTTTTTATTTTTTTTTATTGTTCTTTTTTTTTTTATTTGTTTATTTGTTGAGGACAATGCACATTAATTTACATTTCTGTTCTGAGATGTAAAATTAGTATAAATGCAACAAATCCACGGGGGCAACAGAAACTGGCAGACAATGACACTAAATAGGAGATAGTCAATACAGTACTACCGAAACAAATACAACATGAAGACAGTAATGCACGACAAAAATACATCCATCCACAATACATTTAACCTGGGGCAAGATGACACTGTCAGGGATGGATCATTTAGATAGGGGTGCAGCAATGCAAAGACCAGGGCAGGGTTTCTTCTTGGAGTTGTGCTAAGATGGACCGAGGAACACAACAAAGCCAAAAACCATTAAAGTGCTACAGAGCTCATGGAAGAGGTTGAGAAAGGCAAAGACCAGATTGCGATTTCTTGCTGGGAGTTGTGCTAAAATGGAGTTGAGAAAAGGTACCGTATTTGTGAAGTGCTGCAGTGGGGAAAAACCTTTATGGATGTATTTTACCATCGACGTCGTTGATTTAAATCATGTTTGACTTCAGACGTCCATCCAACTCACGTGGTGTTTTGTTCTTCCCTTCATGTTGTGATTTCTAACTTCCTCTGATTCCCCTTTAAAGCCTCGCTGCGTGGCTGGGATTTTGATTATTTTTCTTTTTTTGCGCGCATCAAAAGATGGAACAAATGGCTGCAGTTTAATTGGTGCCACGGCGCCTATTAACAATAATAATAATAATAATAATAATCACACCTGTTTGAAACCAACAAACCAAGAAAAAAAATCCTCTGTGCACGGCAGCATCACACACGTGCGGTTGCGGATGGCAACCCAGTTCCTTCCTCGGCTCCTATCGGCCGGCGTTTCATCTTCCTCCGCCTTGCTGCTCACTATCCTCTAGTTAAGCCTGTTTTTTAAGGGGCGGTAAGCAAAATGTTTTTCCTCTGCAACATATTACCGGCAGATTTCTCGGGAGGATAGAGGAGGAAGCGGTGGGCGGTGGTGGTGGAGGAGAGAAAGCTGCTTCTGCAGCTCGGTCTCTTTATTAAGCTGCTTATATTTCTCCCACCTCTCTCTCTCTCTCTCTCACTCTCCACCTGACTCTCTCCTTCCCTCCATTCCACCACCCAGATAAATGTGTGGGGTTTTTTTTTTCAGCTCTGGCTTCTTGGTTTCTTTGACTCGACCATCCCGTCGTTGCCACCGCGCAGCCCGCCACTACTTCCTGTCGTCCTGATGCCTCCCTTCCTCCCTGCTGTACCTGCCGGCCCCGCCTCTCTCTTTCTCGTTCCCCTTTTCTCTCTTTTCCAGCCGCAGTGACACCATTTCTTTCCACTTTCGTAGCAGCCCAGTTTATGGCCCAGTTTTCAGCACATAAAGCTGGATAGTAATCTCGGTGTTTACACGATAATAAATAAATATATATCTTTTTTTTTTTTTTTTTTTTTTTAATCCTGGTGCCTGATTGCTTCGGATGTTGACTCTTTTTCAGCTGCAACCTATGGTTTTTAATTCCGAGGTGGTAGATGAGAGCTGCTTCCTGCCGTTAGAGGTCGATGAAGCCTTGCAGCTTCTTCTCTTCCTTCATCTTGAGTGACGCCACACTGGTGTCGTCTTTTCTCCGATCAAGTATCAGGGCCTCTTCCTGTTTCCTGCAACCAGGATACAAATTTTTCAAGCACAAGCTACCAGTAGCACCACTTCCTGTCCTGTTCCTCTCTGTCCCCCCTTCACTTCCTTTCCGTCCTCTTTTCCTTCTACTCTTTTTTTTCTCGGCCAGTTTCCCCCTTCAGTGCAGGCGCTCTCATCCCCTCTTTTCCGCTCTCCTCCCTCACCCTCCCCCCCTGCCCTCAACCCGTTGGTTAACGGCTCCTAGAGATTGATGAAGCTCAGCAGAACATGGCCGAGGCCCGACCTCAATGCTGTGAAACGCTCAAGTGCACTTTCCCGCCACCTCGCTGCCCAGTTGCTCGCTGTTCTGTGTGTGTGTGTGTGTGTGTGTGTGTGTGTGTGTGTGTGTGTGTGTGTGTGTGTGTGTGTGTGTGTGTGTGTGTGTGTGTGTGTGTGTGTGTGTGTGTGTGTGTGTGTGTGTGTGTGTGTGTGTGCGTGCGTGCGTGCGTGCGTGCGTGTTTGTGTGTGTGCGCGCGTGTGTGCGCTCTCGCCTTATTGAGCTGTAGTGGGGGGAAGGAATTGGCCGCTTCGGCATCGTTGACATGTCGACTTTCACCGAGAAACTCTGCGTTAAGTTGGAATTGGGTTTGCACCCAGTTGCAGTTTTTTACAACGCTTTCCCTCTCTGCCGGCTGTGCAATTTAAACTGGTCTCACTCTTTCACAACCTTTTCCTTCATCTTGGCCATCGGGCAGCTCTGTCTTGTCAGTGTCAAACCACAGTCTCCGTTGTTTGGTGCTTTGCGAGGATGTTAAAGATTTTTGCAGGAGATCAGGTGCAGAGGAGCTCAGCGACGTCATGGAATCCAATTACTGATGAGAATTTGTCAACCAAATTTAGAGAACCGGTGATACAGTATATTCCAGAATCTCCATGAAGCAGCTGTGTGTGATTGTCTGTCAAAAACCTTCTTCAGATCTCCTGTTAAAAGTGCATTTAGCCCTCTGTTTGCAGCCTCCTGCAAAGACTCCGGAGTTCCAGCTTCCCGGTGAACTGATGCTTTGTTGGACAGATGGGAAGAAAAACAACGTTTCTGAGGAATTACTGAGGTGTCACTACCCTTTGTGACTTCACAAAGGGCTGATCTCGAGAACTGAACTTTTCTCATCTCTGAGTTTAATCAACCTAACAGTCAGATAGTCGTGATACATCGGCGAAGTGAATCTTGGCTAATCCGACCTTGAAGCGCTGTGAAGCCACGTCTTCTGTTGGCCTCTGCCTGTCCGCCACCGCAGACTCTTCCGTCCTTTGAATTTCCAATGTCAATAAGCAGCTTTTAAAGATGGATCCGCTTCGCCGACATTCATCACAAGCAGCCCCCGTTGCTTCCCGAGCCGAGAGGCTCCGAGCGCAGCCGCGTCGGCTCTTTTGTGTTTTTGTTTGTTTGTTTCGTCAACACAGGCTGACACTGCGGCATTTCGCTTTTATTCTTTTTTTTTTTCCCCTCCGCGGCGAGCACCTCCACCTCCCGGTCGGCACTTTGTCTCTCGCCGTGGCCCACTTTCCCCCGTCACCAGTCTCTTAATTGACGTGCCCACAAAGCCCAGGCAGGGCTCCTCGTCAGCGCTCGGAATTAGCGTGTTTTTCTCTGGCTCTTAGGGTCCTCCTCGTTATCAACCCTGTGTTTATATAATGAGGACGGATCCAACAACCTTCTCTCTGCCCCCCCCCATCCCATCGCCTCGCCTTCAAAGAGCACAACTCACAGCCACAGCGTGACGGCGGGCCGTCGCAAAGTGCTGACAAAGAAATCACTTTAATGCCGGATCCGAGCATCCCGGAGGAAAAGAGGGCGCAGAAATAACACACACACACACACTAATACACAAACATCCTCACACACTGCGGAACAGCGGTTATTGTTCCGAGATGCACGTGCGTTGCTACATTCATCCGCTACAGGAGCATGAAAAAAGCCCACATGGTTTTTAAACATGCACAGACAATGTGCTGCACGTCTGAGCTTCCATTAATCACACACGCACACACACACACACACACACACACACACCCTGCGGCTGAGTTACAGTAAAGGGACCGAGACTGAAAATCACTGCAAATTACTTTGTCTCCACTGTAGCCGGGCTGCCAGGCTCCCCCGAGGCTGCGGTAATTGACTTGTCCAATTCCGTCTCTCGACACGTTTATTCTTTCCTGCACGTCCGCCGTGGCGGTGCCCCTGCCGCGGCGGACCCAAAGGTGCCACGCGGCGAGACGTTGGTGGGGACGGGGGACACCCCGTCAAAACTAGCCGACGGACAAAAAAAAACTTAATGAATTCTGTCACGCCGCCTCTTGTTTTTAATATCCCCGCACGTCCACTTCCCCCGTTGCTGCAAGAGGATGAATATTTAATGCGGCTGTCGTTGGTGGTTGTAAACGTTGCGCTGGCCGCGCAGGTTCAGCAGTTTCAATTTTATGTTTCAGTGATGCTGGTTGACCTTCATTTAAAACAAAACAAAGCATTCTTTTAAAAATGGATTTTCTCGCTGACAGTTGCTTCTGCACATTGATATAAATCACTGCGAGAGTTTAGAAGTGTATTTCAAAAATATGGGCAGAATATGATCCACATACAGTCATCAGAAAGGATATGTCCAACATGCACAAATAAGAGTTAGAAGAAGACAGAATATGAATAAAAAAAGTCTCAAATCTTTATTGGCCTGAATCTCACTGGTGACGCAGAAACTTCTGTTGTCTGCTGAAGTCTTTTGACTGAACTGTACAATTCATAGAACAGCGGTGGTGTCCACAGACGCAAAGAAAAGGGAGTAGGTGAAGCAAATATCTAAATACCTCATTGTGGTATTCTCTGCCGTGAACTTTTGCCCTTGGGCAACAATCGTGCGTGCAGGTCGCGTTGTCTAGTTGCCGTAACATTTTCACACAAAAGTCACCGACGGCATTCAGTTCCGTGAAAAAAAGCTAGGGGGGAAAAAATCTGCCCTTTTGTTCCTGTCAATTGATCAAGGATGCAACAAGCAACAAAAAGTTTTCTTCCCCCGGAGCAGCGTCTTGGCTGAGCGGCGTCTTCTAAACACCTCGCCGTGTGTCAGTTAGCTTGATGAACTGCCTGACGAGCGCTCCGAGACCCCGGCCCGCAGTTTGATTGCTGGCCAGCCGACAGAACACGGTTCTGCTTATCGTCTTTGGCTGTCGGCCTCATTGTGTCTCGCCCCATCCGGTTCATCCTGATACACAAAAGAGAGAGAGAGAGACAGACAGAGAGAGAGAGAGAACCCCACAATGCATCTGTTCTCTCGCGGGTTTTTCAGCTCTTCCGCTGGCCGCCGCAACTCTTGTGTTCTTTGATCTTCCTACTGCTGATGCCACGCAAAATGTCTTTTTTGTGCGTTGTTGCCTTGAGAGACGCCAGAACAGTCCTAGAAAGTTGAAGTTTAAAGGCCCAGTGTGTAAAATTTGACTTGAGTTATGATTTTTATTTTTGGTGAAAACTTAATATACTGCTAATAAAGGTGGACGAGGTATCCAGGTTTGGGTGCGCAGACCACTGTAGTTCACTGGCAAACTCAAGAGGGGGAAAAAAGGGGGAAAGAAAGACACTGCAAATGAAACCACTTGACGTTGCTGCTTTGTTTTCAAAATTTAAACACTTAACCTTGAAAGCTTCCCGCACTAGCACAGACCAAACTCCTGGACACCAACCATGATGTTAGGAATATTTCAAACACAAACCAATAAATAAAGTACTAAGTACTCCACTCCAAGTACTCAAAAAAATTGACAAGATTTTGTTTACGTTTTTGGTTTTTCCTAGTGTGTAAACAAACTTGATACACTCGCAAGAAAGAGCTCAACTCTACTAATTCAAATCATTTTGAACTATTTCAACTCTTTCAATTTCTCGACCTTGTTTCCTTCATGCCTACGTCAATTTAACTTTATTACATTAGATTATCTAGGCACTCTCTTAAAGGCACAAAGGATGATACAATACAACTCGCCCACTCGCTGGTTGTCTTTCTCTCGGTCTCTCTGTAGTCAATCTGCATATTTCTCTGTGTAAATGCTCCTCGGGGTTGATGTCACCTTGGCTGGGAGTCTCTGCTTTGGGCAAGGACTCCCAGTCATCCACTTTAACCTCCACTAAATTAATTTGTGGAGTTGTGAAGTTGGCGTGTGTGAGATTGGTGCAACGTTGCCGCGAGCCGTCAACATTGGCGCCAAATAATGAGCCGAGTTGTCCGGGAAACGAAGATAATCTTTTTTTTTTTTTGTCCTACAGGAAACACAGTTTACATTTAAATAGCTGCGTCCTATAGTTGTGCTTAAATGCATCTCGAAATGGGTTTGACTGAACAGCAACTAGACCAGGCTTCGGGCTTCTTTTTTTTTTCTTGTTTTTTTGCTAAAACTTTTTTGACGCAAAACTTAAAAAAAAAAAAATAAAATTCCCTTGACAACAGAAAGCCTGCGGTTCACCCCAAGGGCTTGGAAGCGATAGACGCTCTGCATTCCATTCAGTTGCAAATTTAAAAGTGCTGCTTTTAGATTTTGTACCGTGTTGTTGTGTATCTTTAACCGAGGGTGGTCGGGGGAGGGGTACTGACTGACAAGAAAACGACATGCAAAACACTGCTGAGCACTAGCAATGCAAACCTGTATTGCACTCGACACTGTAAATGTCAAGGTTCACTCATTATTGATTCAAGGAGAACTGAGATGTTATTTCCTCCCCCCCCCCCCCCCCCCCCTTTTTTTTTTTTTTTCACTTTAGTCACATTTTGCTCAGGATTCACTTGCAGTACTTGCAGTATGGTATATACACTACTTACTTATTTATACTTACCTCAACTGCCCCAGCCTCACCTCGGCTTCCTCGCTGCCCTCTGATTGAGGCGCCATAATGAGCTGAACTTCTGCCATAATTGGGTTTTACAGTGTAATTGATCTTCCGAGGCCCTTTGAAAGTTTTAATTTTCCCTCAGATTAAATCATTGGAATGTAAATGTCACGTGCGCTACCCTTTAGCTCGACGGCGCGGGCTGTTTGTTCTCATTAGCGGCACGTTGAAAAGTTGCCCTTTCTGCTGATTTACTGTGTCACACTGAGGAGGCACGTTTTTTTTTATTTATTTTTTTGTTGTTGTTGTTTTGTTAAGCCTTAATGCTCTGCTATTCTCGCCGCCGAGTCTCAAAGAGGCACAGAATGAGCTGCCCGTGTGAGGACTTGGTTTCTGCTGGATGGTTGAAACGTACCGCAACGTGTTCTGCAGATCCTGATACGTTCAAGTTAAAATGAACCAATAATAATGTACAGATGACAATTATAATAATAATTATAACAATAATAATAATAATAATAATTGTCGAGCATAACAACATGTTTGTGTCGTGCTCCTGCTCCGGACCCCCCCCCCGAGATCTGCTTCTTAATCTCTAATGATGATTAATGTGGGCAGTGTGCATATTGGCATGCTGGCAGGGTTGTTGAGATGGATAACTATGCAAGAGTGCGTGTGCCCGCGCACGTGTGTGTGTGTGAGCGGCGGGGGTTCTTCTCCCACAGCTTCATGAGCGGGAATCGATGGATCGGAGCGACGGGGGGAGGCGAAGAAAAAAAACGCTGACGTGCAAACGGCTAAATCAAATTTGGTCGGCCGGTTTTTTCGCGTCGGTTGATTCCGTTAACCTCGCAGGGCAGCTCGATGGGCAGGGCTCTTGCTGATCCATCAGCCAGAGCTCCCGTTTGAATTGTTTTCCGTTGCCCGATCAATCGGACCAATCGCTTGAAGAGAGAGAGGGGCCGGGAGCGTCGGCCAGGTGTTAGCTTTAACTTTAGCGGAATCAGGGATTCGCAACATTTTCTCATTGAAAGAAAGAGCCAAGGAAGAAATAGGCGCTTCAGACTTTTCTCTGTCTTGACCGAGTTGCAAATCCAGCTGTACATACAGCATCTGATTGGCCCACTTCCAGTCACCAATCACGGCCCCTTTCATAGAGAGCTGCCAAATCAACCTCACGCACCTGTGAAACTCGCGCGTCCGATTCAATTTCAATTGAATTTTATTTTGAAAAAATTCCACCGTGAATTTACAATCATTCACCTCCTGGTGTGTGTGTGTTTGTGCGTGTGTGTGGCGCTGCAGGAGATGGTGCGACGGGGTGAGATCCTGGACGACGGCATGGAGGACGAGTTCTACCTGCGCCGCCTGGACGCCGGCCTGTTTGTCCTCCAGCTGATTTGTTACATCATGGTGGAAATGAACAACTCGGGCATATCGCAGGTACGCACGCGCGCATGCACGCGCGCACACACACACACACACTTTCTTTCCCTCCCTCCCCCGGAGTTTCCCGCCGCGGTGATTGCGAGCCGCCCGATTAGGCAAGATGCTGAAGCAGATGGTCGTCAGATGGTCGATACGAGCGCCGCGGCCAAGTGGCTCATGTACTTGGACTGTGGCGGAGCTTCTCGCCGCTCCTCCGATGCGGCGGTGGCGGTGGCGGCGGCGGCTATGCGGCCGCTGTCGGTAAAACATTTGGTTTTTCAACGGGACGAAACCGTTTAATTGAAATGACTGCTTTAAAATTTTGCAAACAGTGTTTGCAGGATCCTGAGCAGGTTGTTTAACTGGCAGAGGCCGACTCAAAGCCGAGGCAGCTCGGTGGCCAGACAGTGTAACTGCAGCATCGTTTTGCAAAATGAGATTTCCAAATTGTTTTTATAATCGCTTTTATATTTATTATTATATATCACTTAAATTTACAGATTACGACCTGGTAAAATGCTCTTGTTGTGTCAAATTTGCATGCAAACTGCAAACTACAGTTTTATCGTTGTAATTACGTGGTAGTTTCTTCGGAGTTCATCTTTTATCTGCTCTCTCTCTCTCTCTCTCTCTCTCTCTCCTTCTCTTGCTTTTCTGCCTTCAGCTCCAGCAGAGAGTTCACCAGATCCTGAACCTGCGAGGAGGTTCCGTCAAAGTGGTTCGCCACATCATGAGAGGTAAGAGACTTCAGTCTTCACCGGCACACCAGGTGACTCTGACCCACTTTGTTAAGAAGTGCTGTGTCTGAAAGTTTGGGGGAAATCAAACTTCCACGAAAAAAAAAATTTTTGCAAATATTTTGTCTTTCTTCTGTTAAATCCTTAAAACTTCTGTTCACTCCTGACTCATCAGTAAAAGCTACACATTTGGTTAATTTTCATTATCATTTTAAAAATCAGAACGAGGTCCTGGAAGCTCTCTATAGAGCTGTAGCGTGAGCAGGCAGGAAAGTCCTCCAGCAGGTCTCCTGACATTTGACCTGGAACAGATGTGAGGTCCGTCCGACCTTTTCCTCAACACTGTGTGAAACAATAAATCCTCTCGTCCGCTCGACCCCTGTAATGGAATCTACACAGTCTGGAGGTCGTGAGGCACCGCTGAACAGCGAACTCGCTCAAACATCCTACGATACCAGGATCACTGTGTTCTGGTTAAATTTCAATATAAATTAATTTAAAAAGAAAAATAATTTTAATATACATATTATATGTAATATATATTATTATATAAAACCCACAGTGACCCAGAAATCATCTCCATTATAACTAAAAGCTTAATATGACCGAAATCAACACATAAAAAAGGGATTATGGAAAAATGGGATAAAAATTCTTGTCCCATCCGCTTCATATTACTTAAATTGATAAATATGTATTCTGCAAATGCACTTTCCTACACTTCGCACAGAGTGTGCGTGTCCAGGTTTATCGGCGTCTTTCATGCCAGTCATTCCACAACCAGTCCACGTTCCCACACACCCACCAAATACTCTGCAGAAATATTCCACGATATTAGGAGGGGGGAAAAAAATGACTCGGTGGAGCCCAGCCGTCTGTTATTAGATATGAACACGATACAGGAAGTGTCCCCGGGGCAGCGCAGTGTTTTATTCATGCCGGCTGCAGAAGCCCGGTTCAAATCATCACTTTTATCACCGCGCGCGGAGCCTCTGAAGGTTTTTTTCACTTTTCCAACAACAACAACAACAACAACAACAACAAAAGAAAGGGAAAGAAACCCTCTTCCGAAGAAGAAGCAGCTCCTCTGTGGACCCTCCAGATCAGATCAGAGAGAGGGATGATGATGATGATGATGATGATGATGATGATGTAGGCCGAGCAAACACAACATTTCTTTGAATTTACATCGCGATTCCTCCCCTCGTCCTAAACACTTCCTGTCCTGTTTGTGTCGCCGACCGTCGCGGCGCCGCGTTGGCGCTTCCTGTATCGCTGTCGGGTTGGGGGCGCGTCGCTCCAAAGGCGGAGCTGTCCGTCACGCTTGGCGCCGCGTGTGTGTGTGTGTGTGTGTGTGTGTGTGTGTGTTTGCGAGCACGTTTTCCATCTCATTTGTATGTATGGACACAAACGCAATCCCTCCTTGTTCAGACCGTTTCCACATCATGTTCCTGCCCGTTAACACGACAGATGACGTGCACGTGTGTACGTGCGCGGCCAGTGCTGTCGCCGCTTCCTTTCACGTGCACGTGCACGTTTCACAGAGAGAGAGAGAGAGAGAGAGAGAGAGAGACACAACAAACCCCCGTGCACGCTCGCTGCTCCTGCGTTTGTGTGCGTTTCTTTCTTCACGCGGACGTTTAAACGCTCCACTTCGCTCGTTTGCAAGTCATTTACATTTAACCTTGCGTTGTTGTTGTTGTTTGTGCGTTCTTTTTTCTCGAGGCTCAGTCATGCAGCAGTTCGTCCCTCCCGTCGCAGTTTTCTTAGGCGCGCAGTCAGTGTGGCACTGAAAGCTACTTAAAGGGTACTACTCTCCAAGTACTCGGCATCCTGAGCTGGGAACCTCCAGAGACAAAAAAACGTAAAAACTGACCAAAAATAAAACGCTGAAAGTGCGGGGGTCTTATTTTGTGTGACTCAGTGAAACCCTCTCCCGTCCCAGGTGGACGGAAGATGATTAGAACCACATGAATAGAAAGAAATTACCATAAGAGATTTTTTTTTCAAATTTCCGAGAATAAAGTTGAAATTTCAAGATAAAAGTCCGGAAAAATTTGTCTTTTTTTACGTCGCCTTTTCGCCCAAAATTTTGACGTTATTCACGAAATTTCAACTTAAAACTCGAAACGAAAACTTCAATAAAAACCTCCTTCCTGTAATATTTTTTTTTTTCTTTTCTTGACGCCCTAATCCTCTTGCGTACTAGTGGCCCATTTGATCCGGTGGGAAAACTGCCATCAAAGGTTAAGCACATGCAGAGTGCGGCTCCGTCGTCTAGACCTTAACGCCTGCGGCTCTTTGAGTCTGGAGCAGCAGCATGGTGGAAGGAAGGGAGGAGGGTTTATCACGCTGGGAGGAGGAGCATCAGTCTCGCCACTTTAGAAAACCTACCTGCAAGACTCTTTACACTCTTCACCTTTGACCTGTATCCTCAATATTCCCTCGACCTTTCAGACCTGCCCCGGGTCAAGGTGTTTGCAGACACTGTATTGATGCTTTCGATGGCATTCATCAAAAATCTGACCTAGAAACTCCATCACGATTGTTAAAAAGAACAGAAAAAATGTCGGCAAGCCGGCAACAGTGGCTGACTAAGAATTGTCAGCCCAACTTTTCCAATGACTCAGCGAGACAAACTAAGCTGCAGGGGCCAAAAAAAAAGAAAAAAAAAGAAGTAGGAATACAGAAGTTCTGCCCTGCGCTGATTAAGTTGGCAGCCGTATTGAACTGTGAACTCGGGCTTGTCCAAACTTCCACCAACTTTCAGCCTCCCAACTTCGGGCGCCTCGTTTCCGCTCAGCCGTGAACTCAGGAAAAAAAATATCTGTAAAAAAAAAAACTCCTCAGGTAACCTCCTCCCCCTCCCCCTCCCCCCCCTTGTCTTCATACGGCAACAAATCCATTCAGAGCTCATATAGGACGACCTCAGAATCAAGCGGGAAGTCTCTCCTCGCCGCCGTCTTATTTCCCTCGCCGCTGCCCCCCCACCACACCACCACCACCACCACCACCTGCCGGTGGTTCCCCTCCTACTCATGGCGGATCATTCCCAGGCGCTGACCTGAGTAATGGCCACGCTGGCTCCTCCATTGTCCCCGGCTGCGTTGCCGTGGTGACGGGAGTGCGGGTACCGGCGGCGCGCCGAGGAGGAGGAAGAGAGCGGCCGTGCAGAGAGTCGAGGAGTCGCTGCGTTTCTGACCTTCCCCTCTCGTGAGGCCGGCCGCCGCATCCTTCACACGTGCGCGCGCGCGCACAGACACACACACACGCACGGTCAATGATGGCAGCCGGCCAATGAAAGAAGCTGCAAGTTTTTCATGTTTTTGTTGGATTTCCTTCCCTCTCGCTCCGTTTCCCTGCTTTTCCCAGTCAACCATAAAATTGTACCAATTTTTTTTTTTTTTTTTGCGGGGGAAGGGAGGGCGGAGGGGGGGGTTCCTGTGAGTCCGCTGCTACAAGTATTTTTTTTTTGTTTGTTTGTTTGTGGACCTCTAGACCATTAACAATTAAGATGTAGAGCCGGTCGTGAAAAGCACGGTTTGATTTTTTTTTTTTTACTAATAAAGACGGAATTAAGTAAATTTAAATTGAACTCATTGAAGTTTGACGCTGCGGTTGAGATATCTGACACTTGCTAGCATTTGCTGGTTTCAAGTCCTTCCCTGCACAATTTCCTTGGTTTTGCAGTGTTTGTTCTTTGTTCCTGCGCTTCTGTACGACACCGCGACTCTAATAATAACAATAAGTAACACACCAAGGGCTCCCTCACCATGTAAAAAACAAAACAACAAATCTCCTTGTAGTCTTGGTCAACCTGGCTCTCTTTGGGAAAGACCCCTTCAGTCCCCCCCCGCCCCCCCCTCTCCCCCTGCCTCGCCGTTCCTGTTCTCCGTGCCTAATCCCCACCGTGGCGGCTGCCCGTGCCCCCCAGCAAATGCGTCGAGTCCGCCGAGGCTGCGCCGAGTTTAACCCCCAACCTCACTGTGTGTTAAACTAACAAATCCAACCGACTCAGTGGACTTCCTATGCTTTCTGCTGTGCGTGTGTGTGTGGCGCCGGAACTAGCCGTCAAAATTCCAGATCCTGAGACATCTGAGGAGCCAAATACATGTTTCAAAGGCTCCATATTGCATAAAGTGGACAATCTGTCTGTTTAATCTCAGAAAAAACAGCAATACGACCACAAGAATAATTGTTTTTGCTCCAAAACTAAATATTTTGCTGTATTTTGGTTCTTTCGTCATGTTCGGCTGCACTTTAATTCCCTTTTTTCCTGTTTTTCTACCAGGAGTAGTTTAAAATACTAAAAAAACAACTCTTCTTCTACTCTGTGAACTCTATTTGCTATGAAGATTCAAGGCCGCCTCTCCTGTATCTCCGTCTCTTTGTGCTGAATGATTTTTTTGGAGCGGTGCAATGCTAACGGGTCAAAGTGGCTGCGACTCAACTGGCTGCTGCTTTTTCTTTCTTTGGCAGAGTTTGCTGAGAGTATCGGGGACGGGAAGAGCGACGAGTTCAAAGAGGCCGAGCGCAAGAGGATCATGGACCTTCTGGAGAACTTCTAATCCCACACATACACAAACACACACACACACATACAAAATGTATGTGCATTTTTCTATCCAAGGACTTTGAGATCCCCAGGTTTGCTTACAGCCCCAGTGATCTCCAGTCTGCTCAGATCACAGAAATTGAATTATTGGAACAATCTGTTTCTGTGAGTGATATTTTTCTAAATACCGAGTGTACAGGATCCTCACGTAAAAAGGAATTTTCAAACATCAACCTTCTGCCGTGCTTGTAAACCCAGAATTTGGAGGGCAGAAATCCTCCCGGCTCCTGTGGGTTTGTTGATTTGTTTGTTGTTTGTTGTTTTTGCGCCTCAGTGTTGAGCACCGCGCGGTAATTACCGGCAAGACTTTGCAAAGACTCCAACTTAATATCCCCTTAATATGCCTCCTCTCCCTCGGCTCCGCCGCGTTGCGTGCTCCGTTTGTTTTGGATTTACGTGCGAACATTTGTTTTCTAATAAAACATCTGGTAATGAAATCCTGCGCGGCCTGTTTTGTGTGCTTTTTTTTTTTTTTAGCCGTCAGATTTAATATCACAGCGTAGCGAGCGTCATCGGCACAGCTTGCCGCGAACCGCCGCGGCTCCCGCGCTCGGCTACTGTTGCGCCGCGCCGCAGATGGAGGCGTCGCCTGGGCCCGCCCACTGACGCCGTCACCGCGGAGGCGTGTCCTGGCCCAGGTAAGTAAACCAAACCTTATTCCTTCCAGCTCCAGATGAGCACAAAAGAAGCCTTAAGGTTTTGCCAATGTAAAAAATAAAATCATAAATCGAGACAAATTTTACACACTGGACATTTAAGTCTGAGAGTCACAACAAGTCAGTGAGATTCTGCTCGTTTTTGCCTCACCGCAGTCATTCTGACCGCGTTTTGTTTACTGTGAAAATAAAGATTCATATCAGACGGCACATTCTGGGGGAGGAGGGAGGGTTATTCATTTTCATCAGATAGAAGCCATCACAACGTCAAGGTCCCCTCCCAGACTCCTCAGCGGCAGGTAATAAACAGCCGGCGACGCTTCTCTCTTCTCTCTGAGATTTGGAATTTAGATTAAACCGTCGCAGCAAAAGTAATAAAGTTTAATTTGCCTTTTGTTTTTTTGTTTTTTTGTTTTTTCTTTCTTGTTTTGTTTGCCGTAAACCCCTCTGTTTCTCCGATTAGTCCGGACTGGAAGCTGCATCAATAAGCAGTATTGCCTCACTGCCAGCAGGGGAGGAGTTCAAGATCTGAGATTCAAGAAATTGTCAACGTTCATACTGGATGTGCAATGAAATGACAAAGTGGCAATGCTTACGAGAGGCCGTGCAGACAGCAAAAAAAACACTCCCGGGTTGTCTCAGGTTTCTCCCAAGGGCATTCTGACCTCCTCCCACCGCAGGAAGAGATGCATTATGGGTCGATTGGAGACTCCAAAATCTGTTTATCGGGCCTGTGTAGAACTGTGGTTCCTCTGCGTTGTGCTCCACCTGATGTCAACTGGGACAGAGTCCAGCCCCCAGTTTAGAATCATCCAGTGGCTCCGACTGTCAAGAGTTTGGAGAAGCGCAGTGCAGTCGAGGGAAAATCCAGCTGCTGATAAAATCCGGGAAATTTCCAGAAGAAGCAGGCGGAGGCAGCTGGATTGGGAACAGGCTTGGTTGGATTCCTTTAAACTCAGAGGCTAGAAGGAAGGCTCATTCTATCATCACCATCTAACCTCACAAACCTGCAGGGCTCTGCTACAACCTGAAGCTTTTGCTCAGTCGGTGGTCAGACTCACTTGCCCGTCACTGTCCGCTTAGTCGGGATGAAGGCAGGAAGCCGGAGCTGCAAGTTTCCCTAAAAGACCACAGAAGAAGAAGGAAGAGGGAGCAACCTGGAGCTTTGCTGATGCTAAAGCGATTAGCGGCACCGAACGGCATTGTCACACACTGACGAATAACGACGGCGGGCAGTGCTCGAGTTATCCTCCGCCTGGAACGGTGGGTTTGTTATACCTCCGTCCGACTTCGGCAACAGTTTTGCAATATGAGTCGATTGCGCATCTACACGTCGGCCCTCCCCTCGCACTAAGCCATTCTTCGAGCTGTCGCTAGCGTTCTTCGGCTACATTTTTTTGGGGAACTGCCCAAACTTTTTCCGACAGGCTCTCTCCCACATGCATATTAGACATATTCGACCTGCCTGCCGGGTGAATCAAGATCCAAAACTTCAAAATCGTTTCTCTTCACTCGGTCTGGGTGCTAGCGGCTAATTGGAGCGGGACGTCTTGTACCCTGTTTGCCCGTTCAGCCCCACGCGTGTCTGGACCTTTTGGGGACGTTGCTGGGAAATCCTTCAGTTGTTTATCCGGACACCTCCTCCACCATATTGCTGGAGGGAAGCAGTGAGGGTGAAAGGGGGGGGGGGGGGGGCCGCCGGCTGTCACATCTGCTGCCTCTTCACCAACGTCTGCACCCTCGACCCACCGACCCTCTAATGTTGCTCGGAGACGAGGTGGACAGAACGGCAGGAGCGTCGGTTCTGCACATTGCGCTGGCGTAGGAGGGGACCGACCCCCACCCCCACCCCCTCCCCCGCCCTCCCGACTCCCAAACACCCCCACCCACCCCCTCGCCGTTGCATCTCTTATCAGTGATTATGACGGCGGCGTGTTTAACAGCGGTCGTACAATTTCACAGCCGAGGGGAAGGAGAATAATTGTATTTTCCGAATGAGTGAGTGCAAACGCCGCGCTGCCGCCGTGCTCCCAGTGCGCCGCCATGCGCTCTCTCTCTCTCTCTCTCTCTCTCTCTCTCTCTCTCTCTCTCTCTCTCTCTCTCTCTCTCTCTCTCTCTCTCTCTCTCTCTCCCGCCGAGGTCGGGGCTGTGAGCGAGAGAAGGTTCTGCTGTTATTAGTGTGCAAAATTGGCATCGCATCCCTGCCAATGACTCGTGTCTGGGGGCCACATAATCAGGCTCGACAGACATCTTCATCTGGGTGTCGAGCAGACAGATGCACATTCCTTTTTCTTCCTTTTTTTTTTTTTTACACACACACACACACACACTCTCCCACGATCATATTAGCGTCATAAATCAATGAACAGTAGCTCTGGACTGTCAGCCACTTTGCTGAAAAATGACTCTAATATGCAACAAACTTTTATTTCACTTTGTTCCAATGAAATGGCTCTTCTCAGGGCTATGAATGGTTATTAAAAACACTTTCTCATCCTCAGACGTCTTTTTTTTTTTTTTGGGTGGAAAAGCGCGTAAATGTCTGACAGTCGGGCTCTTCGTCCAAAAAGGCAAAGGTCGGGCGAGGTGAGGCGAGGCGTCAAGACAAGAGATATCCGAGGATCGGGCCATGCCGCGTCGTAAATCCGGGGGGCTCGCCGTGAATTTGTCGAGGGATTGATGGGCTATAAATGAAGAGCCGCAGCGGAATGAATAATTAAAGCTAGGGGGACTTTTAGTGGTCTCGTCTGTCTGTCTGCGGTGTTCAGAGGAGTGTGAAGTTTTGACGTGAAATGCAGTTGATTTTAAATTAGATGAGACTGAACTGGGCTACAGTAAAGGCAAAATGAGGAGTGTAGACAGCTCACCGGTATGTCGCTCAGTGGTCCCGCATAAAAAAATAAAAAAAAACCCGCACACTTTCAAGCTATTATTACTTTTTTACTTCCCGACTCCAGTGAAGCAGCTTCTCACAAGTAATTATCCAAAAACTCCAGATCACTCTCCAGTGATCTGGAGTATAAAGTGTAGCTCTTCAGGGAACAAGTTCTCTGTTTACCGGTGCCCTTTTTTGTGACATCACAAAGGGCTGATTTCCAAAAATGTGAGTTGTTAGGAACATTTTTTTCTTGGGTCTGTTGTTTGAAAACAAAATGAATATTGAAAAAAAAAGAAGCCTTTAAATGAGTCTGAACAAACAAACAATTTGTAATGTAAAACGTACAACTTCCAGTTTTAAGACTGTTGAAAGCTCTTATCCACCAACAATCGGGGATTTAGCTTTTGCCCATGAATACATTTTACATTTATTAATTATCATTTTCAGCCAGAGGCAATGAAGTGGATTGTGTGGCTGCATTTCTTATCTGTGGTGGTAGTGGTTCTAATCAGTGCAGGCTGGATAAAGTCCAGCAGCCAATATCATGGAAGGGCCTTCTCCTCCAGGCAAAAGACCAAAGCTGGATTTCAGCACCATGGACAGTGACGCACCAAACCTCTTTGCTCCTCTTCTAACACAAGGAGAGCCAGAGCGGGAATCGAACTTGCAACCTTCTGGCCCTGGGGTAGACGGTAACAGCTGCAACAACTGTGTTTCCCTGCTCTTCTCCTCCCTCTGCTTCTTTTTGAAATAATAGTGTCGAGGAAAGTTTAAAAATGTCTAATTTATTCAAGAATGAGTTTGAATTCGATTTACTCTCTTCTAATTAGTTGTTTCAATTAAGCAGGAAAGTGAAATGATGATTGCCGACTTCCCTAATCTATTATTCGTATCATTATATCGGCGCCACTGGAAAATGTCCAAAAAGCTTGTTAAGTGGGGTTGCGCAAATTGTTACGAACGGTTTATTGTCATTTATATCAGTGATTATAATGTCTAATAGCTAATAATTAATCATCGTCATCATCACGAAGAGCTTCGTTCCTGTCGTTACCCCTTGAATTGTCGAAGTTTTCCCTCGCATCTCTCTCTCTCTCTCTCTCTCTCTCCTAAACCTCCCTCCCCTTCTCTTCGACGAAAGCCGCAGCACCTCCCTGGTGGGAGCGGTCTCCTTCCGCCGGAGAGAAGAGCCGCGCGTAGAGAAGCAGAGTCCGCCAGTGCGAGTCTGCTGCCGCCACAGGGAAGAGGCTGCATCATCCGGCACGGGGCTTCCTCCGTCTGCCCGACACACTCACCTGGATTTTAAAAAACAAAAAAAACAAACAAACAAACAAACAAACAAAAGAACATCGTCAACAAGAGGAAAAGAACGAAGGTCGACGGGAAAGAACGAAAGAAAAAAAAAACATTTTCCCCGCGCTGCACGTCACTTGATGTGAATTTAAATTGAACAAAAATAAGAATAATATTAATTTAAAGAGGGGGGGGGGAAAAATCATCAAGACGCGAGGAGGAAACTCGAGCAGACGAGCCGCCAGAGGAGAGATGGGAGCGTTCAGGAGGCTGCTGCTGGGGAGTTTACACTGCATGATGGGACTCTACCTGCAACTTAGTGTCTCCACGGCGCGGCAAGCCGAGCACGCCGTCGTGGAGAACCACATCTCCGGCCACGGTAGGTCCACCAGCCCGCCTCCCTCTCTCTCTCTCTCTCTCTCTCTCTCTCTCTCTCTCTCTCTCTCTCTCTCCCTCCCTCCCCCTCTCTCTTTATTTCTTTCTTCACCTCGTTAAAATATGTATGTGTAAATGTATGAGTACACGAATCACACGTTCTCTCCAACCAAAAACCCTCACATCATTTCCTGGGAGAGGACGTGCTGCGTAAAGGTGATGCCATCTGCTCGCACGCGGGGGAGGCATTTAAAACAAAGAGTGCACGCGCGTGCTCGCACAGAGGCTGGCTGATGTGCCACCGTATGCAAATGCGTGTTTTTTTTTTTTCCTGTGCTGTTGCTGCTGTTTTCTGATTCATCCATGGGGAAATGAGGAGGAGGAGGAAGAAGGTTTTTTTTGTTTGTTTGTTTGTTTATTTGTTTGTTCAGTGCAGATCTGAGCTGTCACTCACGTCTCATTAGACCGCCGAGGCTCTCAGTGGGCGGCTGACTGCAGCTGCACAGGTCTGAGCGCCTGTGATGCGCCCAGCCTCTCCAAGCACTGACGCTTTGCTTGTTCTCTCTCTTTCTTCATTGAGCCGCAGCCTCTTCAACGGTGCTCCGCATCCTCCTCCTCCTCTTCCTCCTCCTCATCATCATCATCATCATCGCCGCCACACAGAGGCTGATTCATCCAGATGGAGCCGAGGCGGTGTCAGCCGACAGATGGGAGTTAATATTCTCCTTTAGTGTGGCCGTGGAATCGATAGTGAGCAGCTTGTTCCCGCCTCCGGCCTCGACCCCCCCCCCCCCTCCCCCCGCCCCCCCCCTCCTTTTGCTCTCATCAGGAGTTTCCCAGAATGGCCTCTGGTGTTTGCACTTTGTTTCATCATTCGCATGCACACACACACACACACACATACTGAGCTGGTCCTGGCTCTCTGGTTTGTCTGGTCAACTTGGACCAGGCCCGGCAATCTGAGAAATTAAAGTGACCAAACTTCTTTCTTCCTCCTCCAGTCGGCCACAGATTGTGTGAAACGGGGGTTTTGAATTAAATCACACACGATTTGCGCGATTTGCCGTAACCGTATCTTGACTTGGACAAACTAAACCTAAACCTCAACCCTCTCCGCGCTCTGCGGAAACAGAAACCTGAACTTGCAGGCGAACCCTCGGTGCCGGGCGGGCTGCTCCGGATCTCTCCTCCCCCGTTAATCGGATCATCCTTCCTGGTGATGGTTGTGTCAGCGCTGGTGGCAAGTCATCTGAGCGCGCTGTGCATTTTGCAAGCAGACAAAGTGAAACATGTTGTTGTCATGTGAATACGTTCGGCCACACGCGGATGGACTAATTAACGCTACGCCACCTGTTAGCGAGGCTTCATTTTAAACTCAGACTTTCCACTTTTGACAAAGAGCCCTTTTTTATTTTGACAATCCCTCCTCGTAGTTCCGCCTCATATTCTTTCCAGTCATGGAGGACACTCGCTGGTCTCCATCCTGCTGTGGCTCTCGCTCTGAAATATAGAACTTGACAGGGATAAATGCGGCACTTATCTTTCTCTGACCCGCCGGCTGATTCCTGCCTGATGGACGCAGACGTCTTTCCAGTCAGTGCCGCTGTGTTGTTTCAGAAGCTTCAGCTTTTGGAAGTTGCTCCTTTTTTATGATCATGAGCCGAAGACCGAACTGCCACCATGAAAGCCTCGCAGGTGAGGCGGTGCATCCTGAAATCCTCCCGTCTTCATTTGCTTTCAGCCAGTCAGGCTGGAAGCGAACAGGGTGTTAACAAGGTTTTCAAAACAGGTGTTTAAAAAAAAGCCATCCCTGTATATACTGTTGTTTCTCCTCTAATTCGTGAGTCATGATTCAAAATAAATTAGTTTTGACAGAAACAATGTGTTTCCCAACAACCATCCAAGTTGCTTTTTTTCTGTTTCCTTTCCCCCCGTGTCCCGAAAGTTTTCTTTCTACCGTCTTGCGTGTTGCTGCAGCCATCATTCATTCATCATCTTTCCCTCAGATCTTGTTTTCCGGTCCAGGTGTTTTGCTCCCTGGTTGCGCCGTACGTTGAATCACTTTACATATTTGGGCTTCACATCTCGTTTATACGTTGGTTTTTGACTGGCGGAGGATCCACGTGTGTGGATATTTCCCTAATGGCGCGCAGATTTATGCATCCGCAGCATCACATACCCCATAATCCCTTTTCATGCTGAATAATGTGCCAAGGTGAGGCGTCGATGTGGTGCATTTTCATGGAAATGAACGCGTGCGTGCGTGCGTGCGTGCTTGCGTGCGGATACACTTGTTTCCGCTCGGTCCTGAGGGCAGAACGGGAGGAAGGCGGCGGGAGATGCTGGAAAAAAAAAAAAAAAAACTAAACAAAAAAAAAAAAAAAAGCGACTCTTGTCTCTGCAAACGCGGCAACACATCCGTGTACTTTAATCCCTAATTGAAATTTTAAGCGGCGGCGCTGTTCGTAATAATTAGTATTATTACATTCAGAACACAGCGCGTGATGCTAAATAATACAGCGCCGGGTCTAATAGGATCGCCAGATGAATTGTGGGTATAATGACTTGCAGTGTGGGAGCGATGAGGGTTCGAGGACGCAGCCGGGGGGGATAAATCCACTCCGGGCCGCTTTAACACTTTTTACGCGTGTGGAATAAATCCCAGCGTTTGTCCAGGACTGACGGCCGCAGTCAAGGGGGCGAGCCCACCGCGTTGGCTACACCGCCATGGCTATTAATAGCAGGAAGACGGAGAGGCCTTCATTTGCCTCCCTGAGAATATAAAATATGCATTTGACTCCTACAGGTGCTCTCTGAGTCCCGACGGCCTCATAAATTATCTTCTTCTCATCCAGCTCATCCAGTCCAGGGTTGAACATGCAAACAGAGGAGGGTTTTTTTTTTGTTTTTTTTCTCACTCTTCATCCAGGCTCTGCCTTAGTGATTGAATTAACTCCTAATTAGGGCGTAGTTATCCAAGCAAGTGATTATTCCAGCCAATCAATGGGCTTAATGGATCAGCCAACGGCAAATGAGCCATCGGCGCCTCCGAGGTGGAGAAAACTTTACAAAGGAAAAACACAAATTGTGAAATGGCGGCGGGGGAAGGGAAGGGAAGGGCGTCACTGTCGTCTCATCTCCATCGCCATCCATCAGTTTTCATTCCGACTGAAGAGCCGTCTGAGTTTCCACTCATGTTTCCCGGGAACGTTGAAGGCCGGGCACGGTTGAGGCTCATCCAGGCCTCTTAATTGGACTAAACCGTCCGTGTCCTGCGAGAGGAGAATTCAATTTATTGACAAAAGTATTTCTTAAGCACCAGCGACAGTCGGCCATGTATCCACTTCCAGCTTGTTAGCGCTGGACCTCGCTCGGACTGATTCATGTGTGTGTCATGTGATCCTGATAAACCAACCGGTTAGCGAGCTAGCGGTTGGATGATGTCATGTCGAAAAGGAGGAAAAATTGTTGCAGGTCGGCACACATGGAGACCTTTTCTATGGAGGTAAAATCTTCTTTCATTCATATTTTCAACCTCGATTTGACGACCGACAGCATTTTCAACTGCTCTTTGATCACAAACTTTGGAGCCAATAAAGCTTCCTTATTATGTGAAGAGGCTGGAGGATGAAAAGTGACCATTTCAAGCTGCTCTGAAAAACCACAGAAGAAAAAGTTGTGATGAGTTGTCAACAGCAGCAGCATTTGTTACTTTCAAAAAAAAAAAAAAGACTAAAGAATGAAAAGCAACGACGGTAAGAGGAAGCTGCATGTTGATTGGCTGATCATGAGTATGATAGACAACTGGCTCTCCTGGTCAAAGTTTTCATCTATTTTCAAATATTGTATGTGGGATCTTTGCAAAACCTGCCCCTTGCTGAAGACCCAATCCTTTACAGCTGCTGTAAACCCAGCTTCAGGCCCGACGGCTCCACCGCACTGGGTGATTTGAGTGGAATATTTCTGGCTGGTTAAGTCATCCAAAATGTGTTCTCATCCGCTTCTCCCCGCCACCTCGAATTCCCTCCCGAGCGCCGTGAACCAGTCACTGTAGCCGATGTTGATGATGATGCGCGGCTGGCAAACATCCCGCGGCAGCATGCGGGGGTTTACATGTGTCTTCTGCAGCATTACACGCCAAATGTCCCCGTCTGCTCCTCCTCGCCTCCCACTCTCCCGCGCATTTCCGCTCCTCAGACGTGGCAGACGTGGCAACGGCGTCGCCACCATCGCCTCCTCCACCACCACCACCACCACCACCACCACCACCTACGTCGACGGGACGGGGAAGGGCGAAAGAAAGAGGAGCTCCTCCGGAAAAAAACAAAATCCCGCCGCCCTCCGGAGTTCCTCAGCGACACGCCGTGTAGCGGCTTAGCGCTGGATCAGACTGGCGCTAATTGAATGCACGGGACAATTGCACAAACGGAATGCGTCCGCCCGGGGAGGATGGATGATCTCACCGCTAAGTGCAGGCCGCCGGGAAGCTGAGGCCCACCTGAGGTCCGGGCCGGGTCTGGCCGGGCAGGGCGCGACGTGACACGACTCGGAAACGCGGACGTGCGCCGTCGATGGGTTGATTTGAGAGCTGCTTTGTTGAGCAGCTGCGCAGGTGTTGTTGGCGTGATGTAGCCTGAGTTAGTTTTACGCTTTGGCGTCTTGGAGTTTTATTGCTCGGCATCTGTCTGTCTGTCTGTCTGTCTGTTTGTCTGCCGTGATTGGCTGCCGGCATTTACCGTCCAAGAGCCGGGATTTCTCACTTGCCTCCTCCAGTGGTGGGATGTAGAAAATGAGTCTGTAATGAGTCACTGGCAATTTGACTCTGGAATTTCTGTCTTGGACACGCAAAGGAAAGACAAATAGAAAATAGAACAGTAGAAAAATGGATCAATAGATAATGCCTATGTATACATATAAATCGCTGTTGGAAAATTGATTGTTGTGTAATGGTACAGAGTGTGAAAGTGTGCAAATATTGCTGCAATCAGGCAGGAAATGGGCCAAAAGGGAAATTGTCTACCGAGGTTTGCATTGAAAAGACAAATTCGTTTGGCTGCCAGTAATTATCGGACTCCGTGAAACTGCCATGAAATCGCCGTCATCTTGATTGAAACCGGCCGTTCACGCTGACAGTCGGTTAAAGCACGTAGCAGGCAGGCAGCAGGGAAGAAAGAGCGAGCGGCTTTAGAGGGTGTCGGGACCCGGCAGGCGGTTGGAGAGCTGATGTCTTGAGGTCCCGACCTCAGTATCTGGCCTCGCCGTCAAGTTGCCGGAGGCCGAGGAAATAATTACTGTAGCTGCAACTTCCCCCGTCTGCCGGAGCTCCCGTTGTCCCCGCAGCTCAAAAATCAATCTTCCACCTGAGCTTCACCCGATTCCACCTTCTGGAACCTTTCGCCACATCCGAGAGATGCGGTTCGCGCATCCGGCGTGGAAAACGGACAGCAAAGAGGGTTTCGAAAGAGGAGGCTGCGTCAATGAGACGCTAAAGACTTCGAGGGATTGAAATGTCACCTAATGGCATTTTCAGACACACGGAACAAAAACATGTTTTAATTCTTTTTTTAAATCGAGAAAAAAAAAGAAGCTGTAACCGTGGCCTTTGCAGTTTCACGGCCTGTAATTTGGAATCCGTGGGGACGGAATTACTGGCAGGGATCAGCCTGGCGCTGCTCGTTACGGAGGCGACATTCACACGTTCAGGACAGTGAAGGAAACAAAACACTCGACGTGTTTGGAGCCTTTTTTTTTTTTTTTGGTCGTTGCCGACGTGGCTCCAGACCTTTTGCTTGGTCCTCCATCATTCTTGCCATCACCGGCTCGCTTGTCTGATTGTCTCTGAATACTAACACACACACACACACACACACACACACACACACACACACACACACACACTCTGCGCCGCTACAAAATTGGCACCAACAAACGTGGAGGTCAGTCAGCAGTCAAGGACTCTTCCTCTGTCTTTGTGCCTTCTGCTGCAGTCGTCCTTCACTCTCTACTTCAAACTAGGTGTGTGTGTGTGTGTGTGTGTGCGTGTGTGCGTGTGTGCGTGCGTGCGTGCGTGTGCGTGCACGGAGAAGTGATTGCACGCGGCTTTGAACGTTGCGATCCGAAGCGCTTCGTTTGTCAGAGGTGTGCCATCATGACTGAAACTCATCTCCCGGGACTCACCGTTCCTCGCCACTGCTCTGTGTGTGTGTGTGTGTGTGTGTGTGTGTGTGTGTGTGTGTGTGTGTGTGTGTGTGTGTGTGTGGGTGTGTGGGTGTGTGGGTGCACGTGTGTATGTGTGTGTGTGTGTTTGCGTGCACGCATACATGGGAACGCATGTGCGTGCAATGATAAAGGGGAGCTTTTGAGACAGATCATCCAAACCGTGACTCCCTGTTTGTCTGCGTGCGTGTGCGTGCGTGCGTGCGTGCGTGTGTGTGTGTGTGTGTGTGTTCAAAGAAATGCCCCTCCATTGCGCTCAGTGTGATGATGATTATGATGATGATGATGATGACGATGACGATGACGATGATGGAGGAAGCGCTTGGCTGTGAAGGCTCGTCTGAGAGAGTGTTGCTTATCTTCCATTAGACACATTACAGCCAACACTGCCATCAAAGTGGACACACACACACACACACACACACACACACACACACACACACACACACTCCTGGGGAGGCACTTGGCAGGCTTCATCTGTTGGCAGTCTCACTGAGGAGGGGAGGGGATGGAGGGGTGGTGGTGGTGGTGGTGGTGGTGGGGGGGGGGGTTGATGCATCAGAGCAGGTCCAGGATCAGCTATTTGCAGCCTGAGGAGAGAGAGAGAGAGAGGGAGAGAGAGAGAGAAGAGCCCCTCAGGCTGCAGCAGGACGCCGCGGCGTCCCGGAGAGACTCTCTCTTATTTGTCCTTCACAAGTTTTTTTTCTTCCCAGTCGCACCAGACGAGGTGAAGTTGGCGTTTATGAGGAGCAGGAGCAGGAGGAGGAGGAGGAGGAGGAGGAGCAGGAGCAGGAGGAGGAGGAGGAGGAGCAGGAGCAGGAGGAGGAGGAGGAGGAGGAGGAGGAGGTGGAGGAGGAGGAAAAAAAACACAATCTAATCTCTGATCCCACCACCCACCAGCGCAGCGAGCGGACTCGCCGTCCCACTTTAACCAGTTTGTTGTGTCCGTCTGACCCTCTGTCAGCCCCCCGGTCTTGTCCCAGTGAAGCCAGTTCATCTCCACTCTTGGACACAGCTTGACTGAGCGGTCAGTTCCATCCAACTGCCATCAGTCTGTTGACCAGTGTGACCAGTCCACCAGGGGTCTCTGGCCCACTGGAACCAGTTCACGCGGCCTCGTCCGTCTCACCCCATGACGACCTCTCAGCCTCTTTACTGTTCTAACCACTCCATACTGGTTAACGTGCACCTCAGCCTCAACGCATCGAGGACGTGCGCCACAAAAATAAATAGCTGACGTCACTTCTGCATCGAAATTATGGCACCGACATGGACAGCTGTTGTGTATCAACATCAGAGAGTCCAAGATGGACCATTCGTTTCAACAAAGTTGCTCACCTAGCATAGCATGCGTAGTAGTGCCACTTCCCATCATGCCTCTGTAACTCACATGATCTATTTGGCCAATCAGAACCATTCTGGAGAAACGTCACTTACAGACAGTCAGGACGCAGCCAATCAGAACGAGCTGAGACACAGCAGCACGGACACCGTGCCCATGGGATTTTTTTTGCTGCAGTACCCCGAGTGGCCACTGGGGGGAAATAAATCGTCACGCCGCCATATTGCCGTCCTGTATCCAGTTCTTATAATACATCCATGCTCTATATTGTCTGCTTCCGCGCATCTTCATCTTTTTTTGAAGATGAAGAAAATATCTGGAAAATCTTCCAGGTATTTCGATTTGCGAATGAGGTGTTTTCATTCAAGTTCTATAGCTTTCCCTTATTTAGGCTCTGGCCTCGTGCGCCACTCGTCCTTCTTCGTCTCTTCCTCCACGCCAAACTGTGTGCTCCTCACCATGGCAACCATCCGTAGCAGAACCCCTGGCAGGAAGGGTTCGGCACTCGACACGTGCGTTGGTGTGCTCCATGTTGTGCGTCGCTTCTTTGTAACGGATCCAGCGCGACAGTATGTCGGCAGCCTCGTCACCGTGACCGTCACGGGGGCGGAGTCTCAGCTTTGGTGTCGCTGTCTGGCTCCGCCTTTTCATGACACAACGGCTCTGCAGCGGCCTGAATAATTTATGTTTGCAGATTGTTGGTTTAATGTCAAAGTGTGATAGATATAGAGTGTTGTGTGCGTTTGTGATTGTGTGTGTGTGTGTGTGTGTGTGTGTGTGTGTGTGTGTGTGTGTGTGTGTGTGTGTGTGTGTGTGTGTGTGGGTGTGGATGGGGAGCACAGGCAGAGGATGCATATGTCTGTTTGTTCCAGGCCACAGAAACTGCACCTCAGAAGCATTTGTGAGCTTGAATAGAAACTCAAGCAGCAGCTTCGACGCCGCGGCAGGAAGCACATTTTGTTTTGAGGCCCCCTTTTAAATGTTTTCGATGAAAATTATGCAGATACGTTGTTATGCAACAAGCGGCGGTGCCTCCGTGGAGGACCTACTTCGGCAGTAGAAACATACATGGATTTTTATTGAACACCGCAGTATATTTCTGTTTGCGTTTCCTATCAGTATCGCTCCTACACAAACACAAACACACACACACACACACACACACACACTAACACATGCGCCCACTAATTTACTAGACAGCTCTTTGGACTTCGCTTTTTTTTTTTTTGGTTGTTGTCATTTTTCTAAATTCTAATTTGCTCTCTGATGGATGTTTCTAATGGTTTTGTTTTGGAGAAACAAAACAATTAAACGAGGCAAACTTCATTCATTAAGAACGTCAACGCTATCACGGCCAACGCTATCACGCACCCACGCATCAGCACACACACACACACACACACACAAAGAGAGACGCATCAGCATATTCACTGTAAAACACAACTTCTTTATTTACTGCACGGTCAGCAAGTATCCGACATTCAAAAAACAAAACAAAAAAAAGGCTCATAAAAGTCCAAACCACCTTGAAGTCGAGTCTCTGGCTGATGATAAAAGCTGATTATTTTCTCTCCTCCTAATGAGACAGACTTTATATATATATATATAAAAAAACAACCCCCAACATGATCTGTGACACTGAACTGAGTGGAAGACCCAATTTTTCCGTGTTACTACTGCAGTGCACGCTTGAGCTCCTCTGAGGGAGAAAATGATTTCTTCTTTATTAAATAATGTCGGTGATAAGAACGTGCCCGAGGGATTTACAAGAAAGTCAGTCAAGTAAATATTAAAATTCCACAACTGATGCAGCCGGTCGTGGGGACAGAATGCAAATCTGCGACTTGATTCTGTCGCGTCACGGCTTCCAAATCTGCTCAATCGTCCTGCGGCTCGTGACTGACGTGCCTGCAGCTTTCCTGTCTATTGTGCGATCCAATGACGGAGAAGAAAGCTGGTTAGCTAAAAATATGTAAATTCCGCTGGAAGCAGCCAGAGCCAAAAATGTGTCCAGTCAACTCGACTGGCTGAAACAAATCCTGTTTTTGTTCTTCTTCTCTATTTTCATTGTACAGCTTTCGACAACCACAGTGTCGTCGAATGGCCCCTCCCCCAAACGTTTCCTATAACTGTTTTTCATTTTTTTGTAATAAATATGTAACTTTTTATCAATTGAAAAAATTGCAAACCGAAAAGTGTTTTTTGATGTCGATATCGCAATATCATCGATTATCATATCAAATTGGAAAAATATCTTATCGGCCATCACTAACTGACTCACATCAACCTGTTTGCTGTTAGCTGTACTGCTAATCCAGCTCGGAGAAGCAACCGGCAGGCCGGCCGAAGGGAAATACCTGTTTTGTAGCCGTCCCCTGGTAAAACAGAGGCACACAAACACGCTCTCAGACACACCCACGCAACTACACACACATACACACACACTCAGACACACACACGAGAGCACAACAAAGAGCAGCGCGCGCTCAATTACACAAGCTGCTTGCAGCCATTTGCAGACAGGGTTATCCATTACCGCTCTGCAGTGACCAGGCCTAATTACACTGCTGTGGAGAGAGAGAGGGAGAGAGACACTGCGTGCGTGTGTGTGTGTGTGTTCAGCCGACGCCTGTGAGCGACTCTACAAACCCACTGCTTGGTTACACAATTAGCCCAAACTCTGGCCAAATTAACTGGCGCTCACATTTGCAGCCGTTCGTTCAGAGGGCTCATTTGGTGGGGATGTGGCGGGGGGTTGTGTCGCGCACACACACACACGCACACACACATACACACACACCTACACGCACGCACACCCTCTCTCCCTCCGTTTTTTCATCCGTGTGTTTGTGGTTCATATATTTTGCCTTTCATGTGCGGCTAATAGGCCCACGTTCGTCTTTAGGGCCCTGCACTGTTGCAAAAGGTCCGTTGATCCCGACAGCTTGATACCTGCCGCTAGCGAGTGAAACATGTTGACGTGCACGCACACACACACACAGACAGTCAGGGGTCTGTGTTTGCTGGCAGCTGCTTGGTTGCATTTAGAACATTGTGGTTGTTTGCTGTTGTTTGATCATGACTTGTGCCGCTCTCCCACTGAAATTAGCGGTTTTCTTTTTGTTTTTTAACGTGGGTCGACCTGCGAACAATCGGAATTTGGCTCCTTTCCCACTGACCAAAACCAAGGCCGTCTGAATGAATCCAGTCTCGAATGCAAACAGAGCTTTGCTTCGGTACGTGACATACGCCGCGACTGGCGCGATGTTATGACGTAGCGCACGTGACGCTCAACGCCATCGCGTAAATGTTGATGCGGGTCTGGCTTTCCCACTGCAAGCTGATCGGAGCAAAGCCGGGCTGACGCAGACCGGTGAGCCTTTCCAACTGCCACCAAATGCTGATTGTTAATCTGGGGTTTTTTTGGCCAGTGGGAAAGGGGCCTTACACGTGTTTGTTTTTTAATGGATTTCATTGGCGGTCGACGGCCAATAACAGCTGTCCAAGAGCTCGATCCGCAACGTCTGAATTGAGTTTGTGATATTTTTGCTCAGGGAGATTTCGTATCGTGCAACAACAGACTTGCGGACGCAGCAACCGCTCCCTCGGGCGGCTGTCAGTCAGTCAAGATGTGCTTCGGGGAAAAAAAATACAGTAGCAGTGATCAGACGATGAATTTGAATGTCATGCTCAGGATCGGTGCGTTATTTTGCATCTGAAATGAGCATTAACATTCATATGAAAAAATCTCCTTCACTCATCATTAATAAATGTGGAAGTTTTCCACCTTCAGACGTCGTCGACTCTCAGAAAAGACGAACAAACATTTATTTTTTCTGTTCTTTTCAGAGCCGAGAGGTTCCTCACACAGGTCGGAACATCTCACATTCATATATAGCTCCTCTGGTTGTCCCACACAATAACGGGTGGAGTTTGCTGTTTGGCTGGGGTATTTTTTGCTTGTTTTTTTTTCAACCCAGCTCGTCCCCAAAATTCCAGCAGGCGTTTTGGCTGCAGGGACGAAGCAGATGGACGACTCTGTGGCCGCTCCAGGCAAGTTAATAGTAATAGGAGAGCAGTCAGAGGTGGCACTCCGTTCAAAACCGTGTGTCTGTGTCTGTGTCTGTGTCTGTGTGGGTGTGTGTGTGTGTGTGTGTGCGTGCGTGCGTGCGTGTGTGTGCGTCTGCCATACCGGAAGTTGAGACTCCTGTCCTCAGTAATAAGCTGAGTCCTGCTAGTTTTCTCTGCTGAGGATGGATCTGTTTTCCTGTCTGTGCTCTAGAGATGCACTGACTCACACACACACACACACACACACACACACACACACAGCCTTATCTCCCAGACAGTTTCAGTCCTTCAGATTTAGCAACTGTTTATATTTAGCCAAATCCCACAGGTGGGGGGACGCGTGGCTGAAGAGCCGACTGGTATTTTTGCCTGGTCAGGTTTGTGTTGCTGTGGGATGTGACAACAATGTGGTTTGAGGGCGAGAGACGTAACTGTCACTTAATGAAGAAGAAGGAGAAGGAGAAGGAGAAGAAATGACTCTGTTTTTCATGTGCGACCGCCCGCCGTCTCAGCGAAGGCCTGAGGCGCCGTGTCTCCATTAGCTGCGGCGCCTCCTGGTGCCTCTCGCCGTTCTTTTTTTTTTTTTTTTTTTTTTTTTTTTTAATCTGCTTTGTCCAAGTCGCGCCATCCCGTCTTTTCTCCCTGGCAGCGCTTCTGTTCAGTGCTGCAGCTCGGAGTGTGTCAGAGTGTCCAGCGTTTCAGCGGGCGAACAGCCGTCAGCAGAGCTGTTCCCTGCTCTTCTTTTAATGAGGAAACGTTTGGGGGGGATTAAATTGGCCAACTGCTACTTTAATGGCTTTTCTCGCCAAGTGTCGAAAACATTTTTTTTCCCCCCCTGCGGAAAGTTTCCAGGAAGCGAAACAGAAAGTTTGCCTGGGCTAAAACTTACAATCACACATTCTCCTCCTCCTTCTCCTTCTCCTCCTCCTCCTCCTCCTTCTCCTTCTTCTCCTTCTTCTCCTTTGACTCGACCTCAGACGATGGATCCCCGACTCTTCCGATCATCCTCTGATTCATCAGTCTTCAGCTGACATTCTGGGTGATGATTCACCGCTCACATCCTCAGATTGGCTGTGTTACAATTTGTGCGACTAGTAATCCACAGCTATCAGCTGATTTGGTAGGCGTGGCAAAAAGTTAGCAGTGAAGATCTATGAAGCAAAAACAACCCACAGGTTTCTTATTGTACTTTGGATTTTTCCACTGTTCGGGTTCAACAAATCTATATCGTAATTGGCGACGTGTCCCTTTGATTATTGTCAATACCTGCAGTAAGCCACGTCTCCAACCAAAGGGCCCTGTGGAACCGAGGCAGCCGAGCGACTTGATTCCTCCCAGCATCATCATCAGCTTCTAGAAAACACTTCCTGCGTCTCTGGAATCGGCCTGGGCAACGTGTGGAAGTTCTGACCACAAGTTAAAAGTTGATTCAATTCTCCCCTGCAGCTCCATCACGTCCTCGTCTCTTCCCCTTCATACCTCCATCTTTCCCATGATGCCCTGTCTGATAAGAAGACTCTTAAGTCTGTGGTCCAGTCTTTCCTACGTGTGTCCTCATGCCGTGCATCAACCTTCTCCCGTGTCTCCCCATAAATCTGCTGCTGCTGCTGCTGCTGCTGCTGCTGCTGCTGCTGCTGCTGATGTTTCCTCCTCTGTCTCCGTCTCCACTTCAAGCTAATAAAATTCCAATATGTGTCGTGCAGGAGTAATGAATGGACTCTTGAATCCAGGAGAGGAAAAACGCGCAAAGCATACATTGAGCCGGCTCGCCTGTTTATCGGCGCTGTCAGTGAGAACCTCAGAGAGGGAGGAGGAGAACTTCACCGCCAGCCGGCAGACAGGGAGACTCCTCTTCCTCCTCCTCCTCCTCCTCCTCCTCCTCCTCCTCCCCTCCGCCTCTCCCTCGCTCCTGTCGCTGCCTCCAGCCATGGACACAGAAGCTCTCGCTGGCGTCTCCAAGACAATCGGAGGGTCCAGCTTGGCTGGCATCAGACGCTCACTGTCGCTGTCGCTGCCTTCAGTTTGTTCTGACGGTGCATCAATCATCGGGGCAGCAGAGGACTCATTCACCTCCCTGAGACCACGTCCGCTGTGTTACATCTCAATTTTCCTGGATTGTTGGGTCTGCAGCTGTGTTTGTGACCCGTGTTGGGATGGTGTATAAAATCAGAAAAACCATTTAGGTAAGAAAAGAAATGATGTGAGGGTTCAGGTGATCAGTGTAATGCCGCTGGGATCAACAACACCCCCCGAAGACACGTACAGGAAGTGACCGAAGGCCTTGCTGCTGCTCACGAGAGCCGTCGAGCTGCAGTAGCTGCAGTTTCCTCAGAACCAGCCGGTGTTTCTGCCTTGAAAGAAGCAGGACCAACGGCACCGAGTGTTCCTCTTGACCAGCACCATGTTGGATCCTCCGCTTGACGAGATTCAGCAGGACCTCAGTGCAGTACCGCATGCCGGCTGCAGGCCAGTGACTGATGTCTGCTGTCAAGTCAGGCCAGGATGGTTGTTTTTACTGCGCTGGGGCTCTCGTTCCTACTGCAGACTGAGACGCTACGTCACCTGTTCACCCTGCTGGGCCGTCCGGCAAGTTGGTACAGAGGAACCTTTCATTTCCTGCTGCTTTGGAGACGTCTCAGGTGCTTTTTTTTTGCAGTTCCATGCAGAAAAGGTCCATCGGTGTGTTTTAGGAGCAATGTGGTGATATTTGCTTTCTGAAAAATGTTCTCTTTTTTCTAAGTCTAAAAAAGACTTAGAAAAAAACTCTCAGCTTACACAGCTGACGACTCCAAGCCGTCCAGCGTTGGCGCTAGAGAGCTCACTGTAGAGTGCATCAGTAGTTCCTCCTGCCTCCAGCCAGGTGGGAGACGTTTCCCCAGCTGCCATCCCTGCATTTCTGCCCTTTGACCCTATTGTCTCCTTGGCTGCAGCAATAAATCCTGAAAAATAAGCAACAACGAGGCGGCGCTCCGACTTAAACGGCGTCCCTGAATGAGGAGGAGAGCTCGCCGTCTCTCCGTTTCCCTCGGCTCCGCTGGGAGCTGCTCCCGATTCACCTCGGAGATAGCTTCATTGATTGAGCCGCCCCTCCCCAGAGGGCGGTGGAGTGGGGGGGAGAGTGGGGGAGAGGGGCGGCGGTTCAGAAAACTCATTGACCAAGTGTTTGTCGAGGTGTTTTAATTGCCATCAGTTGGGCAAGTGGGAAATTGAGCCTCTTCTTCTTCTTCTTCTTCTTCATTCCAAGAATCTGTAGTTTGGAGTCGACGAAGCCTTGTGAACACCACGGTGACATTTACACGCGGCTGCCGTGGAAACCTTCCCATCATCCATCACTGTTTAACGGCCAGTTAGTCCAGCTCCTGCTGCACACACACACACACACACACACACACACCACGGGCCATCGTCACCCAGCCTTGTAAGAAGTCATTACGCAGCCACGCCATCGTTTATACTTGTCCCGTCAATATAACCACCAACCAAAAGCTGTTTTTTCAGTTTTTTTTAGATTTTTAGATTGATGATGATGATGTATGAGAGAGAGAGAGAGAGAGAGAGAGAGAGAGAGAGAGAGAGAGAGAGAGAGAGAGAGAGAGAGAGAGAGAGAGAGAGAGAGAGAGAGAGAGAGAGAGAGAGAGAGAGAGAGAGAGAGAGAGAGAGAGAGAGAGAGAGAGCTTGTGTGTTCTCAGCAGAAAAGTGCAGCTGATGGACTGAGATTTGTCACCAGAACCTCTCAGATTATCTCCACGAGTTTTGGGAGCTGCTGTTTAATCCTTGACAAACAGCAGGGGGCGACGGCTGAGTCGGTGGGTTTAAGCAGACAGGCAGGCAGGCAGGCAGGCAGGCAGGCGAAGAAAAAAAAAATCTGCTTATCGTCATGTGTTTGAAGAGGCGTCTCTTGGTCTCCACACGTCTCTTCACTCACCGTCCTGCCCAAAACACACACGTATAGATTTTCATTCCTCCTCCATCAACGTGTTTGTGCTGCTGATTGAAGCCGTCGGCTCACAAACAGGCACCGAGGCCCCGCAGACTGTCACTGTTCGGCCCATTTGTGGATTCTCATTAGCGCTAAAAAAAAACCCAACAAAAAACCAACAACATCCAAACAAACAAAAATAACAAAACAAAAAAAAAACAGTTTTGTTCCAAAGAGACAAAACAATCTGGCAGAATCTGCGAGCCGAGGCAGGTTTTTTTTTTCTCCCTGTCAGCTGTTGTTTGTCGCAGAGCGACGCAGAGGCTCATTACTGGAGCGGGAAGCCTGTTACGAGGCAGTGTGAGAGACTCGTTAGGCCGCTAATTATTTCTGAGGAGCTGCCTGCCGAGTTGGGATAGAGGGAGGGAGAGAGACAGAGGGACGGAGTGGAGCGATGATGGGCGGCGAGACGCAGAGACGGAGGTCGGACGCGGGATCCAGGAATTCCCGCCGTGTGTCTGAAAGTGCAGCGAGTCACGACCACATTTAGCTGAGTTGGTTCAGTCCACAGCTTTGGCAAGACGGCAGCTCTGCAAGTTTGATTTTAACTGATTGTCAAATCATTTCGTCGGCTGCTGAAATGGAGCCAACTTGCTTGCAACAGCACTTTATAATATCAATCAATGACCTTTTTTTTTCTTTAGCGTAGCGTTTTACCTTTTTTTTTGTAGATTTTTAAAGGCCAAGACCAAGTTTAGAAGTATCGCAACTTCCTGCCTGAAACGGGAGAAAGAGCAGCATTGATGTTTGCACGTATTTGTTCATTTTATTTATCAAGGCATTTGAGTGGTTTATTCATTGTTGTTTTGGGGCCAAAACATTTGCCGTTATTAAAGGTCATTAAAGTCATTAAATGTGGCAGTGTTTTAACTGCACTGGAGGCTGCTGACGACCCGCAGGGACCCGGTTTGTTTTGGTCGTGCACGTCGTGAGAAAGAAAATGCAACCCCTAGTGGTGGACTGTTAAGTCACACAGACTTAAACGTGTTTTCCCGTATCTTTCGTTGTGCAGGTTGGTGCGAGGCTCTGCATCAAAGTGGCCACAATCTATCTTTTACTGTCGTTTTTTTTTTTTTTTTTCTCGATGAAGGAGATTTCAGCCATCTATCACCCGGCACCGCTGATTGAAGAACACTTCAGTCGCGCTCTCGGAGTGAACAGAGAGGAGGGCGGGAACCTCACAGGCTGTTTTCAGATGACAGAAAGAGTTCCGGTCTGATATGGTTCCAACCGGGAGCTCTGTCACCGACGTCTGACGCAGCTCGTCTGCAGGAAAATGAAAGGCTGCGTGTCTACGACGCCTGTGTTACAGGGCGGCAGTGCAGGAGGAGGAAGACTCTAGCCAGAGATTACACTGAGGAGGGGTTTGGATTTTCATCTGCCTCTTTTTACCCTTTCCACTCGTTTTTGATGTGCTGTCATTTCTTTAGTTCATTCATTCATCTTCTATTCGCACTTTCTCCTGCACTCAGGCTCGCGTGGGTTTGCTGGAGCCAGATTTTAGGGGTTACATTTTGGACTATCTAGAGTTCCCAGTTGGCCTCTGTTGGACTGCGGTTTGGAATTCGGAGAACCTGGAGAGAACCCTCACACCCTCACAACCTTCTTGCTGCGACGCAACAGATCTGACCACTGCACTAAATTTTACGCCACGTTCCGCCTAGTGCACCTAGCGCCGATGCTAATTGTCTGTCATATCAGCCTGCGACTGATCCTGTTGGCTCTCTTGTCCTTCGCCGCTGCTCCTCAGCATTTGTGTTATCAGCTTGTTGTTTATTCCTGGCGGTGGAGCTGAGCCTCTGTGCTCGGGTACCGCAAACGCGTCGTTGAGATTCTGAGACTCTGTGCACCTGCTCCGTGTCTTTGTCAGGAAGTCATTTCCCAGCGTCGCCATGGTAATAATTCCCCACCACCCTGGTTGTGTTGACGTAAAAAAAAAAAAAAAACAAGCAAAACCTTGAAATCACTGTCCTTGGAATTTTTTTTTTTTGTTCCGGTTGAACCCTCCGGCTCAGAGAGCCATGTTCCCCTTTTAACCTTTTCTCTGTGATTAAGAGAGAAAACAGTGTTTGACCTGCACGGCAGCTGCAAACTGGAGGCAACAAAGTGTCTCAGTAGGGACAGAAACACAATACTTCAAGTGGAATTACACAGTGGCCTGTTCTTCTTCTTCTAAAAAACAACAAGAATTATTCATTTATTTATTTATTTATGTAGTTTGATTGATTGAATGGAAATGAGAGCGGCAAATAAATGTTATTTTTCCAAAATCAAAAATCAAAATCTTCTTCTTCTTCTTCTTCTTCTTCTGCAACACCAGAAGCAGCCAGCGGCGGCGCCGCCTGCAGATCAATGCAGCGCGTCATCGTCTGATTGATGAATCTGTGCAGAAAAGTTAAAGAAGAAGGAAAATGAGAGAAAAGTCTTCTGCTCTTTTTCACGAATCGATCGAAAAGGTCGTGGGAACTTCTCATGACGTTCATTTGAACACCTGCACTGCGTGATGTTACCCCAACCAATCAGGTCCTCAGGATGACAAAAATATTTTTTCATCAGAAGGTTTTATTTTACTGTTGCTTCTAAATACAACCAGCCATTTAAAAACAACGGCCATCAATCGGCAAGGAGAAAAAGTCCAGTCTTCAAGTTTGAGGATTTGTCCATTTGTCGTCGCTGAAACATGGAGGCGGGGGCCAGATTCTTCATCGCCGCCGTGATCGAGCCGCTAGACGCAGTCGGTCTGACAGCTCGGAGCCGAGAGGAGGCGGCGGGCGAAGAAAGAAAAAAAAAATAAAAGACGCATCTCCTGCCTGACTTTTTATCACAGCTGCAATTACCACATTCCATTTCTCAGGGAAACAAACGAGGCCTGCAGCTATCAGCTGCCACACACACACCATGCGCCCCCCCCCCCCCCCCCCCCATCATATCCGCCGCCTCCTCACTGTTGTCACAAACACACCCTCATATTAATTCCCGCCTTTATTCTACACGACGGCGAGGTCTTCCTGCTCATAAATACGACGAGGCGGTCAATCGTATTTATTCATTTTGTGTCCCTCTAGTTCACCTGAGCCGACACGTGTGTATGTGTGTGTGTGTGTGTGTGTGTGTGTGTGTTTGGGGGAGGTGGGGGTGATCCCCGCGGCCTTCAACTTTTTTTTTTTTTTACCTTCAGATTCCTCGGCTCTGATTTGCAGCCGACGGTCCTGCGAGCCAGACGCTGTTTTTCTCGGCGGTAACGACGGCGCCGCAGGCCGAGTGGCGCCGGGGTGCAGACAAGGTGCGCCGCTGCTGGCTAACCTCACTGTTGGCTTTTAGCGGCTGAATGGTTGGAAGTTGTTGTTTTTTATTTATTTATTTATTTTTAACCGTCATTAATTCGACTCCGGAGACGTCGTGATGGTTAAACCGTGGGTGTCACGGGCCAGAAGGAGGCTCTTTGCACGACCCTTGTGGCGTCTCACAGTCGAAAACCCGACTGTGAGACGAGTTCTGGGACAGCGGGGCGATTTTCTAGATCTCATCTCACGAGAAACTGCGAGAAACATTGCAGCGCCTTCCGGCACGGTGACACTGCAACTTCGCAAAAAACGCGGCCAAGTACCTGCCGCTAGCCGCTAGCCGCTAGCCGCTATGCAACCAGCCAGTGTTGCAATTGTCTCATATGTTTGAGATGGCAGAGTTGACTGGAAAGAAGTGGTAGCCGCTATCTGAGTGAGGGAGTGACATGCCCTACGAAACTTTAGGGGGCGCTCTATTGACGAAACAGCAACCAAAACAGTGTCATCAATCTTATCATTGCATCCTGGTATTTCAGCTTGGCCTTTGCTAATATGTAAAGATGGAGTTGTTCGCACTCTCTGCAGTTGTTATGCTAATGTAGCTTCAATTCTATCAGTGGAAGTCGTCATGATTGCAGACCTCCACAGGAGTGGACAAGGTCGAGGGGGTGAAAATGTGGGCTGGATTTTTTTGAAGCAACCAGCTGCTCTGACTCGTTCGCTGACCCGTGATTCTTATTTGTTTTTCCTTGTTGTGTTTGTGGCTCCTAACAGCAGCGACACAGACGAATGGAGGGCTGCGGAGAAAAGTGGGCCGAGATGGATCGTGTTTGCATAGTTTTTTTTTTTTATTATTATTATTATTGTTGTTACTCTGCACCAGCTTTTGAATATTATCAGCGGGAGCAGGAGGCTGCGGGCCCATTGTTGCCAGGCGGCGTAATGGCAAATCGATGGCCGGCGCGTTCCGGCCTCTCACAAATGAAAAAAAACACAACACGCAGATATGATCAATCTCAAGGAGAGGCAGGCGCCGCGAGAAGCGCCGGAGGGATCCAGAGTCGATCAACGAGGTCGCTGGTGGAAATTGGCACTTGGCCGGCCGTCAGTTCCGACACGACAAACCCGTCAGCGGAGAGGCCTCGGGTGTCCTCGGACTGCACTGCATGGAGGCTCCTGCAGACCCAGAGTTCGTATTAGAATCGTATTATTATTAACATTGTTAAAGGGGGCAGGAAATGGAGAGGGGCTGGGTTTTTGTAAATATGAATAAATAAATAAATAAATAAATAAATAAATAAATAAATAGCGGCGATGTTGGTGACGCACCTTTATTTCCCCAGAGAGGAAACGCTGTGATTTCAAGGAGAATTCCCCGGGCGAGCGGAGAAAAAAAGGGGGTCGGAGTCCTTAGAAGTGGAGGAGCTGCCTTTATTTATTTATTTATTTATTTATTTATTCATTTATTTATTTATTTATTTTTCATTATTTGGAAATAAGCACTGGCCAGGGGTGATGAATCTTGCATGAAGAAGGTGCAGCGGCTCAGCGGCTGGATATTTTATTCAAGGTGTTAATAATTCATGCTGCTGCTGCTGCTGCTGCTGCTGCTGCTGCTGCATCTCCTCCTCCGGCGCCTTTAATCACCTTCAGAGGCGATAGGAAGAAATCAAACACATACAAACTTTCTTTGTTTTTTTTTGTTTTTTTCTGGACATTACTCAACATATACGGTTGTAAAATAAAGGAGGTTACAGTCAGGTTGTTAAAGGCCTCTGCAGCTCTTCTGGATTCAGCCATTGACGTCACTTGAATCCTTCTCTGCTTCTGTATTTTTCTTTCTTCTGCCGCTGTTATTTTTTTTTCCGCTTTTCTCCCCCCCCCGCCCGCCTCGTCCGTCTCCTCCGGAACGCCGTGTTTCTCGGCTCGCGCTCTCGGGGAAGGCTGGCTGGAAGTTTTCCACCAACAGGCTGCTGGTTGTTGTTTGGGCGAGGCCATTTGCATAATGCGGGACCTTTGAGTCAAGGTCAACTTGTCAGCTCTCACTAAGCTGCCAACCACAAGCTGCTCCAGGTCTGTTCCGGGTTCCTCGCCGGGAGAGGGGACATGACGTGGCGGAGACGGCGGCAAAAGATTTTTATTTATTTTCTTTTAGCGGGGCCATACGGTCGTTTCGGTAAAGAGACGACTCCCATGCTACTGAAATACATTTTTCGTCTTCCTTCTTCATAAGATAGACGCAAGATATCGAAACGGTGGGAACTTGAAGGACTGATGTTCCTCATCTGCTTCCCCCCAAAAAATGACAAAAAACAAGGACCCTTGGGTTTACATTTACGACTAGCAGCACCACAATGCAGCGCACTGCGGCTGCTCAGCTGCACTTTGAGTTTAGTTTCGTTTTTTTTTTGCCTCTTTGAGGATTTTCTGCTCCTGCGAGGCTGTCGGATCGTTTCCGTTTCGCGCTGCCAAAGCTCGCAGATCCCCACCAAAATTCTCTCTCTCTTGACTCACAAAGCTACACTTTGTCCGCGACAAACGGCCGCTGCACTGCAGTCTCCCCGTCCCGGTCCGAGCGATGGATGATCCCAGCTTACGACCGTAAAGGGACAGTATCACACGAAAACAGAGGAAGAATCCAAGCAATGAAGGGAAAAAAAACACAACAACTCTTGGCTGCAACAGTGTGACCGGACGTGAACCTGAACCTGGACCTTCAACCGAGCCGTAGCAGAGAGAGACGCTGTTTGGTATTTGCTGCGCAGCTCGAGACGAACATCGCATAAGTCAAGCTGCTGTTGTTATTGCAGCCGCCGCCCTTTTTTTTTCCTCTTTGTCGCTGCAAAAGCCGCCCGATCCATTTCCTGTTCAAAGCCTGAGTTTAAAACGTGGCTCAGAGGTTGACATCCAGGTGTGACGCCAGCATCGGGGATCGTACCACTGCAGGTGGCAGGTATTCTCCGACATTTCATTTTTAATTTTTCTTTCTTTTTTTTTTCGGGAGTGTCATCTCACCAGCCTGCCGCTGTGCGTCGACCCCGGGGTTTCCTGTCGCCTCAGCAGGCCTGCACGTCCTTAAACATCATTGATGCGAGAGAGAGAGAGAGAGCGAGAGAGAGAGAGAGAGAGAGAGAGAGAGAGAGAGAGAGAGAGAGAGAGAGAGAGAGAGAGAGAGAGAGAGAGAGAGAGAGAGAGAGAGAGAGAGAGAGAGAGAGAGAGATGTATTTTCCTTCTGGAGCTCAGGTGAGAGGAGCGTCTGTCTGTCTGTCTGGGACTCTGTCTGTCTTTCTCCCTCGTCTGTGACAGAAGCAGCACTCGGCATTAAAGGGAATTCAAGACATTTGTCGAGCTTCAAGTGGCTGAATGATAATAATAATAAGAAGAATTGTTCTGCTGCTGCTTGTTTGAGCTCAGTGGGCTGCGGCTGCTGCAGGAGGCGAGGATTAATCAGAAGAAGAAAAAAAAAAACCTAGACGGGTTTAAAGCCTCCTTCCTGGCGGCTCGTCAGCTGTATTTCTTTTCTGCTCATTCAAAGAAAGTTTGTTTTTTTTCCCTTTTTAAGAAGGGCTGAGATTTTAAGTCAGAAAGTGGTTAGCGGATTGTGTTTGCGGGCGGCGGTTTGTCTCCTAGTGTGTGGCTCAAGATGGACGGATGGATGGAGGGATGGATGGAGTAAAGTCGAACCACTCCATTCAGAAATGTGACCTTTCCAACAACGCATGGTTCCACCAAACTCCCCTCCGAAGCACCAGAGCTGGCAAAGTGGATACACTGAATTGTTTTCGGCTCACTTCCCTCAACATGTTCTCCTAATCGCTCGTCAGGTTTAGCGGCTCTAGCGTCTAATTGCGGAGGAACCGAGGGATTAGCGCTGCCGCGTTACCTCTGCCCGCCAACATGTGTCTCGGAGTCCTCATTAAACAAACGTGGCGGCAGCTCTCCGAGGCTCCTCCCTGATCACGAGCTCTGCCGACGACTTCCCTCCTTTGCTAACCTGCACTCCCCCCCCTCCCCCTCTCCCCCACCCTGTTGTTTGCGCAGCCATGTTCACCGAGGTGCCTCACGACATGACGGCGCGGCGGGGGCAGGACGTGGAGATGGCCTGCTCCTTCAGGGGGGCGGGGACGCCCTCCTACTCCCTGGAGATCCAGTGGTGGTACATCAGGAACCACGTGGACTGGACGGACCGACAGCCCTGGACCACCAACGAGGTGGGTGCACGTGAAAGAGAGGCGACGCCAGGCAAGCAAATTTGACAGGGAAAAAAAAATCTGGAAAGACGGATTGCTAAACCGGGAAAGCTCCCGAGGTCTCAGGAGGCCTAAATGGCAGAATCTGTTCTGTTGCGGCTTTAAATCTCCTTCCTCTGCTTGATAATACAAACAAATGCTTTCAAGAGACTCTAGTCGTCCGATAGTTGTCCTAATCTCTTCTGATTCTACCGTGGCGCTGGCACTTCCTACCTTTTTCTGCTGCTGCTGCTGCAAAAAAAAATCCAGCAAACAAGCAGATGAACGTGCAGCCAACTCGTCTTCCTCCCGTGTTTTCTCTCTAATTCGCCTCCAAACAACTGCTTTTGCTTCTTTCTTTCTTTTTTTTTTTTTTTTGAATTCTCACCGTGCACCAACTGACTCGTGTGTTGTGTGTTGACGCTGCTTTTGATCACGTGCGACTGACTGACGGAGCCAAACGGCCGAGTCGAGCAATTACACGTCAATTACGCCGTCGCGCCGCTCGGCGACCGTTCGGGCAAACAGCACTTTGACACCGTGCTTCACCTCCCTCGGATGGCGCCGGCGCCCCGTGTCAATATTGTATCTGCAATTAGCATGCTAATCCATCTGCGACGCGCAAAAAACACTTTACCGGGTGTTCATTTGGAATCCTGTCACCCCTGATTGTTTGTTTGCCTGCTTGTTTGTTTTGCAGGTGGCCCCCGAGGAGGAGACGCCGAAAGATTCCACCAAGATCAGCGTGAGTGCACGCCTCTCTCTCTCTCTCTCTCTCTCTCTCTCTCTCTCTCTCTCTCTCGCTCTTTTTCAATCACTCTTTTGCTGCACTGGTGGTTTATTTGATTTGGCTGCAGCTTAACATTTGTTACGCTTCTTGTGACGCGCATGATGCCAGGACAAATGTGTTGTTTTAAATATACATCCTTTTACACTTTCTGTACTTGTAAGTTGTCGCTGGTTCTAGAAAAAGGGAGAAATTAGGAGGAAAAATTTGAAATTGAAATTTGAAAATGTAATTTTTTTTCACCTATTCAAATAATCGAATCAAAGAAAACAATCGAATGATTAATCTAAAAAATAATGGATAGCTGCAACTCTAAAACAGACATTCCAGCAAAGTGGCTTCCAACTGTGACCATGGGCATGTCTTACGCCAGGTTAGTGCCGACTAATGTGAGTATTGACATTTTATCATGAGAGTCGATTCTGAAGGGCACACGTTGAGCGGATCGACCCTCATTAGGGCGCTAACCGCCGCCGCTACGTGGTTAGCCTCCTGCTGGCGGGCCGGCCCTGCCTCATCTTCGCACTCCCACGAGTGCCTCGGCGTCTTCGTGAGCGCGACTCTGAATCCAAATAATAAATAGCGAAGGGGAAGTTGGCAGAAGTTATTTTACCCTCCTGCTGCTCTCCTCCGAGACTCTCTCACCTAGTTTTTCAATCACAGGCAGGGAACAGCGGCTGAGTCACCCAACTTCCTCCTCATTACCCGCAGAATGTGAGAGAGTAGGAAAACAATCCCCTCCCCCAAAAAATAAAAAAATAAATAAAATAAGGGTGCAGTGTATAAAAATATCCATAGACTGAAACGTGTAACGATATGTTCACATGGTTTTAGGAACAAAGCAAAAAAGGCCTCAGTGCTTTGTCCCAGGAGAGAAGCTGCTGCAGACTGGCTGCAATAAAGCTGCCATTTTTGTGTGTCTGTGCGCGAGTGTGTGTTAGAGCATCGCGGTCTGTGTAGCCAGAAAGTCATTATGAGCTTCCCTGTGTATAATTGCAGACTGCAGTCCTCCGCCAGGGGAAAACTGTAGCAGTTGTGGATGCAAACAGGTGGATTGTGTTGGGGGAGGAGGGGGGTGGGAGAAAATTAAAGGACATCAGGCAAGTTTTTTTTTTAAGACATATGGGGGAAATATGCTCATATATGTACACACGCACACAACGACCTATTAGGATCATTTGTTTATTTATTTTCGTTTCCCCTCTGGGTGTTTCGCCCAGTATTAAAAACATCAATCTTGCATTAATTAACCTTTGACACGGTCCAACGGACAAGGACGAATAATATAAATCCAACCATCAAACCCTGCACATACATAACGGATATGCGGAGACTGTCTCCATCCGCACACGCAAGCACACGCACCTCCTGCCGGCGCCACAGGTAGGAAGGTGGGTTGGAAACAAAGTGGTATTTATATGCGAGTGCGTCACCTTTCATCACCATCCGCTGCTCTAATCACCCACCAGCGGCGCTCCGCGAGCCTGCCGAGCCATTTACCTCCGACAAGGAGCCTCCTCGCTCATCTGAGGCCACGTGTACGGTGGAGCAGCACGACTCCTGAGTGCGTGCGTGCGTGCGTGCGTGCGTGCGTGCGTGCGTGCGTGCGTGCGTGCGAGTGGGAGTGATTGACTGGGAGGACATCGGCTGATGAGTGGAACCAGGCTGCAATCACAGTGATTCCAAAGCTCCTGGATTCGCTCTTCTAATTCTAAATCAGTTGATTCATAAAACACACTCGAAGCGGTCGTCCCGAACGGAACGTTTCATCGCCTTCTGGAACATTCCTGGCGGCGTTTCCGGCAAGCTAGCGCCGTTAGCCAGTCGCTAGCACCTCAAGACCTCCGGTGTCCAAAGCCAGTCAGGAGCGGAGAGGAGAAAAAAAAAGCCCTCAGCGCTCTCTCGGCTCTGCTCGTCTTTCCTTTCCTCTGCTTCCAGTAAGGAGATGTTGTTGCAGTGCCCATGCTGACATTGAAGTTCCTCTAAAAGTGACTGCAGCAGCCTCCCGTTTGTTTGTTCTCCTCAAAGGAGGCTGAAATGCCCCGGAATACTGAAGACTTAGGAAGTGAATAAGGCTGGAGCTTTTTAAGATGGATCTGTGAGAATTGAGACTGAAAATCTCAGCAATGCAGCTCCTGTAATGATGATGAGATGATCTACGGGATCAGTTCGTCTTGTGTAGCTTCAGTTTAAAAAAAATAAAACAATCAAAGCTCGCCTTTGACACACTTTTATTCAAAGTCTAGGATGTGATATCAAGCGAGAGAGGAAAGGAAGGCGGCTTCCTCTTCAGTTTGGTGCATCTGCCGCTGCTGCTGCAGCAGCGTGGCAGCCGCTTTGTTTTGCAGCCGCACTTTCAGCCGCGTATAATAATAAAGGGCAAACGGCGTGATGGACGGCCCGGTGACAATAAGCTGAGGGGCAGATGGGGGAGAAACGCCGCAAGAGATGGGGCGGCGACATTTGAATAAAAGTCCAGACAAATGGAAAGAAAAAGAGAGAGCGGAAGGATGATAAAAAGGGAAAAGGACAGCGGCGTTTGTTGCTTATGTAAGAAACAGACGAGATGTGTTGTTGACGTGAGCCGCAGATCAAAGCGGCACCGCAGACGCAGTTCGGACTTCATGGCAAACCGCAGCCATGTTGCCGCAAAACACAGTTGATACAAGACCGTCAGTCTGAGCCGGTGTGGCATTTTCTTCATTTGCAAACTGAACTTTAAAGGTCCCATGTTATGCACATTCGCACTTCACAGTAATGCGTGTCTGTTGTCTGTAGTTAGTCTGTAAAACTCCAGAGAATGGAAACATTTCCCTAGAAACACACACTTTTGGAAATGGGCCTTGTGTGATGTCACAAAGGGTGCTAATATCTCTCCCAGGTTAATAACCACACCCCCGATCGGGCGTTGGCTGCGCCCTTCTGGGACCAAAAACTTCCTGGTGTTGCTACCGCACGACAACATCTCTCACCTTCCTTATTGCACTTTCATTTTTTGATAACAATACCAATCTAAATTTGGTATTGGTATTTGGTAAATTTCCTTAAATTTAGATTCGCGTCTCGGTGCGTACAGAAAAAAGTTCAATATATTCAGAGTTTCATTCAATATATTCAGAGTTTCATTCAATATATTCAGAGTTTCATTCAATATATTCCAAGTTTCATTCAATATATTCAAGGTTCATTCAATACATTCAGAGTTTCATTCAATATATTCAGAGTTTCATTCAATATATTCCAAGGTTCATTCAATATATTCCAAGGTTCATTCAATATATTCCAAGATTCATTCAATATATTCAGAGTTTAATTCAATATATTCAAAGTTTCATTCAATATATTCAGAGTTTCATTCAATATATTCAGTATTCCATTCAATACATTCAAATATTATTATCCTGAACTGATCTATCTATCTATACATATATATTATTAGCTTTTTGAAAAATATAACCCCCTGCCCCCTGTACTTTGCCCGCTGAGTTCCAGTATTTACCCCTTCTCTCCCCGGCAGGTGGTGAAAGTCGTGGGTAGCAACATCTCCCACAAGCTCCGCCTCTCGCGGGTCAAAACGTCCGACGAGGGCACCTACGAGTGCCGCGTCATCGACTTCAGCGACGACGCCGGCGCCCGCCACCACCGCGTCAGGGCCTACCTGCAGGTGGTGCCGGAGAGCGAGGGCGCCGCCGCCGCCGCCACCACCGCCACCGGCGGCCGCAGCGACAACTTCGAGGGCCTGGACGACACCAAGGCGGGGGTGGCGTTCGAGGACGGGATGGGGGCGAGTCACCAGCGCCAGGCTCACGGGCACCACGGCAAGAGGCCCTCGACGCAGGAGCACCACGGCCACAGCCACGGCCAGCAGCACAGGGCGGGAAAAGAGCTGCAGAAGAAGGAGGCGGACAGGAGCCACAGCCACAATGACTGCGGCAACGAGCCCAGCTGCACACCGTAGATGTTGGCTTACGCAAGGATTGCATACCGTGATGCGTGTCGCGGCGTCAAAAGCCACTCCTCCTACACGGTGCGCATACCCCGAATCCCTTCAACGCCACAGATTCAGATTTGCAGCGCTGCAAACTGTGCTGAAAAATTAGTGTTTTTTTGTTTTTTTTCTTCTTTTTTGCTTTTTCTTTATGTTTTTTTTTTTTGCTTTCTTGTTACTGTTGTTGCCGTGCGCAGACTGCAAGGAACTGGGCTCGACATTCAGCCAGGGGGGTTTGGAGGAGGGGCTGATGTTGTCCCCAAACAGACTTCTTCTTGCCACTTACCCATCATCCTCTTGTACTTTGCATTCTGTAAATGGCTCAGCTGCGATGTCGCGCTTGTCTCACTGCCTTACTTCACAGATTCACAGAATCTTTTGCTCTTTTTTTGCATTTTCACCAGGAGCCACCGTTAGCGTAGAGATCTGTATCCCCCCCCACCCCCCACCCCGACCAAAAAACAAAAAACCTCTTCTTGTGCAGGTGCAAAGCGCTAAGCTGCACTCGACCCCAGAGCAGCAGCGCTCATCAAGGACAGACTTTGCGTGAATCTGTTCCCGTTTTCTTGCACAGCCGAGGAAAAACGCCCAGGGTTTCTTTTCCGAAGCTATGAATTTTTCATGCGACAGATAATATTCTCTTTGTTTAGTTTTTTTCCTCCGACGTCACGCTGCGGGTTTCATCCGTTCACACCTGATCACGCTGAGAGAAATCAATTTCAAAAACTGGAAAAATGGTTGCTCCGACGATATGTCGGTCACAGTCGGGCAGCGGGTTTGTTTAGCTGTTAGCTAGCTATTAGCGTGAGGGGCGGAGTTAGCTGTGGCTAGCTGCATTGTCCGCGAAGCAGCAAACAGCCGTTTAATTAAAGCTTGCTAGCGGAGCTCTTTTGGGCAAAAAAACAAACAGATTTAATAAGACTGCTTTCTATGGGAGATTGACAAGATGGAAGAGTGAAAATGTCAAGAGTTGAAATTGATCCGAGTAATCGAGCCGCTGACCTATGTTGATTTGGAAATGCTTTGAAAAGATCAAAATCTGAGCTACCGGTTAAACAAGAATGCTTCTAATTTGGTGATGCGTAACATCAAAGCACTTTTGTGTGAAAGAGACATTGTTTGGGATGCGCCTCACTGCACCCAACCAAATGGAGCTCCCTCATGCTAATGCTTTGTGGCCTCGTTGCTCATCAATCATTTAAAAAAAATAAAAAAAAAGAAAGAAAAAAGAAGAAGAAAAAGGCCTCAATCCTCTCCACTACAAGCCTCTAATCCACCCTGTATATATGACTGTATAATATGGAATAAAGTGAGTGCATGTCCAGTAATTTTCTTAGCAAAAAAAAGAAAGAAAAAAAGAAAACTTTTCCAAACAAAACATACACGGTGTTTTAATCCAGGACACGTTTTTGTCTTTGACTGGTTTCGCTTTCAAATTGAGTGCTGTCCTCTCGGATTCCTTTGTCTGTTTTTAGACCTTTAGTCCTGTCAAATCTCCGTCCAAAGCCATGTTCCTCTCTTGCTTTACTGCTCTCCAGAAGTGCTGTACAGACAGATGAATGACACCCTCTTTTCATAGCTGCTCACAAAGGAGGTTCTACCCCCCCCCCCCCCCCCCCCACCCCCCAACCCCTCACGACGCCTCCCGCCCCAACTCCTTAACGTAACTTAGTACTTCAGCAGTGTTTCCTTAAAACCACTGTGTAGGAGTGTCGCCGTGTTTTAGAACCTGGGACTAAAGAGGTTTGAGACTATGTTTGTTTTGTTTTTGGTTTTTTGCCAGTTAAGTTCATTTTTATTTACAATCTTAATTATTATTTGGTGTGTGTGTGTGTGTATGGATGTTTGTGTGTGTGTGTGTGTGTGTGTGTGTATGTGCTTGAAGCTCTGGACAATTCTGGACTCTGAAGGGACTGAGATGCTGTGATTGCTGGTGACAAGCTGGAATAAGATGCTGTCGGTGTAACGCTGGAATTGGCCCGATACGAACTGCCTCCAGTCATGGTCCCAATGCCGCGAGGGACTTGTCTTCTTCTATATTAACCATCCAGAGGAACTACAGCGCCCCCATGGACGACTGGTGACTGGCATTTTTTTTTTCTTTTTCCCCTGTGACCTTCTTGGTAGGTAGCTGAGAATGGGATTGCAGCTCAAAAAGAAGAACAGAGGGAGGGGAAAATGTAAATTTCTTGGAGAATGTTTGGTCTCAAACTAAGTGTACGGCTTTATCAAAAAGAAATAAATTGTATATGAAACAACCGTAGCTCTCCGGCTGCTTTTCTCACCGTGAAGAGAGGGGAGGACACCGACGTATTCAAATGGACTTGAGCAGTCGGGCCGCATTTGCAGCCCAGAGCTAATTGTGGATGTCAGCTCGGCCGTGTGTCGGCTGTGTTCTAGAAATGAAAGGATAGTCGGCATTAGGCGCTTGCCCGTGTGTAATCGCTGCTGCCAAAGCCTTGTTGCAGTTGACTAATGGCACCGTGGTCAGCACTGGCAGCTGGATAAATAGCAACAACGCGGGACGAGATAAAGAGGCGCCTGCTAGCGTTAAGCCAAGTCGACTAAATACAAAACACATGGCCGTCTTGTCTCCCGCCCAACGCTGGAAGGCTCATGCGTTCATTACAGGGCAAAGAGGTCCAAGGGTCTTTGGTAGCACACAGAACTTCCTGTTTCCTGTCTGTGGAACAACCTGAGAAGGCCCTGCAGGGCTTTGAGGGAACATCGGGTACAAAGGAAGAGCAGCCTGTCACCTGAAGCACACAACCATCCAATGCCATCAAACATGTTGCAATGCAGCACCTGCCTTCTAATTTTACTGCAACCACATTGCTTATTAGTTACATTTAAATGAGCACTGTGACAAGTACCTCAAGTAATAACCTATGTACAATATAAATGATATAATATGCAGAAATGATAGCAACACAAATAATTTAGTAGTCATGGAGGTAATCGTGCTCCTTTAAAGCCTTGTTTATTATCATTAGTCTCAGATAGTAATTAGTAAACTAAGTAACTAGAAAATATTCATTATTGTGATTTTTAATGTTGGAGTGAGATACAGTTAGGGTTGGAGTTACGGTTAGGGTAAGGGTTGGACGTTAGGGTTTGAGTTGGGGTTAGAGTTAGTGTTGGTGTTGGTGTTGGGATTGGGGCTGAGGTTGGGTTTAGGAATGGGATTGGGGTTCTGGTTAGGAATGGGTTGGAGTTGGGGTTAGAGTTAGTGTTGGGGTTAGGATTGGGGTTGAGGTTGGGTTTAGGAATGGGATTGGGGTTCTGGTTAGGAATGGGTTGGGGTTCTGGTTAGGAATGGGTTGGAGTTGGGGTTAGAGTTAGTGTTGGGGTTACGATTGGAGTTGAGGTTGGGTTTAGGAATGGGATTGGGGTTCTGGTTAGGAATGGGTTGGAGTTGGGGTTAGGATTGGGGTTGAGGTTGGGTTTAGAAATGGGATTGGGGTTCTGGTTAGGAATGGGTTGGAGTTGGGGTTAGAGTTAGTGTTGGGGTTAGGATTGGGGTTGAGGTTGGGTTTAGAAATGGGATTGGGGTTCTGGTTAGGAATGGGTTGGAGTTGGGGTTAGAGTTAGTGTTGGGGTTAGGATTGGGGTTGAGGTTGGTTTTAGAAATGGGATTGGGGTTCTGGTTAGGAATGGGTTGGAGTTGGGGTTGGAGTTGGGTTAGTGTTGGGGTTGGAGACACATTTTTACCTCTAAAATACTGGTGCTTCAAACATGGGAAAAGGCCTGAGGTGTTTGGGAGAAAATAACCCTGAACTAAATAATTACTCAAACCAGCTCACAGGACATAATTAAGAATTTATTTTTAAGATAGGACAATATCAATACCAGTTGGGCACAATGAGTGCAGTTTGATGAAGAGCAATCGCTGAACGCCTCCTAATGTAGAAGAGCTGTCAGACAGCTTCCTGCTTTGCTTTGATCCTGAAGCCAGAGTTCAACAGTTTTGCTTCGCTTTCTCTCTTTGAAAACAGAGCAGCGAACTCCCCGAATGTTAATTCAAACTAACCCGTCCGCCGCTTCTCGGCCAAACCGTCCACATCTCCTCCTTTTCCAGCAACCTGCAGTCGCTCAGGATGACGGACGAGTCGGCCGTGTCAATCACCGACTTGTTAGTCGACCGACTGGCCGACGGCTCGGAACTCCTCCTCACTTAGCAGTTTGAGCACGTTGTCCGAGAACTCGTCTCTCTGTCGGCCCATGCCGCTCAGCTGCACCGGCGGCAGGTCCGGGTGGGGCGGCCGGTACGGCCACGGGCAGTGCACTTCGTTCAGAGTGAACCAGAAGGCGTCCGGATCCACCTGGATCAGGTGTCGGAAAACACTGCGTGGAGAGGAAGCGAGGCGCAGATATAATAAAAACACACTGTGTGCTTCCTGGTCCTGCACATTTACATTTACTATTGAGTGTGGACTCACCTCAGGCTGGCTTCTTGCAGTCTGATTGGTTGTCTACAGCTCAGGTAGGGCAGGCACGCCTCACTAACAGCATCCAGGTCTGTCTCACCTGCAGAAAAATACAAAATTGAGATTAATAAAAAAAAAGAGAGAAATATTTCATATTCATTTATTTTTATGGCAGACACTACTGAAGCAACCTCACATGTTTATTTAATAATAACAATAATAACAGCATAATTAGCCTTCTGTTCACAGCCTTCCACAAAAACAACTAAATGTGGTTTTGGGTTTTAGCTTCTGGCTAATGCTAATACTCTGCTGGACTCTCAGCATGCTTGGAAGGGGACAACACAAGGGGGCGGAGTCAATACCTGCCCAGAGGTATGGTCATTAATCCAAGAGAGGTATGAGTGCCCTTTGTGACATCACCAAAGAGTTGATCGCCACAGTGTTTTAGCACAAACTTTCAGATGATGGGCACAAGCGAAAGAAGTCAGTGAGGGACATTCATCACTGTAGGTTCACTTCCAGGTTCGTGGGGAAAAAAAACAATCTTAACTTCTGGATTAATTATAAATAAAAGTCTCATTTATTATTAGAGCCACGTTAAAAAAGAAACAGGGCCGTAAATAACTTCTACTTTTCACACTGGGGGATAAAGATATTCACAGCGGCCGACCGGCATTAAAACCAGCTCGGCTAGATGAGAGATTGGACAGGGTGGAGCAAAAGGATGAAAGAGAAAAGAAGATGAAAGGGGTATAAAAAAAAAGGGAGGGGAGGAAAAAGTCGAAAAGTGCTGAGATGACTGAGAAGAGGAAAAAAAAAAAAATCACAGCAGGACGGACGTTCCCTGGTTTCTGGAATTCACACATTTCAGCTCCTGGGTGAGATGAAATGGGAACCTCGCCTTCCTTTCAAGTCTTTGCCCTCCTCTTCCAGTGATAAGTCCTGCACTGAGCCACCTGCTTGCCTCTCACCGGAACCTTCCGCAGCGCCGCCGCCCGCTCCCTCCAACCGTTTGACATTCTACTATTTCATCCCCACTTTTTCCCTCTCTCTGTCTCTCTCTCTCTCTCTCTCTCTCTGTCTCTCTCTCTCTCTCTCTCTCTCTCTCTCTCTCTCTCTCTCTCTCTGCAGACACTTTCCTAAAGCTGCAAACTGGGCTGCCTTTCAAGCCTCATTTCAAAACAGGCCTCCTATCCCTCAGCGCTCACTCCATTTGCCAATTCAAACCCACACTCGGCCTGATCCCGAGCCCGCTCGCTCGCTCGCCCGCCCGCTCCCTCGCTCTCTCGCTGTGTGTGTCAGGAATAAAAGCAGCTGTGCACATTTCAGAGCTAAACGGGATTATTCGCCGTTCGCTTTTATCTCCTTTTCTCCGCTCCCCATTCCGCGGCCACACTCGTCGCCCGTAGTCTTTTCTGTGGCGTCAAGGTGCTTCTGGAGGGGTGGGGGGGTGGGGGGAGAGGCAGGGGAAGTGAGAAATACTTAAGAGGAGAGGGTCAGGTGCTGTCAGACTTTGAGGTAAATGAATAACGGGGCGGAAGCCGAGCGGCGCCGAGACGTATTATTTGCCTCAGTCACTCTGCGTCGCCCCCCCCCCCCCGACCCCTCTCCGCACCCCTCTCCGTGTGACTGAGGCCCGGTAATTGGCTTGCTGCAGGCATCCCAGAGGTACGCCGGAGCCAAATCGGCATTCACATGGGTAAGGAGGCTGCAGCCGCTCCCTGTGTCTCTGCTGCTCTTTCACATTCTGGACAACTCTGGAAACTCCGGCTCTCCGGGAGAGCAGAGAGGGAGGAAACATTTAAAACGGCAGGGAATTTAAAGCTAGCCAGAGGTTTTTTTTTCTACCAACGATGCGTCTCTGCATCCTGTCTGTGCGACACTCTTTGCGTCGGTAACGGTCTGCACACGCAAAACAGAGTGACAACCTTGAAGGTTCAATGTTTTCTAATACGAACATGAGTGCTAACACTGTGTTTGACGACGCTCATCTGTGTGTCTCTAATAGTGTTGTCACGATACTGGATTTCAGACGTCGATACGATATTTTGATGTTCAGATTTTCGACGCTAGCAGCCGCAGCATTTTGGTCAGCGGGCGAGGCGGTGGAGATTGCGCTGAAGTCGCGCGGAAGTTTCGTCAACGCACGTCGAGTATCGATACTGAGGGAAAAGTCATATTGAACCGTTTCCGGTTTTCAATATCGATATTTAACCGATCTATCAATATTTTTCACAGGTACTTTTACTCAAGGGGTTAGTGACCACACCCCCCTCAGACCACCAGATAGTTTTTGTCTCCTTCATGTGGAAGGTTCAGGAAAAAAAAGGCGTCGGTTTTTAGAAGCTAGCTGCTTTCTCGACATTCTCCATAATTTATCTCGCACGGCTGCTCCACCGGCGTTCCGGAGGGAGAAATAAAGCTGTGGAAACCGGAATGATAAGGCAGCTTCCCGGGAACTTCAATGCGACGGGAAACGTACACTTCTCATTTTCTGAACGCGACGCCGCATATGAGAGTTGTAAATAAAACATCTGACGGGGAGGAAGGGACGCCGCTGTAATTGCCTTTTCCGCTCTCTAGGGGTCCTGCCGTGGCTGCAGGCTGCCGGTTCCTCCCAGCGCCGCTCACGTCACGAGGAAAATCGTTCCTCTTTCTCTGGGATGGAACACACGGCTGACGAACTCAACGCTGCAAAATGCACCACAAGGGCCAGAAAATAATCACCTGGCTCTAATGGCTCTTGTTGTTCAGCTGCTCGTGCTACAGCCACTAATGTGCACTGGTGGCAGTGGAGCTGAGGAGTTTCCAAAACATGTTTTGCATTCGCCAGTAGTGGTGGAGGCACTGAGTCTGTCAATACAGCCACCGTTTTAGAGTCTCAATATAGATTTAAATGGTGTGTTTTTGTTAAATAGACAGAAAACTGTTTATCCAACAGGTAGTACTGCCTTTAATATTGCAGTTTAGTCCTCCTAGCTTCCTCACAGGTACATCATCCAGAGGAATTTAACCCGCTGTGTGTGTGCGTGTGTGCGCGCGCTGCAAACAGCATTTTTCAAACCTCTGCCTTCTAATCTTGAGCTCCCAAACCACGGCACTGCAGCCCTGTCACTACTTGCGGCTCTGCAGACAGCTCAGCTCCCCCCTGTGACACATGACGCCGGACAGGCGCTAACTGCTTATCCATGTGCGACGAGCCCCGGTGGGGGAAATGTCACATGTGTGGCCAGAGTTAACGTATCACTGCAGTGGTGGGGAAAGATATTAAATAAAAAAAGAGTGGGGGGGGGGGGGGAGACTGCGCACAGCTATCATTCAAGATTTCAAGTTCAGAATCTCACGTATCCACCTTGGCGAGCTCCAAACACAGAGAGTTTTCAACTTGAACTGGTGTTTTTCCTTTTAGTTACAAGCAAACCAGGAGGCGTCGAGGTGCAAGTCCTGCTGCTGCTAAGAGGATCAGTGCACGTGCTTAGTGTTGCCAACTTTCATTCAGAAAAATAAAGGAGTCACGACCGACGCAGGCGAGTTCCTTGCCACTAGCGGTAAATTACAACTTAAAACAAGGTTTCAAAAAAGTATACGGTTCACACAGATTGAACTGCTTGGTTACCAGCAGACATTAGAACTACGCTGAGTGTTTCAATCGGATTGAAATACTCGAATATTTTTACACAACAGTCAAAGTGCAGGATGGATGGAATAAAATAAATAGGGCTGAACAGAACAAGCGATACCGATGCGTAGCCTGCTCTACGCAAGCTACGCAGATTGCGGTTTGAATGCAAACTACGGAAACCAACGGGAGTTTGCATGCGTAATAAATTGACGTCCGAGCCAACTTGGAATTACGGGACAAACGCGTGGCTTTAAAATGGGACGCACCATTTCACTGTCCAATATGGGAATGTTCTGTATCTCAAGGGACGGCTGGCAACTCTACACACGCTGCAGCAGCAACGGTTTTATCAAAACTGGAGGGTATTTTAGAAATGTGTTGTAATGAATCCCCTCCCCCACCTTTCAAATGTTTTCTAAGAGCTCTTGCCCAGACGGCTGTGTGAAATAAATGAGGCAAATTTGAGAAACCATCCATTCGACGCGTCGGGCGACAACAACAAACACAGTATTGATTTGTTCGAGGGTGCGATCACAACAAGCTGCCGCTGAAACAAAACAACAATTCTCTCCTGCAGCTCTTTCAGCCGTCGCTCCAGAACATTTCACCCGCCCGAGCGAACCCGTTGGGACGCAGGAGTGACGGGAGGTCCAACCGCCGCTGCATTGCGAGACTCTCTCAGCACCACTTGAGGTCATTTCCTTCTTTGCACGAGTCGTTCCAGCGCTGCGGGAAGGGAACGCGGAGCAGCGGCGGAGAACCCGGCGAGAGACAGACCTCGCGACATAATGGCTGACGCGCGCCTCATAATCACATCCGCTGGCAGCACGCTGAGAGCCTCGGGTGAAACACTTTGCGCTGCGGCGCTGAAACCAAGGCCGTCGCTACACAAACGCACGCACACACACACACACGCACGCACGCACGCACACACGCACACACACACACGCGCGCGCGCGGCTGTAAAAGACGTTCGGCTCTGCCGCTAATCAGCGGAACGACCCCCTGCCTCATCCGGGTGATCAGCGAGCAGATTTAACGCGGTGATAACAGCCGCTTCCTCCTGCTCCGCTGTGACGGAGTGGAGCCGGAGGGGGAAAAGGTTCTTCCTCCTCCTCCAGCGGACTGCACAGTGTTTCGCGATGGGAACCAAAAAAAAAAAAAAGGAGGACCGATTAAAAATCAGAGTACAGACGTCTCTCCCGCGTTCAACTTTTCTGGATGCAACACTGCCGCATCACCCCCCCCCCCCAAAAAAAAAAAACAAAAAAACGCAGCGGGAGAATAAAGAAAACGACGGATTCGCAATGTGACGCAACACTGCCATCTGGTGGCAAATACATGGCACTACGTATGTAGTTTTTTTGGGGCCAGGGAGTGAAAACATCCAAAAACAAAACATTTTTAAAGAATAAATTATTGATTACTTATATTTGTTGAATTACAATTAAACTACTGGATTGTTGACAGTTTTACTGGGGACACCTTATCAGAATGAATCAAGGGTTATGACTGTTATTATGAACTTACCAAAGATTACAGTCTTTTGACTATTTTTGCAATTTCGTCATTTACTGTGTAGCTGATATACATGCTGTGTAAAAACACAGCTTTGTTTGCCGTTTTGTGAGTGCTGACCTCATGGGTGACACAGGTTAGGTGGACAGCAAGAATATGTGTGTATATGTGTGTTTTTTTTAGTTATACACATAGGATATATATCATGTTTGTATGTATGTGTATGTATTTATTTATTTTTTTTTAACAGACCTGCTCCTGTCACAGATTGCCACGACAGTCAGATTTTATGAGCAACATACTCACACTCTATAAAATAGTCACAACCTATTCGATGACTGAAAACTGAAATGGACGTTTCCATTGATATGAAACAGGATGTTTCAAAGATGCATGTTTTCTGCACCGTTACAGCAAGAAATGCCACATTTGAAGAGTTAGCAGAGCCTCACCCAGGTCCAGCCTCTGGCACAGGGAGCCCAGTCCCTGCAGCACGGCCAGCTGCAACTTGTAGGCCAGGGTGTGAGTGTACACGGGCCCGGCCTTGGCGCTGATGGGGGCCTGCCGCACCAGCGAGCAGCTCATCTTGGGCAGAATCTCTTTGGACACCCTCCTCCTCAGGAAGTCGCCGCACGTTTCGCCCAGCGTGCACAACACCTGGCGGAGGGACACACGACATGTCACATGCACAAACACACACGCATCACTATGGCGCATATTCTGCCAGCGGCTGGAGGAGACTTTTCAAACCGCTGTCTAATTCCGTCAGATCTTTGATGAGGTTTGTGGGGGGGGGGGCAGACAAAAATAGTCAGAGCGAGCGAGACTCTGACAGGAGACTAATTTAGAGCGACGTGAAAAATAGACTGACGTGCCGTGTTTGAAAAATAACCATAAAACACTCAGTGTGGTCTTCATTCATCAGGCATCAGGGGACGCTTTTCCGCAGCTTTGATTATTTAAGAGGCCCAAGAAAAGGCGACACAGGGGACGCAAACATCACGAAATGAAACTTTTTGCGCCTCTTTAAGGTTAAAGTTTTTTTTTTTAATTGCGCTTTTAGAGTTTTTTTGTCAAGCGCCACGTCAAGACGTTTCATGACATGATTTCCTTTGTCAGATGTCAGAGGGACGCAGATTGTTGCGCCGTACCCTGAAGGCCCTGAGGACAGCCAGCGGGTCGTCAGCCGTGAGTCTCTGCAGGAGGGGGGGCCAGCAGCGGTGGGCCATCGGCAGCAGCTCGTCCTCCTTCTCGCTCAGCATGCGCACGCACAGCTCCAGCACGTCCAGGACCTTCGCACAAACACACTCGCTTTTAGTAACAATGGCGAACTAAGCAACGACATCACATCTTTATGGACGGCAGATAAGAAATGAAGCTGAGTCGCTGGGAAATATCTGAGCATGCCGGTGAGTTGGCTCCAGTGAGCGTCACTGAGAAACAAGTGACTTGTCCAACAGCACCCTCTTGTGGATTTTTGAGGAAAATAATGCGCATTTTGCTGCTTTGCCAACTATTTGAACCACTTTAAAAAAAAAACAACTTTACTTCCTAAAATTAAAAAATAAATTCACCAGGAATACTTTGGTGTGTCACTCTGGGTGTCACAAATGTAGAGCGTAAAAAAACAGCAGCAGCTGGATTCTTCTCTGTTATTATCGTGTCATTACAGTGTTGGCTGAGTCTCGACCGGTCTTGACAAAAAATCCCGAGTCTAACCAGTCCGAGACCGAGACGAGGCCGAGGAAAAATGCCTCCAAGTCCGAGACCCTTAACAAGTGGTCTGGAGACCAAGTCCAGTCTCCAGTATGACAACAATAGTGGGCGGTACCTTGAGGCGGAGCCGGAGACTGGGGTCAGACAGCAGGTGGATGCAGCGCTCCATCACGTCCTTGGTGACGCTGAGGTGGGAGGGGAGCTCGGCTTTCACGTCGGGGCCGTACAGATCTTCAGCGTCCTCGCACTCGGCGGGAGGAGGCACCTCTGCAGAGACCACATGGACGGTCACCGACAGACCGACTGACAAGGACTGCAAAGCGCAATTTACTTTGTGCCAATTTGATTCCAGTTCCAGTTTGTGATGTCACAAAGGGCAGTGGTACCGCTCCCAGGCAGAGAAACAACACCTTATTTGTGGACCCCCCAAAACATCTGGACAGGACAGCATCATTTTCAGATATTGAGTAGGTGGGTGTAAACAAAGGGCTAAATATTTGTTTTGTTTTGTTTTTTCATGACTATTCATGCGTGGCTTTCCTACCCAGTTCATCAGTCAAGTCCTCCTCTATGCCGATGCCCTGGGCCAGCTCCTTCTGCCTGCGCTGGTCCAGCAGGAACTGGCGGATGTCGAACACGTCCCGCTCGGTGGAGCTCTGCTCTTTTCTGGGAGACTCGCTGGCCGTCGCCGGAGCGGAAGGAAACCACCTCGCTGGAGGAAGACAGCAGAACACAAGAACGGGTCCAGTTGAGAATGAAAAGTGGAACACGTTGTTTTACATAATGTAGGGCGGTGCCATGAATTGATTTCAAATCCAAATGGGATTTACTAGACAATGTTAACAAAAGGAAAATCTTAAAATCGATTTTCCTCTCGCATGCTTCCGGGCTGTGCGCCTCTAGAATTTTAGAAAATGTGAAAGTTTTGCACTTTATTCATTCACCTTTGTTCAAGATGATAGAAAAACCTTTTATTTTTAAAGTGATGTTTGGTGAAAGACAGTGAAGGTTGTCACTTTATCCACAGGGGGATTCAATTGTGGTTCTAAAGTTTTCACTTTATCCCCAAATAAAGCAACTTCATCTCTGTTTATGAGGAACCTGTTCATTTTCAAGCGAAGTTTGGTGCAAGTGAGGTTCTCACTTCATTAATCCCAGGGGATTCATCTTGGTTTGGTCAAGAAAATGAAGAAGAACCCAAGGAGGATTTACGGAATCTTTCAGTTGCACTTCATTCCCAATAGGCAAATTTGTTTGCTATTTTTCTTTAAAAAGAATAAAGATAAAATATTAAAAAATAATTTATTCCATTGTCTTTTGTAGTTTTACCAAAAAATAAATAAATTGAAATAAAAAAATCGAGTTTTCAGAGAAAAAAAAAATCTAAAAAAAGATTTTATTTTTGTCTAAAATCGCCCAGCCCTAATGTAATGTATGGATTACTTTTAGCACCTGCAAATAAACCGATAACTCTTTACTGTTTCCTTTGTGCTAACGTAAGCGATATTCCGTTGCGCCTCCCGTTTCGGTCACGTTGTCATTATTCTGTGACGGGGACGAGCTGCAGTCTCACCCAGGGCCTTCATGAGCGCGTGCAGCACGGAGCAGAAGAGCGCAGCCGTGCGCTCGTAGCTGAGATCCAGAGCCGTCAGCACGTCCTGGACGATGTCGGCCACCAGCGGCAGCAGGCTGCTGTCAGAGTGAGTCAACATCACCGTCAGCACCCGCGGAGCCTGAGACGAGCAGACGGAGACGTGATGAAGAACGTGTTCCTCGAGGGGCCCCGCCGAGGCCGTCGGCCCGGGTCGCCTGACTCGGTGTCTGCTGTCTGACAACGGCCTGATTGACGCCCGGTGTAAAACCGTCAGACTTTAAACCGTCTCAGCTGGCTGAATGATCAACATGACGCATCATGACTGGCGGCTGTGGTGGAAAACGGTCGTCCAGAATCATGTGGAATTCAATTTTTCTGGAACATTTATTTGGATGCCCCCTTTGAATGACTCATTGGTACAGTTATATTTACAAGGCCATACTCGGACTGTTGCCCACCTAAATCTGGAACTAGCTCAGATGGAGGAATGCTGATTCTTTTGGTTTGCGCTCAAATGATTACTTTGCTTTCAGTCCCATTTGTTTTTGTCTACTCTGCTCCTTCTACTTGGAACGTGTTGCAAAAAGACTGGAAATTGACTGAGCTCATTTCTTTAAATGCCTTTACATCCAGACTAAGAGCACTTGGGACAACCTCCTCATATTGTAACTGTTATACATATATAATATGACTGTCACTGTGAATTGCTGAAATTATTTAGCTCTAATGCCTCTTGGCCAGGACTCCCTTGGAAAAGAGGTTTTTAATCTCAGTGGGACTTTCCTGGCAAAAATAAATAAATAAAAAAATCCTCTTTAACTCAACACTTTTGCTCCACTTTGTTTTTACTCTGTCCAAAATCAATATAGCCTGAATACTAATTTAAATGCATGATGTCACAACACTAGTACTTACAAACTTATCATAATATTTATTGCATTTTTTTTTAATTAATTGTAATAAATAACAGCAGTTTTGACTGTCATTTATGGCAAACTGTTGACATAAAAAAGTCAAAATGAAGGAATAATGTCTATAAAAGACTTCTGATATTACATTCTGGGTTAATTAAAATTTTAACATTATTAATTAAATCATTTTTAAGATACTGATATTAGATGTTTATATCATACATTAAAAATGGCTTAAATCACATGCAGAGCAACCACCTGGTTTCTCTAAATCACTTCCTGATCATTTTCCAAGCCTGCTCTTACCTGCGGATGCTGGCTGAGCCTCTGCAGGTTGAGTGAGACGTCATTGAGCAGGTAGTCCGAGTTGTCGTTGATCAGCTCCTTCAGTGAGTCGTAGCCGCAGGCCCGGCTGATGTCCCACATGGAGCACAGCGCCGCCTGGCTGACGGCCAGCGTCTCCTCCCCGGCCTTCTCCAGGACGGCGTACAGCGACCTCATCAACAGGGGCCGGAAGTCCCGCCCCAGAGCCTGAGCGAAGCAGGCCACGCCCTCCAGCTGGATGCACAGCTGCCAGATGTTGCTGTTAAGCTGGTGGAAGGTGGAGGTGGACGGCGAGGAGGAGGAGGAGGAGGAGGAGGAGGAGGAGGAGGAGGAGGAGGGGACCAGCTGGAGGAGGTTTGTAGAGGTGGCGCTGATGCTGCTGTTGGATATGGAGAGCAGGCTGGACGGGCTGAGGAACTGCACGCAGGACCAAAGACATTATTGAAATGACTTTTAAAACACTGAAAAAATGGAAGAAAAACATCTATTTTACGACTAACTCACTATGAATAGAATTTCTTCAAGTTCTGCAGGCCGGATTAAAAAGCTTAGCGGACTGCAAATGGCCCCCGGGCTGTAGTTTGCCCATGCCTGAATTACAAATATGCAGGGGGTCCAACAGGACTGCAAAAAGGCTGAGAACCACTGTCCTACAGTACCCTCAGCATCCACCAGGGGGCTGCAGATCACACTTTGGTGGACCTCTGGTCGAAACCGTCTTATCAATTGAAAATAAAAAAAAATAAAAAAAAATCTGTGCTCACCTGCAGGTCCTGTCGGTCTCCCTCCGCCTCCTCGCTGCTGGTCATCAAGTGCCAGTTCCTCAGACTGGTGTACTCCTCCATCACGGACGTCACCGCCTCCTTGAGGTCGTCCAGGGTGACGGAGTGGGTCCGGCCCTCGCTCTCCGTCGCCACGCCGATGCCGGCGGCGCCCCGGACGATCTCATTCAGCACCATGGCCGCCTGCTTCCTGTACGCCGACGACTGCTGGTAGAGATCCAGGAAGTGGTCCGTCAGCAGGTAGACGTCGCCGTAGTAGCCTGCAGAGGGAGGGAAGCCAAGTTATGAAAATATGCGTCGCTGTCAAGTAGAAAGTAGGTGAGCCGCTTTACATACCGAGCGCCCGGCAGATTTCCATCAACACGGAGAAAATCTTGTCGTCCGTAAAGTAGAGGAAATTCTTCCTCTGTGTGTGAGCGCTGTGTGTGACTCCAGTGCTGGAGCCCATCTCTATGGCGGCCGTGTAACTCCTCTCCTCCACGATACGGATGTCCATCACGTCCAGCTCCAGAACCTGGAGGAGCAAACACAGGGTTTTTTGTTTTTCTTTTGACAAAAGTCCACCATGAAGACGAAAAGAAAACACAAACACACAACGACAAACTTGACTTGGTCGCCAAAGAGCCAAACTGACCTGCATGAGAGCTTTGGAGATCCTGTCCAGGTGCGCGGCCGAGTTCAGCACCACGGACACCAGCGGTCCCAGCACTTTCAAGTAGCCGAGGAACACGTTGAGGACAAACAGCTTCTTCTGGTCATCGGACGTCCTCATCAGCCTGGGCAGCGACGTGGCCAAAGAGTGGAGGTTCTCTGAGAGCACGTCGGTGAAGCTCTGCGTCCGGCCGCCGCAGCTCTGGTTCCTCCTCGACACCTCCGCCAGGGCGAGCTCACACCTGCAAGGTGACAAGGTTCATCCAACGTCCTCTGAAAGCTTCCACATTATGCAAAATTCAATGTATATTTTTGACAATAGTTTGATCATGGATTCCCTCTGGAATAAGAAGCAGGCATCCTTTACTGATTTGGTCTGATCCATTTTTTGGGAAAAGTGGAGCAAAAAAAGATGGAAGTTCTGGGAATTTAATCTTTGTGATGTCACAAAGGGCACTTCTAGCATCAACATCTGAAGTATTTGTGTGTCTGTGACACAAGAAAATAACTAACAAGAAGGTGTTGGTTCAAACCCCCAGAAACCACATCATGGCCGCCTTAATTTGCAGCAGCATTAGCAGGAAGGTAAAACAGAGTTTTAGCAGGAGGCTGTAAACAGCGGGTTAAATGAGCCCTGACGAAAAGGGAAGATCTGAAAGTTGAAATATAATGGAACTTTATTTCCTAAAACCTGTGTCATCCTAAAACTGCACCACACCTCTTCCTGACTTGCGGCTCCTCATCGTTGACGGCGCCCACCAGTGCCTCCAGCAGGAGCCCCACGCACTCGCCCAGCGACTGGCTGCACCTGGCCAGCAGGTGGTCGCTCAGCTCCACCATCTCCAGTCTGACCCTCCAGTGCTGGTGGGCCGACGTGCAGGAGATGATCTTCTTCAGGAGCACCGACAGCTTCCCCGCCGTGGCCTTCAGCCAGTCTGGGGTCCGCCGCACCAGCAGCTGGCCGATTCTCCCCAGGTCCTGGCGGGGGGTCGTCTGGGCCTCGCTGGCCTGAAGCTGCTCGTCTTCCATCACAAGTCCAACAGTTCTGGACCAAATCTGAGGGCCAGTGCAAGTAAAAAGTTTATTCTATTGGAAAAATGAATGCCTGTGCTAACTAAAGGATTTATTACACTAGAATAGCCTAAATGTCCAATTCTTTTAATGAGTATAAATCACTCTTTCATTCAGATGCCACTGCACTGTTATTTATTTATATCTAAAAAGGATTTTGCAAGTATCTTTAAATAGATATCGAAAAAATAAACAAAACTCAATGATTAAAGTGATACAAAACAATACAAGAACAAAATAAAGTACCTTGATAGCTCTGACAGTGACTGTATGGCCTTGTCTCAGATCTCCTGTGATGACTCTGGTCACCGCCATGGTGATTCCAGGTAGGAATGAGGCCATGGTGCCGCCAACGGCAAAGGTCTCCTTTGAAGAAGGGACCACGTGGTCCCGGGAGCAGTCACACTGCAGACTCAAAGCCTGGAGGCACTTCAGAGCAGCCGCCTGCACGTCTCTGGATTTCTCCTTCTCCGCCAGGGCCAGCAGCAGTGAAACGGCGGCCCCCAGTCCAGGCATCATGCTGCTCTCGAACAGTTTCAAGACGATGTCGTCGTAAGCAGCGTGAAGCAGAGCGTCCAGACACCTCAGCACCGCCATTTTCAGCTCCTCCGACGTGTCCGCAGGCTTGCCAGGGTCGTTGTGGCAGCACAGGCAGAGGCAAAGCTCGGAGAGCAGGCCTTGGAGGGTCTCCCAGCTCTGGACGCAAGTGTTCTCCAAGACGTGGCTCAGGGTCTCGGCCACGGCCTGCACCAGTTTCTCCTTCTTGGGCCCGGGGGTTTTGAGGACGAAGCGGAGGGGGAAGAGGACGTACTCCTGCAGCTGCTGCAGCGCAGCATCGTTGACCTCCTTCAGCTGGCCACTCAGGGTCCCCACGTTGGCCGCAGTGGGCTCCCGGGTGAGCAGGACGCAGGCCGGCCGCAGGTAGGCAAAGGCGATCTTGGGGTCGCTGATCTGAGCCATGGCTGGAGGCATGGCGGCGGTCGGCTGAAAGACAAATGTGAGATACTGATTCAAAGACACCAATACACTATATCAAAAAAAAAAAAAAAGAAAAAAAGAAAAAAAAAAAAGAAAATACGTTGTTACATATAATAACACGGTCATTTACACTGTTGTGCCGTCCGCTTTACATCGGCGGTTGTTGCTGAGGTGATAACGAAGAACACAAACTGTAATGTGGACTTATTCCAAAGTATCACCGCCATATGACGTTCACGGTCATTTTACGATAAGTAGCAGTGTAAGAAAATATCAGCAGCATCATTGTGGACTGAGTCTGTCGAAGTTAGTCAGAGACAACCTACTGCCTTCATTGACGTGAACAAACAAACAAACAAACAAACGCGTCAGCCTACCTTTGCGTGACTGGCGTAGTGATGAGTGAACGCGTTCCGCCTCAAGATGAGAACATTTTATAGATTCACATGGTCACTGTAACGGGAGGATACCGTTCAGGTATTCATATTCAGCCACTGAGGAAAGCAAGCGAGTGGGCTCGACGTCATCACATTGCGGCGGCGGCGGCGCGCATCTTTGACGTAAGATAAACGCTTCCTGGTAGAGTGGTTTATTTTTAAAATAAAGGAGGCATTTTTCAGTGTGTCGAATTAAAAACGTTCACAATGCAAGAAACAGCAACAACACAAATATATAACCAATTATTTATTCTAAGCTTTGATTTTAACTTCAATTCAAATACACTGACTGATTAAATAGTTTAGTTTATACATGATTGGTTGCTTTATTTTGAAGAAATGTGATACACCTCATTCGCTACAGATGCCGGTGTCATGCCGAGATCTGCAGGTTCGCCGAGATGTGCATACGCCTCGCGGGAGCGCGCACCACGGCTACTCTCGGACAACGGCGCGGTGTCACTGTGTTGTCGAAACTCTGAAAAGCTACAGCGGTGCGCGGTCTCGCGAGGTGCATTCAAGTCTCGCAGGCATACAGATCTCAGCATGGCACCGGACGAGCCGCAGACTTGATAACCTTCCTGCATGTTGTGATTGTGCGCCCCCGGTATGTGCATTTGCCGGTTTCCCTCCAGCTAAAACACATAATTTTAAGCATGTCTTGTTTCTTTCGACCCTAGCTGCCACGTGGCTTTACTACGACTAGAGTTATTTTGCCATTTATGAAGTTAGCTTACATTCGGCTAACAGTTAGCAGAAGCTAGCTGCTGTGCTTTTTGTTTCTATGCATTTCAACATATCTTTTAACAATTTCTTGTCTACTTGTCATCCATACATGTCCTTCGGATGCTGACATACCGACGTAAAAAAAATAAATTAAAAAAATGACACCAGCCAGTCTTGAAATGACGAGAATATAAAGGGTATGCGCTGATTAATTACTACGTTTGTTATGAAGAGTGAGTCCCTCCCCCCTGAGATCAACCTTTTGTTTTTCTTCAGGCGTCTCAGAGGCTCATCATGGATGAAGACGCCCTCGAGGCAGCCATCTCGACCTATGGTGCCCAGCTGCAGCAGGTGGAGACGGCCCTGTCTTCCGGCCTGGACCCCTCCCAGCAGTCTGACCTGCTCAAGCTGAAAGAGGACCTCCTCCAGCTCATTGAGCTAACCGAGTCCAGCCTCGTCTCTGTCAAGAAGAGTCGCCTCCTGGCCAGCCTGGAAGATGGTGACTTCTCGGAGGCGGCAGCAGCTGACACCAGCAGTGCAAACAACCCCTTGGACACTGAGTACGCGGCTTTCTACAGTGAGCTTGGGGAGTCGTCGAGCGGTTCTGATAAGAGGGAGAGGGACGCGGTGGAGGAGCAGGGAGATGAGGATGATGATGATGATGATGATGATGAGGAGGAGGAGGAGGAGGAGGAGGTGGATGAACTGAGTGGCACCAAAGTGAGAGCCCCTTACCGGACAAAGTGGGGGACGCTTGAGTACCACAACGCCATGGTGGTGGGGGCCGAGCCGCGTGATGGAGAGGAGGCACAGGTACGAGTGCTGTACATCTACCCCACACAGAAGTCCATGAAGCCCTGTCCCTTCTACCTGGAGGACAAATGTCGCTTCCCAGATAACTGCAGGTAAAACACCGCAATATATATGCAATATGTCATAGGTGTGCTGAAAAATACCATAAAACAATACCAGAGGGAAATATAGTTATTGTGCATGTTCATAAGGTGATGCCGATAAAATATTGCGCATCCATTAATAGCAATGTGCATTCCAGTCTTTCATCAGATACACAGTGAACTTTTATTCTGCTCCTCTTAGATTATAATGAAAGTGAGATGGTTTTGCATTCAAGTGTGTTTTTTCTGCTAGCTTTCTAGCGAGTTCTGAATACCAACAGACAGGAAGCCGAGTGACTCAATGAATTCACACTGCATTTTCCTTGAATGGAAGGTTTTCCCACGGCGAAGTGGTTCACGTGTCCGAGCTCAGGGAGTTCCTCGAGTGTGACCTCAGTAACCTTGAAGAGGGTTCGTCCTGCCTGACTCGACATGAGGACGGCATCTGGTACCCTGCCAAAATTAAAGGTAATGAAAGAGCCTCTTCTTGATTATGTATTTGCCGGTAAACACTGCCAAGTTTCTGGGGCTTTGGCTGCATTGGTTTTCTGCTTATATTTGATGCATATTGAGAGTCTTCCAGAGCTGCTTATGCTGACAAGCAATACGCAGAATGAAGACAGTTAATGGCACCCAGAATCTTTTTTTAATTCAATGTTTTTTTTCCCCCATCTTGGTAGAAATTGACAGTGGTTTCTACACCGTCAAGTTTGACTCGCTGCTGCTAAAAGACGTTGTGGTCGAGGCCGACAGCGTCATCCCACCTCTGAGGGAGGAAGACCCCCCCTCGTCTGACTCTGACGTGGATGACGCAGAAAACGGTGACTACGACGGCTATGCAAAAGGTCAGTTTGGATCTGCTGTGTCATTTGACATCAAGGCTCGCCTTTCCACTTAAAAACCCACTTGGGTGTTCTAAACACATTTCCTCTCTCACATACCAACTTTGTTTTACATGTATGTCATTGCAAAAACAGTTCTGGAAGCTGCCGAATCCACAAACATGGAAAATTTCGGGGGCTGGGAGGCCCACACCAGAGGCATTGGATCCAGACTTATGCTGAAAATGGGCTATGAATATGGAAAAGGTAAGTGGAAGTGTGCAGTGCAGGGAAATGTGGCTTCTATTTTTTGAGTTGTAGTAGGATTTATTTACATCTCAGTGCCTTTACGTGTATAATCTCAGGTCTGGGAAGGCAGCAGGAGGGTCGGGTGGAGCCTGTCATGGCGGTGGTCCTGCCCAAAGGAAACTCTCTGGACCAGTGTGCCGAGCTCACACAGAGACGCACGCAGAGCCGGGCGGCTAAAGAAGGCGAGCAGGCGGCCCGGCCCAAGAAACGCAGGAAGCCCCGGGCGGCCACCGGGCAGCGCCGCACCGTCTTCGACTTCCTCAACAACAAGCTGGGCAGCAGGAGCTCCGAGTCTGCTGATGGGGGAGCTGCTGCACCGTCGGCCAGAGGCCTGGAGGCCTACAGGGGAGGCAGCGGCACCAAGAGGACTCTGAACGTGAAGCTGTTCCAGGCGTCGGAGCGAGTGTCCCAGACCGAGAGGGAGATCCAGCAGCTGAGCGAGTCGCTGGGCAGGCAGGCGGGAAGGTAAACGCCCAGTCTGGCTGGTTGTCAGCCATATATTCATATGTCATCAGTGAGCATTTGGTCTTTCGCGACTCAAATTGCTTATGAGATAAATGACAAGTAACACAGCAAATCACAAATGACATTCGGCATTAAAGTGTGTTGCGTGTGTCTGTGTGTGACAAAGGAAATGGTTTGGCACAAAGTGAATGACTAAGCAAGGCCCAAAAGCTGAAAAATAAGCAAACAAATTAGTCAATTAAGGGATTTCAGTGGGAGACCAAAACAAAATGACTCACCACCAACATGATCAAGAAGTTTCACTTTTTAATTAATCCTCTCTCAATTATCAACCATAAATGTTTTTGAAATGATGCTTTGAGACATTTAAAAGTACTAAGGAGGGGGGGAAAACTGCAACAATTACTCTAAGTGATCAATTAATTCAAAGGCAACCAGCCTGAGCCAGCACCTCCATAAAAAAAGCAGGTGGTGTTTTTTTTTTTTTTTTTTTGGTTCCCTCTTCCTTGAAGTGCAGCCAAAAATCCGACTCGTCTCCCCGTACCTGTCCACCTCTCCCCTCTCTAACCTGCCGCTGTGTTTGTGTGCACAAAAGGGACGCGTCCATAGTGAAGCACCTGGAGGAGAAGCTGTCAGCGGCCCGTCAACTGCTGGCCCAGCAGAAAGCCCAGGAGCTGTCCGTCCAGAAGGAGCACAGGAAGGCCGACACGCACAAGAAGATGACTGAGTTCTGAGGAGGCGGAGGAGGAGGAGGAGGAGGACGATGACGGTGACGATGACGAAAAGCTCCTCTGGCCTCAGATGAACTGCAGGCTGCCGCCTGCTGGTGTCGCACCACTTATCGCTTTGATTTTTAAACCGCTTTTAGCATTTTTCATTAGCGAGACGATTTGTGGCGGCCCAGTGGCACCCGGTGCAAATTTGTCCCCCCTGTTTTTTTTTCCCCCTTTCACAGACTGAGATGTTTGTTTTGTTTCCATGTTAATGGATCACAGTGACATTACAAACAGTTTATTATCTAATGAGGACTTTGTCTTAATGTCTTTGTCAGCACTTAAACTTCCCGTTTGGAGAACCTGCTGTGCATTTTCATTTCTTTGCCAACACGCCGTTTCTCACTTCCTTCTGAACTCCGGGGCTTTTTTCTTCTTTTTTTTTTTCATCATTTATATTTTTTTCATGCTTTTCACACAGAGATACTGGAGTTATTCTGTCCAGAGGCAACTGGAGGGTTGTTTTTTTTTTAAGTTCACCATGACTCAAATTTCTAGCTGACTTTAAAAATGACATCCTCAGGAATTCAAGCGCTCTGTTCAGTGGTGTTTTTTTTTTTTTTTTTGTCCCACCTTTATACACAACTGACACCTGCCCATTGAAAAAATAATAACTATGAGTTTTGAGACCAGCTAGCCTGCCTGTAAATTGGACACGTTACTGTTTGAAGGCAGTGGTCTGGATGGTGACTGCATCCACTTCTCAGGTTCTGCAGTGACCTGTGATATACTGTAACATGTGTTGATGACATCATGGCATTAGATTGTCTCCAACAGTGAGTCACTAGGAGCACAGCACATCTACAGCCACAGCCCAGCAGAGTGAAGGGAAGGGGAGATTACATTTATGATTACCTTATACTAGGGATGCAAATTATTGATTCATTCATTGATCGTTAGTTGATTGACCTTATAATTCGATTAACAATTAATTGATAATCTGCGATTTTTCCTGAGAACCTAAATTTCACACCGAAAGATATGTAAGGAACACATTATTTAACTCTTAAATAATGTTGAGGGTCCAGTGTGACCAATTTTTATCTTAGGGAGCAGTAGAAACACCCTAAACACGAGTCACATTTCAAGTAAAAAAAAAAAAAAATTGTTTAGAAGTAACTTGTTCTAGGTATACAGGTATACACCACGCCATTTACCAAAAAACCCAGTGGAAAAAAATTCAAATAATTGCAACTAATTTAATTTAATCGATTAAATTCTTAATCGACAATTAATAGATATTCAGTTAATTGTTAACATCCCTACCCTCTACGCTAGAAGTGTGTGATATTTCACATTTAAGAAAAAAAACAACAACCTGATAAGAAGTGTTCATGGGTAGTATCACAAATTATATTTTTTGATCAAATAAGGGTGAGTTTGCAACGACAGAACGACAAAGAGGGACTGAAACTAGTGTATCCAGCCAACACCACCCCCGGTATTCATATTGTCAATGTATGGATCAATGCGCCCCGCCCACATTTTTTAAGACTCGGCGGCAAAGAGAAAGTGGCGAAAGCAGCTGGAGACAAGGGCAAAGTGACTCACACGCTGCACAAGGGTGCGGATTCTCCAGCGGGCTGTAAAGTCTGTCCCTGTGTTAAGAAGAAAGACAATAAAAAAAACAGTGATGATCGCACAAAAGTAATATGCAAACACTTGGCAGACCAAGACTAGTACTCACTGACCTATTCACACCTATTGTAAAGATATTCAATGTGTGGAAGTTCAGTTTGTCGGAATCAGAGGCTACATTTGCTCCATTGGTGTTGTAGTGTAGGTCAGGTTTTGATATTGTTCTCCCTAAAGTGGAGGACTTCTTTCTTCTGACACTAAATATGTGAAAATTGCAAACATAATCCAGCTTTGAAATAAGATATAAAGCAGTTTATCTCTTCATAAGAGGTGGTTTACAGGGAATTCCAAAGGGCTCCAAGTCCAGCAAGACTGGAAAAAAAAAAAGGCACTGCACTTCAAAAAAAACCTGTGACCATCAGCAAATCACAGTAATAGTGGCGTCCGTATGGGGATTGGAGAGGGCGGCGCAGAGCACTTCACAAGCCATCCGAGGAGAGGAGCCTCCTGATGGGCTGCCAGCCCAGAGGGCAGCGCCACATCCAAAACTTCTGAAACCCCGCAGTACGGACCCTGAGGGAAGGCCCGCTTGTGCTCTCATCTGTTGAGTGGCAGCACTTTTAGATGGCTGGAGACCAGAGCGATCACAATGAATTTGCTGACGGTCAGCAGGATAGGAAAAAAAAAGAAAAAAAGAAATGGCAAAACGCAGCCTGCGTGGTGATTTAATGGGATCCCTGGACGGTCTCCGCTTCAAGCTTTACCACATTCATGAGTCCAGAGGTCTCTGAGGGTGTTGTGGTCCAGCCTGCAGAAAATTTAATGTGTGTGTGTGTGTGTGTGTGTGTGTGTGTGTGTGTGTGTGTGTGTGTGTGTGTGTGTGTGGAGGTGTAGGTGTTGCCGTGGCTGCAGCCGCCCGTCTCGTGCTTGGACCCAGGCTGGTCCATTAGGGGTGTTTTTGCCGCGAATCAGCTCCTATCAGAGGCGGGATTAAGTGATTAGGGGGATGTGATTGAAAAATTGATTGGACGGCCACCTTGACAGATGTTTTACTTAGGAATTTACGCTAATCTGCTCATCTCAGGTCTGCCAGGCTGCAGGTGTTGGCCCGTCCATGTGTAAAACGGTTCGAGCTCTTCGGGCTGATTGGCTTTTTTTTGGCCAGTTTTGTGTCTTCTCTTTTAAATTTTAGGGCTGCCAATTAAAAGTAATCCACTCTGCACCGTTGTCGAGGAGGTCGTAAAATGCATGTTGGCACTTCACTGCATTTGATTGGCATAAATCAATATCGAGAATTAGCCTTGGATGCAGCGGGATCGTCAAGATTCTTGGATCGAATTCTTGAGCATAAACCTTAAAAGCTCTGATCTGAGGCGTTTTCCGCAGGTCTCCATGCAGGGGTGGTTTAGTAACATTTTAAGTGAAAGAGATTAAAACACTTTGAAGGCAATGCAGAGAATGATGGCACAAACATTTTTCATGCTTGCGTTTTTTGCTTCACAGACCAGTGTGTTCAAAATTAAAGACACACATACACACTCTACATTACACATGCCTTGTTTTACACAGCGGAGCTCAAACCCTTGCGAACCTGAATTATAACAACTCAGTAATCAGTTGCCGATGCTGGGATGTTTATATATTCCTCATCATATCTAATGCAAACGCTCATATTTGCCCTTTAAATGTGTGTAACGCTGAAGTTAATATCTCTGTAGGGAAGCGGCCGTCTCCTCATTTGACGGAATTAAATTTGTTGCTCCGTAAAGGCCGTCCTCATCTCATTTCAGATTTAAATTGACAATATACCCACGCTATTGTGACTCTGGAGGACAAATGGATATTAATATCCGTTCACATATGAGTCTTCGCAGGCGGACAAAAGACGTGACATTTGGTTACGGAGCTGCTCTTTTTTTTAATTCTCATTTGGAGTTGCGACGAAGCTCGACTTTGTTTCTCGCCATCCAGAAGCTTCTGACGTACTTCTGTTCCTAAATCACACACACACACACACACACACATACACCTAAGCAGAAGCAAAGAATATTTCACCTTGTTTAAAGTGCTTGTCTTGCCACATTGTTCTCGCCATTTATTCCTGCCAGTGTTTTTGCATATTGATCAATACTTTGGTCTCTCTGCTGAGCCAGGAGAAATACAATAGTTTGTTGCCTGAGGTCACCACTGAAGTCATCGCTCTGGGTAGGTCATCCAATCAAATGTGGGGTTTTACTGTCAACAGAACTACATACAAGCAGAGAGATACTCGCAAAGAGGAGCTGAGGGCTTTTCTCAAGAGGAAGTAGTTGTTTCTTTTTCTTTGTTTGTGTGATGTTGGTAATCTAATTGGTCTGAAGGACAGTTACAAGCCTCTTGGCCCAAATGAGATTTCAAGTTCTGCACCTGAAGAAACGGAAGAAGTGAAACACCACCATGTGAATTCACTCCACCGTCGTCACTGCAGACACAATACCCGCAACGGCAGCACACAACGAGAGCAACGGCCGGGCGGGCTGATAATGTTCCCACTTCAGAACTTATCATTATCATCATTATTTGATCTGGGACAAAAAGCGACAGCGGGGCAATGCACACTATTGCTCCATTTCCAAAACCATTTCATTTCATTCTGTGCTTGGCGAGGCGCTGAAAGATCAAAACTTTCTCACAAGCACAACATTATATAATGATTTCCCTCCTAAACGTTCGCCTCCACAACCTGCTCAGTTTAGCTGCCGGAGGCTGATAATGGACCGCAGCCAACATGGCCCGAGCCTATAAACTTTACTTTGTGGAAACTGTAATATTACTCCTAATAATAATGGCATACAGCTAATGATGAGATTTCTTTTTCAGTCGCAATCAGAGGAAGTCAGCCTCACCAGTTTCCTGTTCCGATGATTCAGGGATAGTTGTTGCCATGGTGTGTTGGTGTTTTTTGGGTCCAATATTACAGCTTTGCCACTGTTGTCCACCAGTAGTCTGTATCTCCACCCAGTCAGCGAACCCCTAAGTGAAGAAAGAGAGAGTGAGATATCACTATTTTGGTAATCACCTCTCTGTTGATTCCACAATGGGGGCTGATCCCTCACTGATAACTTACCCAGGTTAGCCAGGTATTGACTCCGCCCTGTGATGCCACCTTCTTTATCTCTCCTTCCAAACATGTAAAAGGTCCAGCATAGTGTCAGTTTCAGCAGGAGGCTAAAACCCAGCATTGAATTGCATTGAAAAAAATAACAAAAAACTTTAATGACAATTTTCAAAAAGTCTTTTCACAATTAAGTCTTTATTTTTATTTTTTTTATAGACATTAATCTTCAACTTTTACTTTGGGTGCATGAAAATCATGGTCGAGGGCTTAAAAATCAGAAAAAAACAACAATGTTCCAGGTAATCAATTCTCCTGCAGGCTGCCAATGTTTGCAAGGTGTGCAATATGCAGCATGTGCCCTTGCTCTTTCAGGGGACTTTGTGAAGGAATAGCTGGCCTGTGAGTTACTAGTAAGAGGGGCTTTAAATCCCAATAAATGAAAAGTTAAAAAAAAAGAAAAAAAAAGACAGATAATGGCTTTAATAAATCTTGCGGACGTGTTTATTTAACTGATAAGATTAAAAAAGATTCCAGAGATCTATGTCTGCTCTTATGTATGCAGTGGCTGCTAAAAACAAAACATCTGAACAGAAAACAAAGCCCCTTGTTGAGCCCTGAATACTGACAAATTCATGAATATTTTATAACCGTTTGGTGAGAGACGCTGTCACCTTGCTGCGTGATTGTTCTTCAAATCAATGGGTACTGAAATAAAGCAACCAATTCTTGTCATTTGTTTTCTGCAGGTCTGAATTCACTCTGTTCTCATTTTTTAAAAATGTTTTTTCATGAAGGTGACAGCAAAAGAAACCGATGGGATATCAAAATGGACTGGTGTGGACGGATAGCGGCGCTGTTGGCCTTTCACCTTCATGAACAATTTATACAAGTGGTGCTGGTGCTGCCGATAGATATTTAATGTTCCTTCAAGCTAACCTTTCTGACTCAGCCATGAGTGTGACAGGTGGTCTCTTGGACAAACAACTAAAAAAAAAAAAAAAAAAATAGCGAAAACAAAAGCAGAAAAGAAGAAGATAAATAATTAACTCTCTCTATATATATCTTTAAGCAACTTAAAACATTTGACAGTCTTCCTGTCAGTTTCCTGCTCCTGTTCCTTTGCCTGGCAAGCTTCTAGATCATTCCAGCCAGCCAGGGAGGCAGAAAGAGTCCGACTGATCCCAGTATGCACACCAGGACAAACATCCAGAGGAAGATCCTGTCAATGACCATGGCCACGTACTTCCAGTCCTCCTTCACCTAGCCGAGACAAGGAACAGACACCGGTGAGGGACATTTTAAATTTCACACCACACCACCCCCTCTTTTCACCACCTGTCACTTTTCACCCTTGATTGATTTCTCTCGAATGGTTGATTTTTTCCATTATGAAGCAGCTATCTCCTTAAATGTCAGTCAATCCCGCGCTTGTCTCTCTCTCATGGAAAATTCAAGGTCAGATTACTGCCGTTCCTGTTGTTCCGCAGGTAAGGAAAAAAAAGAAAAGCTTTTGCTAGGAAAAGATAGCAAGAGTGTATTTGGTGCTAAAGGCGACTCGTGTCAAACGGCGTAAAGCCTACCGTTACCATGGTAACATTTCGTAAACGTCCATCATCCAAAAATATCATCTGTTGAATGTAGCGTTTATAACATATTTAGCTTGGCTAACCATGAAACTATGAGAAAGACAAACAGCTCGGCCCTGTGTGAGCCAAAGATCAGAGTGTATTTTGGACTTGTAATTGTTGCAATTGAAAAGCAATGAAGAACCTTTTAAAAAAATGTGCTCTTTATCATAACTTTTTTTTGAAAAAAGTTGAAAAAACTCTTCTACATCTTGAGAAATCTTTCAGCTTGAAGGGCAACTGGATCAGGTTTCAATCTTTAAATCTTTCTCATCCGTTTCACCAGTACCGACTAATCAACTCCCATTTAGATATGATGCAACTAAAGGAAAACCGCTGTTAAACTGGCTGGAGAAAAAGAAAAAGTGCATCCTCAAAAGAAGCTTTCAATGCGCTCTTTCACAAATGGAAATGCGAGATGAATGTGAAAGGATTTAGAACGATTCCTGTGGGTGTGCATGGCTAAATTTACACCGTGGGGAAGTCTAATCAAAAGACACCACTACTTGAAGGATGATCTCTCCACATAACTTACTGAAAAATCTGTATCCTCTGCCCTGAGATGATCAGCGATGTACTGAACTCCATCTATCGCCCGCTGCATGGCCGGCGAAATGACCAGATAGCTGTTCTCCTGCAGGGCGCTGGTGTCCTTGGTGGCCTCTGCAGTTTCTGTCTCTGTCGGGTGATCTGTGGAAGCCTTCGTCTTCAAGCTGTCAGTGGTCTTGTCCAACCGAGGCCCTTCGTCGTGAAGGCAACAGTATTGGAAGCTGCGGGAGCGGCACCGGTGGCCAGGTGCAGTGTGCGGAGCCTCTTTCTGTTTGTCGAACATGTGCTCTGCACTGAAGGAGCGGCCATTTGGGGCCAGGGTCCTTGACTCATCCATGGTTGGGCTGTGAAGGGGTCCGAGCGGTAGAGACGGCGGCAGGGACAACTGGGAAGATGAGGAAGCTGCTGAGATGTGTCCACGGAGGGTCTGGCTCTCGGACAGAACCGAATACTGACCAGATATAGACTGGCAGAAAATTTTGGCCTTGAACGGGTAATCGTCTTTGTCGCAGTCCTTGCTGGGTGAGGACGGAGTTGACGGGGAGCAGACAAGGATGCTCGGGCTGTCGGACGAGGTCTTCGGAAGCGTGCTCTCCAGCTCTCTCAAGCCCATCCCGAACCCGCTCCAGATGTCCTGCGATTTGCCAGTCGCGCCCCCAGCGGTGGGACGATGCATCATCTCAATGAGCTTCTTGCAGTGTTGCTTGGCCGTGCCTGGGGGGCGCTTCATGAAGAGAACTCTGGGAACCAAGTCCAGGAACACCCTGCGCACCCACTGCGGCATACCGTGCGTCTGGGGGGAGCGGTGGTGCACGTTGAGCACGAAGACGGTGATGACGATGGAGAGGGTGACAAAGACCATGGTGAAGAGCAGGTACTCGCCAATGAGCGGAATCACCAGGGACGTGGACGGTATGATCTCCGTGATCAGCAGGAGGAAGACCGTCAGGGAGAGCAAGACCGAGATGCACAGGGTGATCTTCTCTCCGCACTGCGAGGGCAAGTAGAAGACCAGGACCGTCAGGCAGGAGATGAGCAGGCAGGGGATGATGAGGTTGATGGTGTAGAACAAAGGGAGCCTTCGGATGATGAAGTAGTAGGTTATGTCCGAGTAGATCTCCGTGCAGCACTCGTACTTCTTGATGTTGTACTTGCCCACGGCATTGACGATGACCCACTCGCCGCTCTCCCAGTAGTCCATCTGGTCCACGTTGCTAGCCATGCTGATCAGGTCGATCTTGGCGCGGTCGTAGGTCCACGAGCCAAACTTCATTTTGCAGCTCTGCTGGTCGAATGGGAAGAAGGTGACGTCTATACTGCAAGAGGACTTGTAGATGGCCGGTGGCATCCACTTGATGTGGCCGTCATGGAACAGGTGCGCCTTCGTCAGGTGGGTCACAGCAAAATCGCCGTCGGCGCTGCACATGCGAGAATGATAATTAGGCCTGTGAAATTTTGAATTTGAATGACCAGTCCGATTTAGAAATTAGCCTTTCAACTAAAAAGAGGCAGTACTATTTGAATCATTGACTATACTATTTCAATCATTGACAAACAAATATGCTAAATTGATCAAAATGTTTTTTCTAAATGCATTATAACAGCATGGCAACCAATCAATTTATATCTTAATATTTAACATTATCTAACCATTGACTCCTTGCACAGTAATTGCCCAGTAACAGTAATTACATTCAATTAAACTGTTTTGAGGAGATACAGCATTTGTCAACAGACTTTAAATATGCATTTGGCGCTGTTGGTTACATGAATGATTAATGTAACAGAAATGCCCAAACATTTCATTTAACACCTTTTTAGGCAATGTCCAGTTCAGCCCAGCCTCCATGATGGTGCAAACTCTCCAGCTCTCCAGGCGGTCGTCTCCTCCCTCTCTAACCTGATTAATCTTTCTTGTAATCCTCTCAAGTTGCCCGCCGCTGCCATTACACTTGCAGCGGCACCGCTCTTTACTTCCTGCTTCGGCCCCCTCATCTGACCCCGTCATCCTCCCACCTTGTTGCAATCAACTTTAGTGCACACATCCTCCATCAGTCACTCCCAGCCAAGTCGCCTGCGTTGCCTTCGATTTTGTAGCCCTCTGTAGCTGCCGCTGCACATTACATTCCGACTCTGTCGCCTCATTCGGGGAGCGGATGACTGACAGCAATGTTTCGCGCCAACTCATACGGATCGCGGCACCTGTTGTAAAATGTGTTGCAGCAAGGGTGTTGTGTACCAATTGAAACAGTGCGATGCTTAGTCATAATGTACCCATCATTTTTAAAGGCAACATCCTAAATCTCACAAATCAGCCGCATACAGTGCGTTGTTACAGTGCCGTTCTGCTGCACGGTTGTTTGCAGGGTCAAAGAAAGCTGAGGATTTCCATCACATTGATTTGGTCAAGTTTTGCAATAAAAAAAAACAAACTTTGACCACTCCCATCCCTACCTTTGAAAATATTATATATAAGACTCAGTTTTCAGATTCATCACTGCAGTTTCCACTGAGCCCCGGCAGATTAAAACAATCACATTTGTGAATCTGACAACTGCATTTAGCCATTCTGATTAATATGGATTTTGAGGCTGCAGCATCTGAGGCCATCCGGGACGTATCGGTTTCCTTCCATCGATTAACTTGTGCCGAAAAGTACTAGCCACTTAGTGACTTCATTCATTACCGTCGACCTTGTACACATTTATTTCAATTAAATAAGCCAACGTTGTGTTCCAATGCGGCACAAGATGTTGTGTGCAACAACATTGGCATCTCTATGTTGTCCCCACAGTCGCACCATCTGTTGGAGGGAGAAATCACCACGTTCCGGGCATTTGAAGTAGCTGCGGTTAGGAATTCAGAATGTCCCGACGGTTTCGGAAAAAAAAGGGGGGGGGGGGGGGCTCTGCCAATGCTCACTTGTTGTACAGGACGATGTCAGGCCTCCAGATGATCTCCGAGGGGATGCGGATGGAAGTTACATTCTCGTAGTCGTCTGGGTTCCAGCGGAGTTTGTAATCGTTCCACTCCTGCAAGACAACAGCGGTTGCTTTCATTTTCTGTGAACAAAATGCAAGAGCAGTATTTTTTTTTTTTTTTTTTTGGCTCAACTCGGCGGAACACACCTGCTTGACCCAGACATTTGTGGTCATCATCTGGTTCTTCTCATCCTGATTGGGTTCAAACAGAGCAGAACATGAGGGTCAGAGTTTCTGTTCACAGCTCGACCAGCCACTAACAGCCTAAACAGGCAACTCAATATCTTGAGATTTCAAGTCTGGAGTCTCATTGATCCATCTTTCACACTCTGATGTTTTGAATGTGACAGAACCGATCAGCATGCTCAGAAGATTCTTCCAATTACCTTCCGATTTCCAGACTCCTCTCTGGCCTCTTTCCTAGATCACGTTTGTATGACATTTAATCTGGCATTACAGTTTTTTTTTTCTTATGAATCAAAAGAATCACACATACCCTACATATTCACAAAAGCACAATAGTTGCAGGACAAAAAAAATACAATTTCAGCAGTGCCTCATGTTTCATCTTCCTGATGCTTTGTTGTTTTTCTGCAGCTCTTCCCCTGCAACAGCATCTAGTGTGACAGCAGGTGCTGCAGCCAGCGCTGCGCTCACTACCCAGCGTTCCAAGCAGGGCAACCGTCACCCGACTGTCATGGTCTCGGTGACTGGACCCTGCAGCGGTGCAGGCGGCTCCAGATCTGGTACTGAGCTCTGAAACTGCGAGTGTGACATCGGCACCGTCGACGCCCCGGCCAGCGGCACCGAGCGTGGGCGTTTGGAATGCAGGTGCGCGTTTCAAAACTCCGCGGGACAACTAATGGAAACGACGCTCGGGGGGGAGGGGGGGGACGCGGGAGAAGAGAAGGGTGCCTGATTGTCGCGAGCAGCTGTGTTTGTTGATTGCGGCCCCCGAGTATTTACCGCCACAGTTGCACGCTTGTCAAATATTTGAGGACTGAATTTAATCTGGGAGAGCGATTCGCCGTCGTCCGTTGTGGTTTTAATTTCCGCCGACAGGTGATCTGCGATGGTCTCGTTTCTCCTCTTTGCCCCAGTTTCTTTTTTTCCCGCTATGAGCCGGCTGATACAATCTCGATATGGATAATACACTGGGATGAAAATAAGTGAACGGCTGGACAAGTGCACCAGAAGTGGGTTTTTCATGCAGCTTAACTGGTGAGGAGTGTGCAGTATTAGACTGGCAGGGCTTCTATTCCAGGTGTGTGATCAGCCAAACTATGACACATTTACAGCTGTGATTTACAGCACAGGAAGACCTCAGGGACAAATTTAACTAGGCAGTTTTTTGTTTTTTATGTCTTACTTACCACATCAATAAGCTGGGCGATAGACAGTCCAAAGTGAACCAGCACCGTGTCGGTGGTGTTCCTCACAGGCCGCGAGAGCTTATTGTAATGTGCGAACAGATCCTGGAGCAACCTCTCCTCAGCGTGGGCTCGAGGCAACACTTGGGAGAAAACTGATTGGAGGGAGGATGAAGGAGAAGAAGGAGAAGAAATAAAACAAGCTGGAGAAACAGTCTCAAAGTTGTCTGCGCGGCTTCAAACAACGCTTTTGTCGTACCTGCTTAAAAATAGCACCAAAAATGGCCGTTGCAGCCGCTTCAGTTCTTCCCTCCCTCTCTTTGTTTTGCACATAACCGGTCTGCATGCGCGTCACACCACTGATTCCGAATGCATGCAGCACACTGACCAGAAATATATTTAAAAGTGACTCCAATCTGTAATGGATTTCGCCGACGCAGCCACCAGAGTCGGGAATATCCACTGTTGTGGCGAACGGAGAAGGAGGGTGACCTCTATTATGCAGGTGGCATGTGGTTACATGAGACTAAATCTGAGCAATGAGATGTGGGGGTAGGGGGGAAGGTTGGGGTGGGGGCAGAGGAGGCGGGGGGGGGGGGGGGTGTTTGGATAGGACGACAGAGGGAAATCTGGATCCGAGGACATCCGTTGCATCCGTCAGCCGCCTCCCTGGTGCTCCTCTCACCCAGCAACTCCATCAAGTGCACACACACACACACACACACACACACACACACACACACACACACACACACTTTACAATCAGCTCACATAGCAGTGAGAGTGACTTAACGAGGTCTGGGAACAAATTAAAGAGATGAGGATGGCCTCCAGGCTAATGCAACACAATGTCCTTTGTGCTCGGACCTTCTCCCCCACATGCAGCCAGAGGCGTGTCGTCCACACTGGACGTCCTCCATGGAAGTATGTTTTGTGTGTGTGTGTGTGTCTGGCACTGCAGCAACTGGAGTCGTGTGTATATTCCAAGACAATCATACACCTTCCTGTACCTGGACGATCCATCCATCCATCCATCCATACTTATCCACAGACCAACAGATCTGTACATATTTACCTACCTAATACTAAGACTTTCTTTCCTTGCATCACCACTGAACCTACCTGCTCACACAACTTAAGTAACCGTACCTGCCTCCATACCTTCCTTTACCTACATATGCACCTGTACCAACATACCTCCTTAGACCTACCTACACATACCCATCTACTGACTGGCCTGCATGCATACCATGCATAAATACCCTATTTAAACCTTCTCTTGTTCCTTCCTACCTACCAACAATTAAACCTGCCTGCTTTACGCACCATAGTTAAGCTAAATCTACTTCCTATCACAATTAATACATACATACCTACTTACATAATTAAACCTTTCTTCCTTCTTATTATTATAGATTAACATACCTAACGACCGCCTACATGCCATAATTAAACCTTTGTTGCTACCTAACTACCATTGAACTAACCTTAGCATACTACCAACAGTACATACCACAATTACACCGACCTAAATTCCTTCCTTTTCTACTCACCTGCAATAATAAACTATAAACCCACCTGCCTTCCTACCTACCCAGCGAAAAAAAAAAGTAAGTATTCCTCAATAGGAAACTACTTACGATCCTACCTGTTCCTTCGACAGTTCGCTACCTGCACAGCCAGATCTACACGCACTCCTGTAGGGACTCAGGTGTTGTTGTCATGCTGCTGGTCATCCTCGCAGCTACTCCCACCACTCAATCTCAGCTGAGAGCCTGTCCTTCACTCCCGTTAACTGGTATCCTCAATTTTTTTAAAGGCCAGAGATCAATATCTTATTAAATGGAACTTTTTTTTCCCCTCCCACATCCCAACCTTCTCTTCCTGTTTGCAACTGAATCTCTGTCTGGCCTCCCCTGCAACCTTGAAGTGTCTCTCCAGGTTCTGAGATGAGCCCAAAAGACAGAATGAAATCTGTTGAATGCAGCTGATATTAGATCAGGAGGCGACGCACCAGCGGGTTCCACAGCAGGCTGCCAACTAATGGGTTTAGATGTGTGGGTGAGATTGCAGGACTGCCCTGACTTTGACAATGCGTGGGGTCAGTCAGAGCAGCCATGTGTGCAGGAGACAAGTGGAGTGTGTCACTGCCGCATGGCTTTGGCGTTACGGGGCGCTCGAGTGTGAGGCACCATTGCAGGGTCAAATGTTTGCAGGAAAACACCCCTGATTTATGACCCAACTTTTCATTCCCACAGGTCACAAATTCTAAACCTGAGTCTTTTTACCCTTAAGAAAGTGTTGTTCGAACATCATTATTGAAAATGTCTGTTATTATTAGTTAATAATTTAAAAAAAAGGCTTGATTATAGTTACTCCTCTTTTGGTTTAATGTCCCCAGGTATTTTATTTTATTTCATTTTTTTCACTGATTTTTGTATTATTTCTAACCTGTGGATGTACCATATCCATCTTCATTGTTGTTTTTGTTTGATTCAAATGTAATAGTATGGTCTGTCCTGTAATTGTTTTTGCCTGATTTAGAAAATACAAACAAACAAATGAACAAATGAAGAAAGAAAGAAAGAAAATGTCCATTGGCTTTTTGCTGTTTGTTTCCCCCGTTTGGTTTCAAGACTTCAAATCAAACAAAATGACTGTTCAGCCTTTTAAAGTAAGAAGTCAAACGGGTCCACGGCGCCGTGTTCACCAGGTGCGTCAGAGCCACCGGACCCAGTTCTGTCTCCACTTGATCGATGTACTCTCGGAGGCCAATAACGCATTAAGTGCAAATATCAGGGTTTTTTTCCCGAGACAAATGAGTCTTGCTCCCCCAGGCAGATAGAGATTGTTAACAGGTCACTAAGCAACAGTGGAGTTCCCAGCCTTCTACCTATTAGAGGCTCCGTTTGTGCAGAAAAAAAGACAACAGATTGTCTTCTCTGGTGCTTTGCCAGCCACATATTATCTTCCCTGTGGGAAAAACTACCACCTCTAGTTCACAATCAGACCAATTTAAAGGCTCAATGTTCTAATATAACTGCGCAAGGTTTTTTTTTATTTCCATTTTATGCGACTGGATCCACTGCATTAAAGCATTTCAATCTGTTTCTTTTCTTTTATGGATCCCTAGGAAATAATATTTGGGGGGGAAAAAAATCCCCAGTAAGAAGAGAAGAAGAGAAGAAGAGTTGTTTACTTCAGTCATGGTGCTCTGGCATCAACTTTACTTGTTCAAAACTCATTTTCTCAGCCAGTTAACAGAACGCTGTGAACTTTCCCTCTGCTGACAGCTCCAGACGAGCATGTCTGCCGATCAGTGCGTAAAGAAGCTGCTCACCTTGTGGACAGAAACTGAGCAAAAGTAATCCGAGGCTCTTCAGGGCAGCCATGGCGACGAGTCTCTCCGACACGCGGCGAGGGTTCAGTCCTCGGACCGTCAGCTGGCCATCCGTCCGTCCGTCTGTCCGTCCGTCCGTCTGTCCGTCCGTTTTGGGGGCCAGGAGCTGCTCTTCAGCCTGACGGAGAGGTCGTGTTCATCCCTCCCTCCCGCCACCACGCATCCATCCCTGCAGTTGCTCCTCTGTCCAGTGCGTGAGGGACAAAGTTCAGCGGCTCCGTCGACTGGAAAGTCCCTCCTCTCCTCCTCCTCCTCTTCCTCTCTGTGCTGCCAGGTTCCGAGTGTGGCTTCTCCTCCTTCTCCACCCTGGCTGTCTACATCACTCCCTCCCTCCCTCACCTCACCTCACATCTCTCCGCCTCCCCATCTCATCTCTCCCTCCCTCTCTCTCCCTCTAAGACACGCACACACACACACACACACACACACACACTTTCTCTCTCTCCCCTCTCTCTCCTTCCCTCCCACTTCTTTTCTTCCTCTCGGTTCCGCTCCTCTCCCTTTTTTTTTTCCTGCTATCACTTTTTTCCTGTGTGAAAAAGCTGTGAAACTTTCATGATCTGCTCTGGGTTTTTTTTTTGCTTCATGCAAATCAACGTGCGACCACGACATGTTTTCCCTGCTGCCTGCCGCCTGTGAATGGCTGCTGATGTCAAGGCAGTAGCCAGCAGGTCACACGACATCATTACTCGTTTCTAACCCTCCAAAACCCTCCAGCCATCATCTCTCTGCAGCGTCTGTCCATCAAATCCCTTCTCTCGCAACACCTGCATTCAGGAGCTTTTAAGTTCTTTTTTTCCCTTCCGCCGTGCACATTGTGTCCTTGACACCCGGAGAGAGGTTTCTTTCTCCATCCGAGGACCTCTCGCTGAGCCTCTCTGCCGGTGTTTATTTATTTATTTTTTTTCTTCCTCTTCCTTTGCCCACGTCGGCAGAGCTCAGTGCCAAGGCTGGCCATCTATTGAGGCACTTGCTTTGGCTTGAGGTGTGTTTACTGTCGGAGCACATCCATTTAGAGTTGCCCAGCCAGACAGCGTGCCGTACGTTTTTGACGACAGGAAGAGACAAACCTCGGCAAGTTTGGAGGGTGGAGGGGGGGGGAGAAACAAATCTCAAGTGTTCTGTTACTTGAAAAGAAAAGGACACATCCGCTTTTTCACTTTCCAGCGTGTTTCCTCCCGCTTTCATTCTCCTGAATTGCGTGACAGAGCGCAACAAAAAGACATCCACACGCTGATGTATTTTGCAGCTGCAGACGTCTTTGTCAGACGCGCTTCTTTTCAGCTCGCCATGAGCCCACAGAGGAAAGCCTCCGCAGCACATTGATTTTTTTTTCTTTTTCTGTGCGTCTGATCAGAGACGAGGCCGGCTTGACGCTGCAATGACTAACTGCGACTTGACACATGATGAGATTCCTCTCTCGCGCGGTGTGACGCCGTGGCACAGATCTGCACCGTCACAGGGTCGGCAGACAGCTTGAGAGGTAGGGGGCGCTGACGGGGCTGACAGGGGGTCCGGCAGGGATTCAGAAGTGGGGCGACGCAGCTGCGGTGGGAAGGAGATCTGGCTATCAGTAGAGGGCAGAGTGGGCAAGCAGGCCCAATCAAAGCCTGGTGGCACACACACACACACACACACACATGCACAAGTTTTTTTACACCCCCATAAAGCCGCGTGTAAGCTCCTTCTGCGGCGCGCGGCCGATAAGGAGCACCATCTGCGCCCCGGCTCCGGCGAGGAGGCAGCACGAGGAGGCGCAGTATTCCCCTCTCGCGTCAGCCTCCTTAATAATTCAGCTCCGCTCGCTACTGGATGATGATTTGTCGCCCCTCCGGCAGGCACTTTGACCTACAGCTCAGACGGCCAAACGGGCGTGCCGCCACCTTCTGGTGGTCAAGGCTGCGCTGGGGTTAAGAGCTGCTAGCTTTGAAGCTAAAGCTTCATTGACAGCGTTGGGGAGGGGAAAAAACAAAGCAGAAATGTGTGTGTGTGTGTGTGCGCGCGCGTGTGTGTGTGTGTGAGTGCGTGCATGTGTGTGGTGTGCGTGTGTGGTAATCCACCGCCGTAACTGTGTTTGTGTTTGAAAGCTCCTCAAATTCGGGCAGCCGGTTTGTTTGAAAAAGAAAAAAAAGGCAGTGCCAAAATATATAGAAAGTTCTATAAAGTTTAGTGTCTGTGTGAGTGGAATATAGAGGAAGTGCAACTTTTCTCATACACGATTTAAGTTTTGGTTTTGTAATAAATTAGTCAGAAGTCCTTCAAGATGTAAATCTTCATAATTTTGTGTTTCTACACTGTCACTGAACTAGAACATTGTATTGAAAAAAAATTGTTCTTTGCATCGTTTGCTTGAGAAAGTGTGTGTGTTTAACACACACTGTTTTGGAAAAAAAAAAAAAGCCCTTTGTGATCTCACAAAAGGCACTGAACCCTGCCTCATCATCATCCCAAGCAAGGTATTGTCTCCGCCCACTGAGACCCCCTTGTGTTTGTCCCCTTCAAAACATGTTTATACTAGGTTTAACAAAGTGCAAGTTTTTTTTTGCAGGAGGCCGTAACCATAGGGCTAAAAATGCTTTTTGGTTGAAGAAAATAACGTTTTCCGCTCCACTGGAATCTGGGATGAAAATTAAATGTGTGAAAACAGGCACGACAAGGGTCACAGAATATGGCGTAAAAAAAAAACAATCATAATTGAGCCGCTGCGCTGAAAATTGAATTTAAATTGAAATGTTTCACCAGACAATTTGACTTTTAGTTTGTGTTTCGCCGCACGAGAGACAGACATCGGCAGATAGCGCTGCGTGTGCGCCGGTGTGTGTTGCTCGCACAATGCGCTCGGGCGTCGGGCCTCCTGTTGCTGGTGACACGTGGCGAAGTGACACGCAGTCGGGCCGAGGCAGCGGCTAATGAGCTGCAGCGGCGCCGGCGCCTTTCAAGCATCGCCGTCAGGACAGGCATGAAAAAGACAGAAGAGTAAAAAAGTGCCGGTGGCGGTGAAGCTGCCACTCACACCTTCGCTGCACACAGTCATTATGCCGTCCACGCAGGTAAACATGCGATCTGGGGGACTCTCACGAGTGGTAGTGAAGCAGCCGTGACAACAACAAACCACCCGGCTCTCCTACGTACAACGCATTCACATTTCCATTAGTGACAGTACTGCTAATGAGATTTTCATCCATCTTTTTTCATCCATCCATCATTTTTTATTAAACCGTGTGACAGAAACGAGGCCGTTTGTAAAAGCAGGGGCTCTTTGTTCGGCAGGATCTGTGCAGCTCATGGCTGGATGAGTCTAAGAGGACAAACACTGTTTGAATAATTCAGCCGGCATTATATGATAATGGATTTAATATTTCTGCACTTTAAATCTCACCTGGAAGTGGTGACGGAGATTTTGGTGCGCGTGAATTGGAGTTTTCTATCATATCTAAAGCGCTGATGGATGCAGACGTGCAAGTCGCTTCTTTAGCGGCGGTTGCGATTAAAAAAAGGAATGAAATGAGTAGATTACGAGTTGAATGGATGTATAGGACATATAGAATAAAGCTGTGCAAAGATGGCCTCCTCTGTCATACGGAGCCTGGTGACGATTCCCACACGGCAACTTACAGAAACACAGGTGAGAGGAGACTGCGATGTGAGAGTCAGAGGGCAGATAAAGTCTCTGCGACGGTCGGGCGGACGAGGCCCAGAGGTGATGCGAGGAGCTTTTCAGCTAGAATTACAAACCGTGTTCTGACGCTGCTGGCGGCGTCCTGATGGCGCTGCACGGACAAGGACGCGCTTATATTCCTGTGAAATGTAATTCGCTGAAGCGGAAAGGAGAGAAAAAAAAAAAGATAAATCGCTGCAGCGCTTACATTTGTACAAACAAAAAAACATCAGGCGTAACCTCAAGTGAACCTGACAGGGCAAATGTTTTTCAAATTCTGTTGGATTTACTTCATGAATTTGCCCGGTAAAAAGATCTTGAAAGAAACGGTGAAGGTAAGTGGACAAACTCTGTGTGTTAAATTTAAAGCCAACCCTCTTTTTTCCTCCCGGGTCGATCGGTTGAGCAGGATCAGCGGACGAGCTGCTAAGTGGACGACTTTGCCGGCAGATCTGCCCACTTACTGGCTTCCCGATAGCAACTTAGATGGTGGAAAAGCCAGTGCAGACAAAGCCAGCGCAGACAAAGCCAGCGCAGACAAATCCAGCGACTTCGTGGGGTCTCTGGGAGAAGCGCAGAGTTCTGTTGGGCTTTAACAAGCAGCAGCTGCCGCAAACCCTTCCAGTCTCACAGCACTCTGCACCTCAAAACTCAGCCTATACGTTTCACCATCTATTTCTTCAGTCAATAGGATGTGAGTCATCAGAGAATAGTGAATGACTGAAGAGGTTGTCAGGAAACTGTTGACGGTCCAATTAAAAACTGCCGCCCGTTCAAGTTTTGCATTTTGTGGCTTGTTCTGTTTTTAATTGTATTGATGAAACCGGATCATAAAAAAAACAACAACACAAAAATCAACAAACTGACCAGTGTTAATTCAATATGCAACGTTACTCACAAAAATTAGACAATGACATCATCGAGTGACGTACCGTATGATAACTTTTACACAGGAGCGTTCCCTGTTTTCTTTCTGCATCTTCAGCCAACTTCAATCACAACTAACAGAACTCTGATTGGTTCCGCAGGGTTAAGACCTTTTGATTGGAGCTTTCCAAGATGGACGTGTAGGATTTGAGACTCAACATCTCGACGCAGCTGCAATGCGAGGTTACGATCAGGTGACAAATTCCCAGACGGCTCTGTGAGTCTTAAAAGATTGCAAATAATAAACGGATACATATTTATGAGCTGATAATCCAAAATGTTATACGGCATATGTAATATAGTACTGCCGAATGCAAATCTGGAAAAGCAGACGTCGAAAAAAATATCACGCTTTGCAAGTCAAAAAAACCTGCACAAATATTCAAGCGCACGTATATATGACAGTAGCAGCATCATGAGGCCGAGCGTATGGATTTCATGTTAATCAGACAGCACACAGAGAATGAATCATACAGGAGGAGAACTATTGATGTCCACCCCTCGCGAAAAAAATAAATAAAAATAAAACAACCTGGTGACACATCTGTAGTATTGATCCCATCACAGGATCGCTCCGTTCCCGCAGTGAGGAACAGCCCCGGGGATCTGGGATCACCAGGTCGCCTCGCAGTGATTCACACAGCTCGCACACTCGCTCAGACGCCAGCGTCCCTGCCCCCGCCCCCGCCCCCACCCCCGCCCCCGCCCCACCCTCCTACCAAACCCACGCAGACGCAGGGATTCATCCCGTGCATGCATAAACACCTGGTGCAGCGCGGCTGCCAAAGCCAGGCCCGTCAATCACGCCTCCCGCCGCTTTGAATAGGAGACAAAAAAAAACGCACTCTGGATAACCTGTAGAGAATACAAGCTGCATTTCCTTCACCCTGGAATAGCGCAAAACCTAAATATCGCAACATAAAACTGCCAATGGAAACACCTAAACTTCGAAAAACCTCTCAAATATCACTAAAAGGTTTTGACGCTCTCATGAGGTGGTTTTTCAGACGTATCTATATAGAGGTGTATCACAAAAGTGTCATGGAAACACTTCGCATTTAGAAGTCGTCGGACATGACGTACGTGGTCACGTGACCAGTTCACTTCAAGTGAAAATGGCGCGTTATGAGGAGGAAACTGAATATTTTTTTTTACAAGTAATCAAAGAGAAAAATATAGCAACCGTTCTTGACAGCAAACAAACGTAAACAAACAACAGCAAACGTAATTCTCCTAGGTCTCATGGGACGAAATTTTACGAGAATTATGGCTTAAGCGCTTCACACCATTCAATGGAAACACCTGCAAATTGCTTTGTTGAAATTTTAGAAATATCACTTTTATTTTACGAACAACTGTAATGGAAACGCAGCTACCGATAAAGTTTCCCTGCAAAACATGCCGCGGGGAAATTTTTTTAGTAGCCTAAACTCACTGATTGAAACTGTGCCCCCGTTTCTGCACGAAACATTCGCCTTTTCAAAACTCTGCTCAGAAACGCAGCCGGTCTGGAAGGAAGCCGCAACCCCCCCGAAGCAGCGGACGAGTCCCTGAATGCTGTCGGCCAAGGAGAAAAACATTGGCATGACAGGGTGCCAGGCATGACTCCACCTGCAACAAGCCCAGGAGGGGCAGCGGAGACGGCTGATGCACCAGGCTGAGGCACCAGGTGGGGATGGATGGAGCGCCCAGAGCATGATGGGAAATCTCTTTGCCAAACAACCATCGTAAAAATTTCAAACGCGTGGTAATCAAAGCACCCCCGGCACACAGAGTGAGAGAGAGAGAGAGAGAGAGGGAAAGAGAGAGAGAGAGAGAAGGAGAGAATACAATTTATTTAGGCTAAGATCAATATAGTTTGATTACAGTGAAATCAATTGGATATAAACACCATTAAATGAAGGAAGAGCAGCAGCAGCAGCAGCTCTGCCTTTTATGAGCTGTGTCCCATCTATCTGTAATAGACTCATCATCAGAACTATATCACACAGCCATAGGAGTGACATTATAATGGTTTTCATGGATGTCACTGACAGTAAAAGGGATGACAGTCTGGCTGATTGGACAACACTGTGGTGTCGATGTTGCAAGAGCTGTGCATCACAGGCGATTGCACGAGGAAATTCTTTTTGTTTTTTTCTCTCCAGGACCGTAAATAAGAAATCTGGCTGGAAAATATCCAACAGTTTATTTTAATGCATCCATTTGGTAGAGAGCCCATTAAAAGAAAAAAAAAAAGGTGTTTGGAAGGGAAAGGCTATGGTTTGATGGTGATTGAGCGAAGTCTCTGCGCATCACTGAGCAGGCCAGTCAGATTTGTTGCTACTTGCTCTGAGTCGCAGAAAGCTGAGCGAAGCAAAGCAAGTTACTGTTGTGCTTCACTTTTTTCTTGGTGTTTTGATGTGAAAATTATATCAACTAGGTTCCTGCTGTTCTTCTATGCAATTCCAGAACGACCATGGCCCCGCCTCTATATCTGTCATGGAGGCTGATTGGTTGTCGGATGCGACTGAACTTTTAAGACCGGTTGCAGAAAATCGCTTCCTTTTAGCACCGGCAAGATGAATGAGCCGAATGTCAGAGCCGAAACCCGATCGATGCTATTGAAGAATTAGTTTTACTTTCTTCACATTGAACTGAAATTCTTTGTCACATGGAAATGAAAAGTCGCTCCATGGCTCCAGCTGCAAGGCGCTGAAGACCAGTTGGATAAAAAACAAAAAAAACAAAAACCGATGAATCACCTTGAGAAGGTTTTTCTCTCGTGGCGCTGCCTTTCCTCCACACACCATAACTACTCTTTTATTTACCTGCACAGCACACAAACAAAGTATATTAAACTGCAGGTAGACCAAGCTGAATGGGGAGATGTCGGCACCTCAGTGTCAGATTTTTCCCCCCACTTTGCGCAGTTCCCTGTCAGTTGAAACCTGAAATTGATTTGATTCCACGTGCAGTCAAGTCTGCCTTTGCTCAAATTTCATAACTGGGGGTAAAACAAATGGAAGCGCCGCCTCTGTGCTGTTTGTCCGCTGGCCGTCTCAGTCTCAGCTGGATTACAGGAAATAATGAAATAAAACTGCAGCAAACAGAAGCTTTTTTATTACTGTTGTTATTATTCCTGGAGGCCTGGCCTTCCACTCCCAACTTTTACTTATACTCGACCTCAGCGGAGACAGTTCTCCTTGTCGACTGCTCTACGGGCGGCACGAAACAAAGAAATAGCCGATAAACTTGTTCAAGCTCTCGTGCAGACTGGACTTTTTGAACGAACGGCGGCTGGATATTTTCTGACGTGCCTTATGAATCAAAGCCGACTAAACTGGAGATAGAAATGGTCGGGCCACTCGTCCATCACCGCTCCTTCTGCACTCAAAGTCAGCGCAGAGCAAACAGAAAAATATCAGAGGAAGGCGTCTGTATTCATTCATTTGTCAGAATTCTTTCCATCCGCTGAGCCGTCCATCCGCCATCATGACGGCTTCAGTTGCTGTTTAATTCACATTAGAAAAAAAAACGCCACCTTAGCCTGAATCCATTGAGTTATCAAAGTGCTGTTAGATATTTTTGGTGAACCATCCTTTTATAAATTGGCCAAGGAGGAAGAAAATTATGCTTTCAGGAAAGCGTACTGCATAGTCATTGTCAGTGACACAATGGGTGGAAATTCAAAGGGTTGTGCAGGTTTAATTAGAGGTTGTGTTCCAGTAAAACATCATCGGTGTCGCGCTTTTAACGGTTCTGCCGACGGTGCAATATTCCTTTCGGGCTTGATTAACTCAACAGCCACCCGAGGTTTAGCTATATGTTGGTGCAGGAAAAATTCAATTACTCTTTTAATTAATGTACACAACGGTTGCTGTATAGCGCCTCCGCTGACTCTGCATGTTCAGTGCAGAGGACACGTGAGGTCGACGCCGCCGGTTTCATGTTAAAAGCAAAGTCCGAGTTTGGACCAAGCTTTCTACGAAACGTCATTTGACGACTTGGTTAGACAAAATAAGCTCACTTAAGCTCCTCCAATTTCCCACCAACTGGCCCTGGAGGAGAGGTAATCTGTCAAAACCGCAATATTGCCTCTGTGACATAAGGGTTTTTACATCATGCCATTATCAGCCGCTCGGGGGGCCTGACATAATTGCAGGCGGGATGCAAGACGCAAGTGTGATTTTATATTGTCGAGTCTTAGCTCACAGCTCTGTGTTTCTTTGTCTGGAGTAAACAAGAGTATAAACAAGAGTATGAGGGCTTGTGACTCTGTCACGGCACAAAGGTTTAAGTGGCAAAATGGAACTCGTCCCACATTTTGTTGGGTTTATTTCACATGTACATTTTGGGGGGCAAAAGTCCATAGAATATGTTAGGAAAGTTCAGTTAACACATTTGAGACAGCTTGAGACCATGTATTATATTATTACATTATAATAATAATAAGAGATCAATCTTAAACAGTGTCAGAACTGTGAAAACATTAGAACCAGATATGCATTGTTTCAAAGATTTGAAATAAGGAGGAAAATATGTTTGAAAAGATTTCTTTTGGTAAGTAATAATAACACCCATTACCCACTGTGCAAATGGATGATTTTTTTTTATTACACTGTAAATCTTACGTAAGGTAGTCAAACGATCGATCCACTCTTCCGACCTCGTCCACGCTGCGACTTCACACCTACCTGATGCGCAACAGTTTCTGAGAGGTTCGGCATCACGACGGCTTCAGTAGTGAAGAGCTGGAGCAGGAGGTGGCTAATGTAGCGAGCAGCTATTACAGTTCAAAGCAGGGCCCGACCTCTTTAGCGCGCCGTGGAAATAAAGCGGGAGCTGCTTGTACTGCCTTTGTTCAGAATTTCTATGTTTATTCTGCAGGGGTGGAGGAAGGAAGGAAGAGAGGAAGGAAGAAGGGGGGCAAAAAAAAACCCCAACAAAACAAACATACAAGCCCAGAACAAAAAGAAGATGAGCCATTTACTCCAGCGGGTCTCATTCAAAGAGAGACGCAGTGAGATCACACACACACACACACTTCAGTTCCCCTCGAAAGCGGAGTCTGATTGAAGCGTTCCACAAAGGCAGGGGAGAGATTTACACAGTGGTCTCCGGCTTGTATGCATTTTGTTGTTTGTTTGTTTGTTCCTCATATGCGGGAAGATGCAACATGCATCTCTCGTGTTTCTTTATTGCTTTTTAATGCAATAATGAAAACGAGCTGAGGCTACAAGACTGCCATAAAAACAGCTATTCCAGGTTTTCAGGGTGAAATAGCTGCAATAAATATTTGCTCCATACATCATGTGAATGATATGGCAGCAGAGAGGAGTATGTGCACACTGTACGTTGTGTGTGTGTGTGTGCGCGTGTGTATTCGGAGGCTGTTGTTGTTGTGTGGGAGCATGCACTGTGAAGTCCCCGTTGTGTCAGCAGCAGATCAAGAGAGAAACAGCTGAGGAGGCTCCTCGGGGAGACAGCCAAGGGACACAAACTATATATATATATATATATATATATATATCTATATATATATATATAGATATATATATAGATATTTATATATATATATATATATATATATATATATATATATATACATATATATATATATATATATATATAGTCACAACGATATATGTATATATATATATGCTCCAACACAACTCAATAATGCACTCAATAATGACTTTTCAATCAGGCTGATACATCCTCCCAGTGTTGTGAGAAAACCTACCTATACCTTCCTAAAAAAATAATCAATAAATCAATAAATAAAAGAACCGCTACAATGACGCAGGAAACACAGCGTGCTGTCATGGAAATAACCTGTCGAGGGCACATCTCGCAGAGTTGAAGCAAAGTTTGGCCGCTGCATCCGCCGCCTCCTGCCAAGAGTTGCTGCGGCATCCCCGCATCTTCCCAGCTCTTCCCTTTCTCTGTCAGACGCGAGATACGAAACAAACCTCAGAGAGTAAAAGAACTTTCTCTACCTCCAGGCTCTAACATCTATAATGAGGTAACGAACTTAGAACATGGAGCGAGAGAGAGCTGAATCACGCTTTCATGAGGAAAATTATTAAATACGTCTACTTGGGCAGAGTTGTCAAAATGGTGTTACGTTATGTCTTATTTAGTGGCTTTTTTTTTCCTAGGAGCTAAGGCTAGAATGGTAAAATCCAAATATAAGGGACATTTTCAGCCTTTATTTGTCCTGTTGACAAAGACATATAACAAAAGTAAACCAATCCATACATCATAACTCTAAATAATCTTAAAAAAGAATTACACTAGGCTACAAGAAAACTTTAAACACTATTGGTATTAGGAAATGAACATTTTTGCACAGTGAGGTTGTTTTCCTGAGAGTGACACTCCAGCAATCAGTCTCCTTTATTTATTTATTTTGTTAAATTCTGTGAACCAGAAAATAAAGTGTGGGGAACCGATGACGAGGTTTAAGAGTCTCTGAAAAACAAAGCAATCTCATGAAGGCATCGCAGCGTATACGACAAAAACTCCCTGCTGCACGTCTCCACTCTCCGTCTAATCCAAAGCCGGGTTGCAGCAGGGTATTCCGGGCCTCCTCCTCCTCTCCAGAGCCTTCTAGGGAACCCTGAGGCACTCTCAGGCCGAACAGGATTTGTAATCCCTCCAGCAAGTCCAGATCCAACCCAGGGGCCTTCAGTCCAGACGGACGTGCCCAGATCACCTTCCGAAGGCAGGTGATCTGGATGCATACTGATCAGGTGCCCAAACCACCTACGCTTGCTCCTTTCAATGCCAAAGAAGTGCAGTGATTCCACTCCAAGCTCCCTCTGGATGTCTGACCTCTTCACCTCATCTCCGAGGCAAATCCCAACCGCACTGTAAGAAGCTCATTTTCACCGCTGGCATGCCAAACCCTGTACTTTGGAGTCACTGCTCAGAGCTCATGGCCGCAGGTGAAGGTTTTGACATAGACAGACCTCTTCTTTACACATCTTTTAACAGAACCTGCGTCAACGGCAATGTCAAACCTCAAAACCGTCTGTTGATCTCCACCCTACACTGACTCAAGAACAAGACTCCAATACATATGGACTTCCTGGCATACGGGCAGCGACCCATTCTCAACAGTTTTCCAGCAGAAAACCTTGGTCTCAGATTTTGAGGTGCTTTCAAGCAGGCAGACACAAGTACATCATCTGCGAAAAGCAGCAGATAGGCTTTTAAAAAGTCGGTGAACACCATGAAGGTAAACACCCACCCTGTGTTCATATACCTCAACTAGATGGCCTGTAACGACAGCCGAACTTGTGCCTCCCAACTGAAACAACTTTGGAAAAACGATTCCAGTCCTTCTTCAGAAACATGGCTCAAGACCCCAAGCATTGTTTCAAGGTCATCGCGGCTATATTTAGTCAGTACCTCCCTCACTTCCTGCTCCAGCTCCAGCTCAATCCAAGCCTCGGAGGTAACATTTCATCCCCAGAAGGCGATGAAAGCGAAAAAGTGATTGAACTGCAACGTACGCAATCCCGATTGTATGAAAGTAGGATTGAGGCTAAAATGCAGAAAAAAAGACTGTCACATAACACAACGAAAATGTTTTGTTTGTATTGCATGTGTGGAAGACAAATTTCCAGACCCTTCTTTCTGCCATGTCAAAAAGTATATAATATATACAACACATCCTCCATTAGTCTTCTGCCACATAACAAATGACCACCGGCAGGTTGTTGCATGCAAATGTATCTCAGAGGAGACGGACGGAATTAACAAGGCGTCTCCGAAATGTCAAGCGAATTAGGGGGAATCTCCCCAATGCATATTATTAGGAGTCATTTGTCTTGGGGGTCCCAGCGAGGGGCTCTCGTGGTGACACGGGGATCCTGAGAGCGTCATCCCCCGGCTGCCTGCATGACCTGCCGCGGCCGCCTCTACGATCCATCACCGGCCAAGCTGACAGCGCTCAGCGGGACGCTACGACTTCTGTGGCTATTAGCCTCTGATCTCGTCGGGCTCGTCTCCACTCCTCTTTTTTTTCTCCGAGTGGTCATCAATCACTGACATCTGTAGATAGAAGTAGCTATCAGTCGGAATATTGGTAGACTATATGGTGTGGGGGAAATATAAGTATGGCTGCCGGTTAAGGTCGTTTCCGGATTTACCAATCTAATTTTGATGGTCTATGTTCAACAATTAACATGGTTTAGCTCTTTTTTATGTCTACAAAAACAAACGAAAACAAAACAAGCAGTTCTCTTATTCAGTCATAGCTCCGCCTTTGAAATGCTTACTCACTTGTGATTGGCCAATCACTCACAGCTAGCAAGGTAGACGGCTCCTCACGCTTATGCGGTAAAGCCCTAATTATTTGATTTTATTAATTTGTAATTATAAAACCTAAACTAAGAAATGTGGTCTTAATTGTTTAAAACATACGGTTGAATAATGCCTATAAACAGAAAAATACTAAATTCCTACATTTTGACAGTTTGTTTTGGTCATTTATTTTGAATCTGTCTTCACGAGTTCCCATGAAAGGATGTTATCAGCATTAATTAGTAGTGTGCAAAGCTCATCTAGACGGCCATGTTATTTTGCACTCTGAGCTCTGCAGCTGCGCTGCCATTTTCCACAATCATATAAAACAGCACATAAAATGTGGTAATCAGTGTAAACAGGCTGAGGAGAGGTTGAGGAAATACAGGCGTCTTTAGCAGACTGAGTCACCGCCTCTGGTTATGAAACACTCTTTTCAGCGCGGTGGCACAGTATTGGAGCCTTCAAGCCTTATCTATAAAATGTGGTTAAAGAAAAAAAAAGAAAGAGAGAAAAAAAAAAATTGGATTTGCTCACTAAAAACTTAAGAGCAAGGTCGTTTTTTCAGTCACCATCCACAGTGTTGAAGCTGCGGCGCCGAAATTTCTGTCGCCCGCTTCGGAAACTCGTGGCTCATTTTTCACCACCGTAATTTCAGCGGGGCCTGCTTTGTGGCCATGATTGCTTCCTCCAGCGGCGCCCAGAGGGGGGAAAAAGATCCTTTCACTGACGGTGAACAAGAGAAGCAGTGCTATGGTGAACGCTAGCATGATGAGGTCACGACAGAATTCCCATTTGGCAGCATGTAGGAATAGTTTTTTTCCTCCTGATATATGATGCGAATTGTGAATCTGAGAACCCCGTACACCTCTGGAAAAGAGAAATCATCTTAGTTTTGTTAATGTTAAGTATTGTTTGCTTATGTCGCACTGGAATGAATTTAAAAATCTTGCAAACCCTCAACGTGCATTTGTTTATTTGTGTCTTTCTTAACTTTCTGGATTCGTTTTTGAAGGAACCAGTGAAACTAGAAATGTTATTATTATGCCTTTGCATTTAATCAAGCTGTTTTCAAACATTTTGCCACAGTAGCTAATGAGAAACCCACAGGTTTGCAAGTTTTCTGAGTTGCAGAAAGAGCTATCAGACAGTTTGGAAGGATGAAGTTTTGTCACTGGAGGCAGATTCATAATTCAATCATAAGGGAGAATCCAGGATTTGCCTGAAGGCATTAAGTAATATTAGGTAGTGGGGTTGTTATTTTAATGATAGCTGTAACAGTGGCCTTGTTCTCTTGGTCCCATCTCGACTCTTGATGGAATTTTATCATATGACTTTTTTTGATCTGTCAGAGTCTGCGAAGCAAACCAATCCCCACTTTTTGATTTAGATTGGCATTTTGGAGCCTCGGTAATACCTCCTAACATTTATAAAATGATGCCTGCCAATTCTCAGGCCAGCGCAGGGTGTCACTGAGGGGTTTGAGGAGTCTTTTAAGAGATTACAGCTTGCCTCAAATATGTCCTCAAGCCTTTTTTGCATATATATATATATATATGTAATTAGAAATATATCCCTTTTTTAATCGACAAAAGTTCTGTGTCTCTCACATAACACTGGGCCAAATTGTGTCAAGGTTTCTGCGGCGCCTCCTGCCTCAGGAGATGGTCTGATGCGATTTTTGACCCACTAAAACACGTGTTGCATTATTAAGCAGGCGTACGAGGCTGAGGTCATCGCTCTCGTCTCGTCCCTTTTGTTCATGCATGTACAGCAGCAGGGCTGCGCCAATAACAAGGCTTTTTGATAATTTCACAAGGGTTCTGCTTCTTCTTTTTTTTTTTGAGGTCAAGTAATTCATAACAGTCAGGGAGATGTGCAAAAGCTGGATTAATTGGATTCAAGGAGATGCACCCCACAAAAATAGACTTGTGTATCGCTTAGGGATGAGAGGTTAATACATACGTTACGACCTTCCCCGCCCGCTGGGTCTCTGAGATTGCAACTTTGAAATCCAACTCACAGAGTTTGCTAAACTACTGTAGATTAGATCCCTTTCCTATGACCACTTAGCCTGCACTTGGGGCCGTAAAGGGCACTAGAGCCAATGAGAGCTGTGAGTAGATTTAAATGACTATGAAAATTCAAGTGTAGTCCACAAGCAATTGCCTTTTCGCTCGTGACAAAACAAGGGAGTAAATGTTGCAAGCTGCCCTGGAACTGCCGAAATTAAACACTGTCGAAATGAGGCACATAAAGTCGAAGAATAATGGCAAACGGTGGGAAAAACTTGACAGCATAAAGACAAGCAGTGATTGTCAACATTCAGCGAGGAAATGTTACGATTTTAAAACATGAAGTTTGTAAAGCAAGACGAACAAACGTTACGGTGAACGGAACTTTTCAACAAATCACTTTACCGTACTAATCCTAGTGATTCAGTGAAACGAAAATAACAGTTTTTCCCATCACAACACCTAAATGATAACAGCCAACCAGGCCAAAAAGACTTTTCGGAGTGATGGGGTGATTCCCTGTCTCAACTTCTCAATGACGTCTTTCTTTCTGATCCGTCTGCCTGTGACGTCCAGAGCCTTACTTTCAAGTCTTTGGCTTCAGCGTCTGTGTGTTCCTCTCTATCTGTGTGTGTGTGTGTGTGTGTGTGTGTGTGTGTGTGTCATTTTTTTTTTTTTTTTTGTTCAGTTGCGATCTTTTATGGATGAGAATGATTCCCTCTGGCATGACACTGCTCAGGCCTTCACATGAAAAAAAAAAAAAAAACAATAACTGGCCGAGGAAATGAATAAATCAAATGCCCTGCCTTTGAGCGAGGAGTCGATCCTGTAAATCCCCCGTGTGGTACCAAACTCAGGTAAGACCACAGCAAGATGCCGGACTTCACGTTCGTAAAGCGTTTTTGCAGCAAAAATAATAACAGGAGAAATTTAGATTTTTGTGTATATACATTTTTAGACACCTTTCTGAGATGTCTTCATTGCAATGTTTTCTTGTTGAAATTTAAAAGTGTGTTTCGAGAAAGACATGTTCACAGTTTTTCAAGCAATGTATGAATTAAGTTTAAGACGACTAAAAGGTTGCCAACAGCTCCAAATTCAAGCGACACTTGCGACCTATTGCACCGCCGGCAAAATGGACTGGCATAACGTCCTTTTTACCTCAACTATAGAAAAAAAAGCCACGACACAATGAAAAAAAGAGAGTAGAAAAAACAGCAGGACGCCCATGTGTCGCATGCAGCAGTTGCACGAGGCAAATGAAAAACCCTTTGTCCGGTTTCATCTCAGTGTGAGTTAAAAGGCTGAATTGAAGCCACTCACAGCTCTCAGCTCAACCTTTGCTGCGTCCCGCAGACACAGAGCTGCTGAGTATCGGCTTGACAGGCCTTTCAACACAGTGATCAGCGCCAAGGTGGGAACGAACAGGGAAGATGTTTCAAATGTCATGTGATGTGCTCTCTTTTATTCTTTTTTAAAAAGAAAAATGAATTTCTGACCCGAAACAGTGTTTCAAAAAAAACAATGCATTTGTTTCTGAATTGTTTGGAGTGTTTAACTTCTCATCTGGTTAAAACAAAACTGCTGAAACAAGTTGAAGGCAGCCCCCAAAACATGTAACACTCCTCTAAGCCCCTCCCTCAAACGGTCATAGTCCAATCCTACGTATTTACTATGCTATTTGCATATTTGACTGGCATATTTGTTCGCAATTATGAGCTGTCCATGGTACTGAAGTAACGGTAACTGTAACAAGCATTCCAACATGTTCACTTCGGTTTGGTTTTTAGTTGCTAACTTCTTGCTATAATTTCTCTTAATTTGAAAGAGTCCTGACCTTAACCAGGCCTTGATCTTTAAAAGGCCAACTATTGACTCTTCTCCTTAAAATGCAGAGGTTGTGTGTCCGTGCCTCACCTGGATCATTCCAGTTTTAACTACTTTCCCCTGTGGATTAATCAAGTGTTCTGATTCTGATTCCGCCAGTTCAGAGCAACTCAAGGACACATTATGTGTGTCATCAACATATCTGATATTTTTGTATCAGCAAAGAGCGGACAGAATTAATAAACATGATCTCGGAAAAACTGATTAAAATCAAGGAGAAACTTCATTTTTCCTCTAACTGCTGTCAGAAGATACAAGGTCGCTCCATTTATCAGTTTGTGAAACAGCTCCTGTAATGACGCGGGGGAGGGGATGTTAATGTGTCATCTTTTATTATTAAAAACAACCCCCCAGAATAAAATATGGCTTTTCACTGTATCCCAAACTAATTGTGAAAATAACATTAGCGAGGTTTCCCGCCTCTCTCCGCCACCGGGCTTCATCGCTCATCACCCTGTACGACTCTCATGCTAATAATGCTCATAGATCGGCATTTTTGATAGTGCTGATTAAAATAGGGATCTCTAAGTGCTGCCGCGGTGACTAATGCTCTGCTCCCTCTGCTAAGGTCAGCGTCCGAGCCCCTCTGCGAGGTCCGCCTGCCAATACCTCAACATTTCCTCAATAGATGAGCGCCACTTTTGGCTCCCCCGGGAACACGGAGACATCATGTCCTGACGAACGGCCGCGTGACGAGCGCATTCCGCCACTCTGCCCTCCCTCCTCCTTCCCTCCCTCCGAGCTCTCCAGCAGAGGAGAAATTAGCGTTTAATGCTAATGGCAATTAGCTTTTGTCTAAGCGGTCTATTTTTAGCCGCGCATTGTTACTCAGCAGGCGCCGCCGATAATTTAAAACTGCCGTTGAACCAAAGCCCTCCTTCTTTATGTACACCTTTTAATTTGCCTGATGAGTCTGGGGCCACTTGTGCCTTCAGGCCCTTATCCAGCGGCACTTTTAATTTAATGAGAGTCCTTTCAATGGCGTCCAAATTGAAAGGGACGAATGCCTCTTTTCTTTTCTTTTACTTTTTGACTCTCACTTTTCTTTTTTTTTTTTTTAGCTTATCTGCCTCCCAGACGAAATGGAGAAACTAATCAGACATTGTGGTTCACCGGATTCTGACAAAGGTTTGAACGCTTTCTTCCCGCGATCGTTTCTTCGAGACTCGGCGAAAAGTTCAGGAGCAAAAAATAGGATGGAAGCGGTGTGAAAACAGACGGAACGCGCGAGGCGGCGGCGGCGGCGGCTGCGCAGCCTTGAGGGTTTGCGTCCTTGTCGCAGCAACAAGTGGCTCCTCGTAAACACAGCAGAATTTATGCCCTTCATCTAAAGTGTTCCCAAGCAAAACCGTCCTTTTTCCTTTACGACCGACTTTGTAGTCGAGCAGAGGTGGTTTTGTTTTTTTTCTGAAGCAGTTTATTGCTTTTCCTTTCACTGCAAAACCTTGTGAAAAGTAAATTGCGACGTGTGTGAAAAAAAATAAAAAATTAAAAAATAAAAAGAGAGACACATATATTCATTTTCTGATGTTGCACAAATTGTTCAGTAGAACCAGTTCATGTAGTCTCTCAGTCTCACTGACCTCGCACAGCAGCTGGATCCAAGATCGCAACTCTGAAATCTGGCTCCTCCGTCACTACGACATCCAAAAGATGGCGTTTTCCAGCTGGCCGTTATATTTCATAAACGTGACTTAACATGGAAAAAAAAAAGAGAAAAACAAGATGGAATTTCACAATGTTTGGATACCAGAACAACCACGTCTGACGAATAAAAAATCAAAAATCAAAAGTGAAACCGTATGTTTAAAAAGTGATTCAATGTTAGAGGAACGTGTGATGGCAGCATCATATACAATTAAAACTGTGCTGCAACTCTGCCCTCCTCTCAAACGTTGTACTTTAGTGTTATTTTTGAGTTGAATGTTTCACAGTGGTGAAGATAAACTGAAATAAACTGTAGGCAGCATGAATGCCATTCTTTCAAGGCATACATACTGCCTTTATACAGTACCACATAGTGTTGTTGGCAGCTGGCCAAAGTCTGAAGCAGCTCAAGTTGCTAATGAAGTAGCGCTAGCTTTTTCTCTTTTCATGTCTTATCCATGTAAAGTCCCACATGTTGCAGTGAAGGTCAGTTGGCTTTTTAATTTTCCTTCACTTGCAGGTTTGGTTTAGTTTGGCTTCATTGATCGCCGATAAACCCCCGAATTATTTGTGAAGTCTTCTATGTGTTTTGCTAAACATTGAATAAAAAATAAAAAAATCTTGAGGCCTTGACAGAGCAGCACGAGCCGGAAGCAGCAACAGGAAAACCAAAACCAAGTGATTCATGCGATGCAGATTTTGGTTCTTTTTCGACTTTTGTTTTCTCTTTGTTTGGTTTAATCCGCACCGGTGGTTGTTTTGGCAGGACGGAGGAGTCCAGCTGGGATGATAATTGCCAGGTGAGTGCATCTTCGTCAGTGGAGAGAATGGAAGGACGGACGAACGGATGGATGGAGGACTCATTAAAGATAGAAGAGCGATAATTGTGCCGCAGAGCTCGACTCGACTTCCCGGGGTTCCCACTCGTGTTGTTCCCGCCCACCTACTGTGGCACCGCCGTCAGTCGCCGGGCAGACTGCGCTGATTAAAAGTTCATCGACTTCCCCGCGCTGTATTTGGTTGCAGATTAGAGCAGTTACGTTTGCAGTTTAAATCACGTTAAAAAAAAAAAAAAAATGTATAGAATAAAATTTCCTTTTGCTGGTGATTTACGGGTGAAGGGCGGCATCTGTTCGGGAGCAGGTCGGCAGATCAGAGGAAGCGCGACAGCGCGGCACTTTCCTTGGGAGTCATTTCAGCCAATTATGCCATAAATCTATAAAGTGAGTGGGCATCTTGCCTTCAGCTCCTGTTCTGTTCTGTTCTCACAAACCAAGCTGCCCTCCAAATGACTTTAACCCACCGGAGGAGATCAGAGACCGTGTTGGGCCTCATTAATTATTCCCAATTCAAATGTCACGGCTCCTGTCTGAAAGACTGGAGGGAAGACAATGCTAAGGAAAATGCTAACATATATGTATATATATATATATATATATATATATATATATATACACATATGTATATATATATATATATATGTATATATATATATATATATATATATTGCCAACCTTCCCCCTATCCATGACATTGGGACCTATAGTTTAAAACGATCCATTTATAGTCTAAGTTAGTTCATTGTCTCATCATATTATCTGCTATATCAATATAAATGTAATATTTTACATAAGCCTACAAGAGTAAATAAGTAAATAAAATAATAATGAAGCAAATACAATTAGTTTGTTAGCAAGCGATGTCAACAGATGCATCTATCTTTTGATTTCCTTGTCCTTCAAAATCCAAACCTCCGACTTTACCACTGGATCGGATTCCGCAGTGCCACCAACACGTTTAGGATTCAACCGAGCTTCATCGCTGCTGGAGGAAGGCGACATGAAGGAGATCTCTGGTTATTACTCTCAGGCTGGAAATCACACTGACATTACTTAAAACCAAGTGGTCAAAAAAAATAAAAAAAAATAAAAAATTAATGATACCTTGAAGTCAGTCATTAAAAAGGCAAAATGGGGAAAATCAATGCCCTGACCATCATCGTATATAATAGGCGCAGGAATTCTCCATTTGGCTCTCATTATCCTGGAGGTCTGCACGAGGTCACGGCCTGTCAGGGGAAGGAAAAGTGTGGAAGTCACAGGATTTGCCCGGAAGCAAAACCAACGGATGAGAACATAACTGTTATGCATTAAAAAGAAGAGGACAAACCAGCGACGTCGACGTGTTGAACTCTTACTGTAATCAGGTCATAAAGGCGTCACTTGGTTCACTTTGTGTTGTGTTTAGGTTTTTTGTTTTATTTGTCATTAGGCAAAGACATTAGAGCCAAAGATTATGAAATGGTAAAGCAGCGACCGGCCAACCAGCCTGCTCACCATGGCGCCATCTGCCTCGGAGTTAGCGTGTGTTCCTCCAGAGGCGACACGTGGTCCGTCTTGGGGGGCCGGTGTTTATCCCGACCGTCTGTGTTAACGGGGAGGTCGACGAACCCCTGCGGCGCTCGCCAAAGCTCCGGCTCACCATGAGCAGGGAAAGGGGAGGAAGAGGAGGAAGAGGAGGAAGAGGAGGAAGAGTAGGGGCAGGGTTGGTCTTTGTTCTGCCCCGTCAAAAGGCTCAAGTACAGAGTATTTTACTTCACAAAATTCTGAGATTTTCACTCTCTCCGCACACACACACACACACACACACACACACACACACACACACACACACACACACACACACTTAACTTTGTGCCAAGTTGTTAATTGGAACTGGCGTGACACCAAAGCTATAATCAGGACGACGTCTATAAATTTTCCTCTGTGAATGTTCGCTCTTCACTCCTCACTCGGCGTTGATTCTCTCCTCTCAAGTCCAGCGTGTCCTGCCAAGGGCAGCCAACATCAAACTGCTCTGTCGTCACAAATCAGTCATTTTAAACATTTTTTTCCCCTGGTGGTCTGATTGGCCGTATCAGCTCAATGAGATTTGATGGAATTAAACTATGAATTTCCTCCAAAACAGCACATTTAGCCCTCTGTTTACAGCCGTATGCAAAAAACCCCAAAAAAAACAAACAAACACTGAGGATAATAAAAACAAAGCGTCCATCACCTGGTTGGGAGCAAATTGTCTGGGCTCTTTTCGTGACATCACAAAGTGCAAACTCCCTGAAGAGAGGATCAAGCAACAGAAGTAAACAACAGATTTTGTTATTTGTTATTGACAGGATGGAGACAAACTCTGGTAAAGTGCAAGCGCTGCGTAATGAAGTGAAATATGCCGACGCCACAGCTGAGAACATTCTTAAAGCTTTTCTTTCCATTTTGTGGCCTCAGCTTTTATTGTCACTCTGTGCTTTCCAAAGCAAAAGTCATGCGAGTGTTTCCCAGCTGCCCCACAATTAATCAGCGGAGATACAACAGAAAAAAAAAATTAGGCCAACAATGGGAAGTTGTGCCGAATCCATTAAGGTTTTTAAAGGGAGGCTCGATAAATCCCTCTCAGCAAAATGAGCAAAACGTAATGGAACGCCGACCAAACAGACATAATGAGACGATAAACAATGTGGCTGAAGTACCAAAGAGTGAAAAGTTTTAATCTAGTTCCAGATTCACGAGGGCGGCTCAGATTAAAAAGTCCCAAACTTTAACGCAGCGCGTCAGCAGGGGGAGAAGTCCGGGGCTGCTGTGACTCACACTGCAGGTTTCTTTGACCTTCTCTAGTGTTTGACCTTGACAGGCAACACCCCCGGCCAGCTGTTGGCTCCGCCCCCTGAGACCGCCCACGTTTTTTTTCCGTGTCCCTTCCAAGCAAGTTTTCAGGCAGGAGGCTTTGAACAGAGGGCTAAATGTGCAGTTTTCAGCCAATATATCCTCAAATATAAATATAGAAATGGGCTCTTTAATTAAAAATGATAGCAAAAAGTGAGATTGCGAGGCACCCAGCAGCCAACCGGAGGTCACTGCTGCGGCGCTGCGTGTACGTCTCCGACAGCTGTCGCAAACTTTCTAGGTGTGGGTTGGATTTGTGCTGCGGTCATGACTAAACTTCACCTCCTCAGTGACTCTCCTGGCTGCCTGCGGTTTTGATTAATTCATGAACAAAACCCGACCTGTGATTTCTTAAAGTTCTCACCACAAGTGAATGAGAATAGCGCTTCAGTGCGACAACACATTCACAGGGTTTACTGTTGTTGGCCAAGTGCTATTTTCAATGCATGTCTCGATAATACGTCACTTGAACTGATGATATTTGTCATGAAATCCAAACTCTTTAAAAAAGAAAAATCAGCGTTTTGCTGCCACAATATTTCTCAGCGCCGTGTGCAGATCGAAGGTGTGCAGAAGTGGCCGTGCGCAGCCTATTAGCGCTGTCAGCTTTCACTGCGCCCATGAATACAATGAGCCGAGCTTCCCTCTGATATGATAAATGGATCGATGGACTAACTCGGAGCAGAAGCCCTGGAGGGGACTTGGGATCAATCCGTTTCACTAACTGTCTGATGATTAATGATAACCTGTGTGAAATCCATTAGGATTATGTATATGTGCCCTCCCCTCCGTTCTGCAGCAACGTGCAGTCACATTTGTGGCTTATTGTCATCTCTTTCGCTGAAAAATGGTGACTTTGATAAACCCAGGGACGCATCTTTCTTAAAATGACGTGAAAAGGTGGAACATTTTCCAAATGTATTCACAAAAAACCGAAAGGCAATGAGCCCTGAGAGAAGATTTCCGAGAGCGGAGAAAATTCACCTGAAAGGTGAATGGAAAGGAGAGTCCCTGCTTCTGATTGCACACGGCAAGCAAACACAAAGCAGCGGAGCGTTTCATGACGCTTTAGCCAAAGTCAGTTGGGAATCGAGCCAAAAAAATCTTTTTTCATCCAGAAAATTCTGATCAAGCTGCAGAAACTGCAGCAGCAATTATCAATTTAGATGATTTTAAATTCTAATCTTAGCTCTGTCGTCTTCCACATTTCTTCTTCTGTGCTTTTAAACATCAGCATGCAACATCTGCTCTTATGTTGCTTCCTGGTCAATACTAATTGGTTAACTTTGAATATGTTTGCAAACGGGAAGGTTCTTACAAACATCCATCTATCTATCTATCTATCTATCTATCTGTCTATCTATCTATCTATCTATCCATCTACCCCTGTCAAGCGTGTTTTCCAATCGTTCCTCTCCCACTATTTGCTGCCTCCGCTGGCTGTTCCACCATCTGGCCGAACGCAGGCGGTGCGACCCTAAAACAAAACAAATTGCCCTTGTCACCACGTGGGAGTCGTTGTCTGGAAAGCAGCCAGTGTGTAACGACCCTAAACTGTGATGTATGTCCATATTATGTATACATGAGTCCGTCCCCTTCCCCCGACATCAACATCATCATCGTCGTCGCTGCCGTCCAATGCGGACGGCGGCTCTCGCTGCGCGCCGAGAGGTCATGCCTGGCCGTCCTTGGCGCACGTCGATGGCTCGGCTCGGCTAACAAAGCACACGCGCGTGGCGTGTTTGCACAGAGGGACGGACCTCTCGCACGAGCGCAGGAGAAAGCCAATGACGCGCTCAGATCCGCCCAACCTCCTGCCTCCTGCCGCCCCCGGGGTTTGATTCACGCGCGCAGCTTTTCAGTCGGGGTCGTTTGTTGTTGGGAAGAGACAGAGACTGACATTAAATCTGAGGCTGGAGCTGCTGCTGCTGCTGCTGCTGCTGCTGCTGAGCATGTCGCCGCATAACGCACCATTATCAAAATGCACACGTCCATCTGGTTTGGGCCTCTCGACAGCCTTCTCATAAAGAGCGGGATCCGCTAATGGCTTCATCGATTCGGGGGGGTCTTGTCGTTCATCACCGGAGGGTCAACGACCTGCGTCTGACCAAACACACGCGTCTGGTCTTTGAACAAACATCCCACCTCCCCACCCGGCACCCGGCACCCCCCCCCCCCCCCCGGGCAGAAAGAAAAGTGCCCAACATTAGGAAATATTGAAAGGCCTCCATGTTGAACCCTGCCACTTCCAGTATTTTGTCATTCAGACACTCAAGAAGAAGAGCTTCCTCACTGGGGGGAAACATTTAGCCTGCTGTTTGCAGCCATCATGCTGGGTGCAGTAGCGCTTTTTGCTAAAACTGATGGGTTGGAGCCTGACGTTTTTGGGTAACTGGAACAGAAGCGCAAAGTTCTTATTTCTAACATTTTCATTGCTATTTTACATTCTTTTTCACTGATGCACCTGATTCCCAACAGGCCTGCGGGTCTTGCCAACACTCTGTGAGTCATTTTGTTCAGTTCTGCACAATCAGTCTTTCGCACTCACGTCCCACAGAGTGCAAATAACCTAAAACTCTACCACCATCTGACGTTTGTTAATGAGTCCATCGATTTCTGTGTCTATCACCCCTTCAAGTGGGGTCCTGCCTCCTCACAACACTTAACAAATTGGCTGACCCGCAGTCGACCACGTGACTCCTCCTGCCCATTCCATCCACATCCGCCAGCGACCCGTTAAGTAGCTTGTTAAATAAAATCCACCTCGGAAACAGTCGCGAGTAAATCAACTTTTGTTCGCTGACATTTACCCACTAAATTAAACAGCTTAACAGCGGCGGCAACCGCCGGATTTAGATTGCGTTCCAAAAGCAGCAAAATTAAACCTGGAGGTCAAACACAGGCTGCAAAGACTTTCGAAACAGAGCCGTCAGTTTGTTTTTCGTGAGATTATTTAAATTAGCAGTCAGATGGTTGACACCGGTTTAACAGCAGCATTAGAGTAACAGCATCAGTATGATTGGAATAAAAACAGGACAGTCTTTGACATCTTTCAGTCACAAAATTTGAAAATGGCTTTCTGTCTCTTTTGGGAAGCTAGAAACGTGCAATTTTAACGGAACAACGTGATTTTAAAGGGGAGAAATCATTTCTGGTGGGGGATAAAGATTGTTTGGTCGTCTGAGTTTGCGACATAAATAATATACATAAAATTTGTATGTTTATTTAAAGTAAGTATTTTCATCAAGTAAAATAATTCTGCAGTATTTCAGTGAACTGTTATCTCGAAAATTGTATGTGATAAATAAAATGAAACTATGCCATGGAGTCAGTTAGAGAAACATAAATACATTGGAATAAAGTGAGTTTAAAACCCAAAACCCCAAAAACAAAACAGTATCGTCAAGGCGTCGAGTTCCTCTTTCAATGTAATCTCTTTGTCGCCATCTAGTGGCACACTGTTGACATCACACGCTGGCCGGAACGTTTTGGGGAAGGCGGCACAGAAACAGGAGACCGGCGAGCCGATGGGTTTCGTCATGTACAAAGTTTTATTACTTAGTAAGGAGGAAGAGGGAGGTGAGGTTACATGATGGCGTTCGGCTAAGAGCTAGTGTGTCACCAATTAGCTCCTTCTGTCCAGGGTGTAGAAAACAACAAAAGAAAGAAAAACACGCCGTACTGTCAGTTTCCCAGGAAAAACGGACGGACGGACGGACGGACGTCCAGCCTCTTCACGTCAGCACGCCAGTGACGGACTCCTGTGGTTACAGATGAGCTGCTCATGCTTCAGAGTGCAAAATAGTCCCCCATGCATTTCCACCCACTACATTTCAGTCAGAGATTCACAGCACTACAGACGCACTCACGACTAGAAGGGAAACTTTGGCTGACGTTGGCTGACGTACCAAACAGTTGGATTGAGGTGCAGAAGAAATGTTAAGGCCATGATGTCAGTAAAGGATTGTTTTCCGATTGTTTCCTGCTTGCTCTCCCCCCACCCCCCGTTATTATTATTTATTGCATTTCACCCCTTCTTCCATTCATAGTGCAGGTCTGAGCCCAGTGTCTGGCCTCTGAAGGAGCACAGGAGGAACATCTTTAAAGCTCAAGTGTTTGTGCTCCACCGTGTAAAAGGCCATTCAGAGACAAACCTAAAAGTCCAAGCTTGGGTTGCGCTATAAAGCCCTATCGAGAGAGAGGGAGAGAGAGAGGGAGAGAGGGAGGAAGAGGGAGAGAGAGAGAGAGAGAGAAAAAAAGAAAAAGACTACAGCTTAGCTCGTGACCAGTCATGCGAGGACATTTTCATGTTTTATTCACAGCTCCGTTCCTCTGTCACGCATAAAGAAAGAAAGAAAGAAAGAAAGATAGAAAGAAAGAAAGAAAGAAAATGCGTGGGATTCCCCTGCTGACCTTTTTTTTTTTTTCTCAGTTTTGTCGTAACCCGCTCGAGACTTTAACTAAATCAGCCGTTTCAACATGCCATGCTGCAGGAGGTTCACAAACCATGGGGCAACGTCTTTCTTTTAATTTCATAGGAAAGTTTTTATCTAGTTGTTGGCATACGGCAGGATATATTCATTAAAATGAAAAAAAATAAACAGGGTCACATCATTTTTTATTCTGCGAAGGATCAAATTGATTATCATATGGCAAAGGTTTTGGCATCAAACTCAAAGTTATAGACCATTGTCGAGACACGTTAGCCATGTTAGCCAACGTTGAGGCACCCGAGATGAGCTGAAAGTTAAAGGGGCAATAAGCAATTTTCATCATTGTCAGAAAGAAGGAAATAAAAAGTTAGCATGTGACGCTCGAGTGGCGTTACTGTCGTCTGGTGTTCAGCGTCACATCACAACAAGCCGTCTATTCTAGGTGGTTGATGAGATGAGACATGGGGAGGGGGGGGGGGGTTAGGAGGTCCACTTGGCCTCTCTGTTTCGGTATACACGTGCTGTGCTCGGCCACGCCCTCTAGCGGTGAAAAAAATAATGCTTGTTGCCCCTTTAAAGTGGCGGGGATGCATTTCTGCTCTTCAAAACAAGACAAGGCCACTCGATGTAAACATGCGAGTTTGACGCACCAGAGCAGAAATGAACTGATTTTTTGGGGGGATGTGGGGTTGTCCCTGAATTGTTAATTTTTCAATTCATTTAAAGGTCCAATATCAGGCAATATTCACTCTACTAACTCCGTTCTAACAATAATCTGTGTCTACAGCCTGTCAGTGAAATCCTTTACTTCTTTCTCTGGCTCCACTTTTCAGGAAGTGTTGACGCCTTTCAAAAACCAGCCTTTTGTGGCGCCACAACCGGCTCTCACTGGTCTCACTGGTGCCCGTTAGCTCCTTGTTTTCTGCTTTATTCCATTAAGACCCTGCTCCACCGGGATCAAACAAAAAAAAAAACATCTGACGATATTAGTTATAACTTGGGGCCATTTTTTTTTTTCCCTTTCTCACCGCTAATTGTAACCGGCGATAACAGTCAGTCAGTTGGCTACGAGTTCAATCGTCCGCTGAGCGTCTGTCTCTCTGGCAGGAGAACCCCAACTCACTCACTCACTCACTTGTGTACCGACCACGGCCGCTCCCCCCCGGACAGCTCTCCCGTGAAGGACAGGGGAGACGGGGCGTACAAGTCGGAGTCCGTGTCTGATTCCCCCTCCGCTATGAAGGGTCGGGCCCTGGGGACCAGCGAGTGTCCGGTGTCGGCGGCCGTTGCCGTGCCACCGCCGCCGCCTCCCCCCGCGGGGCCAGCGAAGAACGTCGGCCCGAAGAAGTCCTCCTTGGCCTGGGAGATGCTGAAGCCGCTGAAGGAGCGCTCCAGCTCCTCGTGGTCGACGGAGGGGATGGAGAGGGACGTGTCGCTCTCGGCGGCCGTGGCGGCGGCGGCGTCCTGGCTGCACGCCTGCCTCCGGTGGCTCCTCCGGCCGTGGGAGCCGCCGCTGGTGGAGGACCGGTCGTGGGACCGCGCGGGCGGAGGCGGGAGGCGGAACAGCGTTGGGGACTGGTCGCCGCCCACCGGCGAGGGCGTGTTGGCCACGCTGCTGTTCCAGGCGGGCTGGCTGAGCGGGTGCTGCAGCTGGTGCTGCCAGGAGGTAGAGGGGCGGCTGTGGCTGACCGAGGGCGTGCCCACCGAGTGGGCCACCGACTGGCCCAGCAGGGGGTCCCTCTTGTCCACAGAGCCATCGGAGCAGGGCACGTCTGCGGCCGAGCAGGTCTTCACCTCTTTCTCCTCCTTCACCTCGCCGTTGTCCTTCTCCAGCTTGCTCTCCTCGGGACTGTGGTACGGCGGCGCCGGGTACGGCTCCTTGGACTTGAAGTAGGCCTCGGTCTCCGAGCGGGGGATGCCCATCCGTTGCACGTAGACGTTGACCAGGAAGTCGAGTTTCCTGTCCATGCAGAGCACCTGTAGGACGTCAGAGGAAGTAAAAGAAAGGAAATTAGGCACACGTCCACCGTTAAGTGTTTTCAGTTGGGCCAACTTTCTCGTCAATGTCATACTTTTGTAAGGCAAAAACTAATGGAAACGGCTAAACTTCGAAAAACCTCTCAAATATGGCTAAAAGGTTGTGACGCTTTAATGAGGTGGCTTTTCAGACATATCGATATAGAAGTATATTGCAAAAGTGTCATGGAAACACTTTTTTCGCTTCGCGGACGTGACGTATGAGGTCACGTGACCAGTTCACTTCAAGTGAAAATGGTGCCTTGTGAGGAGACGGAATATTTTTTACAAGTAATAAAACAGAAAAAACAACCGTTCTTGACAGCAAACAAATGTAATTCTCATAAATTTCGAGAATCGCAATTGCACTTTGTCGAAATATTGCTTTTATTTTGGAAAAACTGTAATGGAAACGCAGCTACTGCTGCAACTGGATCGCTGTGATTTTAAGTAATATTGGAAAATCTCCAATTTGAAAAGTTGTCAGTCTGACTGACAGGAAGCAATCAGCATCATTCGGGAAGTGACAAAAGCGTGTAGCGTCTGCTGCAAGCTGCCGATAATGCAACAAAGAAAAAAATACAGGAAGCGACTGCGAGCGTAGTTACTGCAACAGAGATTAGCACGGATGACGTAATTCAGTATATTTATCCTCACAAAAAGTCTAAAAGACGCACCTGTTTTTCCACTTTGACCAGACGTCCCATCATGCTCGGGTCGTCCGCACCCTCTCCGTCAGCTTTAGGGCTTTTACCGACTATCTGGTCAACTCTGCCGTTTGAATGAAGAAAGAGTTGATTTTAAAAGGAAGGACCGATGCCTTCAACCACATTTGGTGAAGATTTATGATGCGAAAAAAAAATTGTAGAAAGCATTTCTGTGCGATTGATGTGCGACCGATGTGACTCCAGGAGGAACGAGGTGATGTGATGTCAGAGTGTTTGGTGGGATAAAGGAACTGGTCTGATGTGGACGGATGGGATGCATGCACTATGGGATGGAGGAAAGGACGTAGTGCAGACAGGAACGATGCATCTCACCAGGGATCCCAAAATGCATCATGCTTTTGTTTACATATACATATATTTTTTGAATCATGCTATCCCTCCACGTCTTCATCACTGTGAGCAGGCACCTGGCACTGGCAGACCCCTCCCCTCTCAGCTGAGCAAGGCCACGTGACACGAATCATCAACTCACAAAGACATTGCGGGGCGCTCCGTTTTGTCTTGGTATTTTGTCCTTTTTTTTAATGCATGAAAGTATAGTAAAACATTTCTATACATGTTTTCTCCCGTATAATGCCATGGATGAAACGAGACAAGTGGCCTGAATCTCAAAGGGGAGGGCGAACTCAAATTTAAAATAAAAAGGGGGAAGAAAAAAGGAGAAAGGAAGCATGTACTGCCTACTTCTTCTGGGCTACGGCCTAACGGCAGAATGCTCGTAGAAATAAAAAAATTAGATAAATAAAGGGTCATTCCCGAGGAGGTGCAGTCTACGAGCCTAACCTAGGACCTTCAGTGGACTTCTTATGGCGAGGTGTCGATGGGGGAGGGGGCCCAACAATCATATCTATCCTGGCAAAGCACACAGAGACGATATGAGTGCAGCGGCAAAAAGGAACGGGAGCGACGCGGGGACTCATACCATACCACGGAGAACAAGTTCCAATATATTCCACAAACAAACGAGACACATGGCGAGTCAGAGCAGCTTCCTCGAGCGGTAAAGTGTGTGTAATGTCGCTGGAATATATTCAGTCTACGCAGTGAGAGACCTTCCAGTGGGGGAAGTCACGGGTGGGAGGGCAGTGGCTTTGCAGGAGGTAAAAGTGACAGAACAGTGTGAGTTGCATACATATTTGTCACACCAACAATGGGTTTGCAAAAATGTGAAGGATGTGTGTGTTTGTTCTCCATTTTTTCCCCAACATTGGCAACACTTACTGGGCTTTTCCGAGAGCACCTACTCGGCTCTATTCAACTCGGCTGAGAGCTTTTCTCTTAGTTGTAGTGCTATGATAGTACCTGGCACCAGGTGCGATTTGAGCACCTGCTCGGCTGGGGTTCCAAGCGAGCCGAGTGGAGCCGAAAATTCATGGGAATTGTCGATCCATGAGAGCAACTCCTTAACAAAAACTCACTACTATTAAAAAAACAAACAAAAACCTGGCAACAAACCAGGAAAATGAGCCGTGGTCATTGGTTTGGTCATTGTTCGGAAGCCTAAAGATGGTTCCATGGTCAATCTTGAGTCTTGAGTTTATGGTCCATTTTGAAACCAGAAGATTCCATATCTAGATGTGTTGGTGGTACTGGAGGTAGGCAATGATTGGAGCATGAGGGACCCAACGCCCACCCACCCGCTGATATGTTGACTACAGTTGGTCACTAAACTGCAGCCAGAGCCACAACTTTGAGGTCAATTTTCACTCAAAATTTGACCAAATCAGAGAAAATGGACAATAGAACCTATTAACTGTTGTTTTTTTTTACCTTAGTAACAGAAATGTTCTTCACTATTTTGACCATTTTGTAATACTATGAATTTAGGGCTCTTTTCAATATTGACAGCCAAGTCATTTTTTTGTCTTTTTGCAACCAGCTTTGGCACCCCCTGCTGGGGAAACGGTAAAACGCAGAATTTTGGTACTTCCATGTTGGCCTCCTTTTTGAACCCAAAAGCACCATACATCTTTTTAAACAGTCAATGGATTCTGAACATATGGCGTTAATTGACTTTCATTCCGCCTTGCTCTAACGACTCCACCCATGTTGAGGCGGCTCTCAACTGTAGCGGAAAACGAAGTCGAGCAGAGTCGAGTCGAGCCAAGTGGTGCTAAAACTATAGAATGGAAAAGCGTCACGACAGAGCCGAATACATCACATGTACAAAACAGGCAACATCCACATGTGTGTATCCAGTGGCATGGCAGCCACTGCGTCACTGATACATACTGTATTATCTGCCGCTCTGCTGAATTTTAACAATTCAACAACAACAACAACAACAACAACATAGAGAAGATCGGCCTTCTATGTATCATCCACTCTGACATTAAGGCACTTAGTCTCAGGGATGTGCAGCAGGTTATGGAGGGAACGCGCGCTTGCCTGGATTGCAGGTTCTTGATGCGGGACAGCATGTCCAGGTGGCCCGCCGAGTACTGCTCGATCACGTCCATGACGTCGTAGGGCCGCAGGCTCTCCTTGAACCTCCGCTTAGACACCAGGAACTTCATGATGCTGAGGGAGAGACGTCAAAGATGAGCACGATGGGAAGAAAAACCATCAAGCAAAGTCCAGCCATGATCGTCATCAATCATCTGATGAATCTCTCCACCCAGCGGGCACGTCTGGAATGTGATATTAAAACAAGAAAAAAACACTCTGGGCATTATTGCTGTTATGGGATTGGTTCCAGCGGAAGTTCAGCTGAAAAGTGATATCACAAAACCCTTAATCAGCCACCGAGTTGTAACATACTAAAAAAAAAAAAATAGTAGCAGTGGTACAGATTCTCACCATATCGCCCTGATTGTAACCTTCAGGCCTGGCGGTAATTCTTGGGTGAGAAACTCGCAGTGGCAGCTCTTATCATCACCGATATCATCTCCGGGCAGACTGGCCTCTGTGAAACAAGAAACAGGAACCTTCTTTAGTCACTTTTCACTCGTTTCGGCACCTTCCAGAGCAGAGGAAGCAAAAAAGTGTAGCGTTCAGCTTGAAAACAGTGCAACAAACTCCTTAATTATTATCATCAAGTGTATTTCAAAGCCAGTTCCTGAGAGGAGTGAGTGGACTTTGTGGAAGGAGAACAGAAAATAAACTTGAACAGGCGCAGAATTGAAGGATAGTGCTGATGTGAAAGGAGGCCTCGGTTAACAGCTACTCTCTTCCCACCGCCAGTTTAGACTCAGACGGTTGGGCACGGCAGCCAGGAGTCAAAGGAATTTGGCAACAGTGTAAAAGTCAAATCACTTCTTTGAGGAATTAGAGGAGAATCTGGTAGGGTTCTTTCATGCAAAGGTTCTGCACGGTCTTCAGACCATCTCGGTGCACCACTTGACTTGTACCCAACACAAATTTAACTTTTATTTTTTTAACTTCTGCTAGGAATAAAAAAATATCATAAAGCTGCATGCAACTTTTTTTCTAGCTCATATAAACAACTTAGAGGAAGAGGAAAAGAGGGGTGGGCGGGGTCATGTCAAGTCAACATATTTCAGCAGGTTTTAGCATGCAGGGTTCTCAGACCAGTGAAACTGAAGTGCCTATTTTTAAAATTTTTGGATCGTTTCCCTCCTATAAAGCCAAACAAAAAAAAACAAAAACCCAGTGCCTTACTTATTAAACCTTCAATTGCTGCAAAGAGAGAAAGAGAGGAGAGAGACATGGGAGAAGAGCTGTTATGGTTTTCTGACAGGATGACTCGTAATGTCACTGGCCGATAGAGCTGCTGCCCAATGCTGAACAAAACTGCACAAAGAGCAACGTGCTGGTGTTGAAACAGGCTTTGAGACATTGATGCCGGGACGACTTGTCTAACCTGGAGAACTCTTCAGTGCCAGGTCTTCGTCCTGCATTTCAATCAGCACTTTAACATGCCATGAAGCGGAGGAGGAAAAAAAAAAACAACTAATGAGAGCTGGTTCAACAAAAAGGCAAAGGAATGGTAAAGGAGGAGGAGGAGAGGAGGAGGAAGAGGAACACTTGTTGATTGTGACAGATGTGGTCTGAATGACATGTTGGCTGGGTCACAGACGATGGTCCAACACCAACAAACCTCTGAGGCGGAATAATGTTGTGATTTGTCTTTTGGTTTGTGAGGGGAAAAAACCTTCATGTTCATTGATTTGTCTGAATAGCATCATTTTGAATAAGGTTTAGATAAACTGACTAACATTTATATTTCAGGCATTTATTTCTCGTATTCTGTTTTAATGTGTTTGCAGTGTAAAATGGAATCTCTCACGAGATATATAATTCAAATTCAAATCCGAGAACACATTATTAGTGAAAACTTTTGAAAAAAACATTTGATTTTGGATGCAACTGGTGGAAAAAGTTGTTTGTTTGTCTTTGCACCAGAACCCGTTTGTGGTTCCATTCTGCATTCTGGCATTCAGGTTTCTTTTATTTATTTCAATGGGAACAGACCAACACAAGCCCAGTAAAGTCTGAGCCATCAAAAATAGACAGAAAATTCAATTTTATTTATTAGTTTTTTTTCGTGCATCTTTCACTATTTATGCACCATATGTTGCGTAATTAATTTTATTAATAATTTAATTTTTTTTCCCCTCCGTCTTACCATCCGAGTTTTGGCGCGAGGCGCTGCCCCGGGCCCTGAAGGCCTGCTTTGGACCTCGGTTCTTCTCGGTGAAGCTCCAGCTCTTGGCCACCTTGTTGGGACTGGCCTCAGCCCCGTCGTCGGGCCCCGGCGACTGGGCTTTCCCCTTGGTGACGGGAGCCTTGGAAGGACTGGGGAACACCTTGTCCTTCAGGCTGGCCTTCCGACTGCGGGGAGGAAGGCAACCACAGAGAGAATTCAACCCATTTAACGGCCCCTGCGGCTCCGTCTCAAGAATGTGAGTGTGTTTTTTGTTTTTTGTTTGTCCTACAGCTGTGTCGTTTGACAAGGATAATAATCTGTGAGAGTCGTCGCCGATGCTGTTCCGGGCTCTTACCTCGGCGGCAGCGCAATAACGGGCAATGTCCTACAGCAGAAGGAGCCATGTCCACATACCAACACAGTGGAGCATTCAGTGGGTCAGGCAAGCAGCAGGAAGCTACAAGCATAAGCATGCAAGTGACAGCGAGCCGTGATCTCAAGTCTGAAGCGACAACGACAAACACAAAAAAAAAAACAACAAAGACAAAACAAAAAGTGAGCGCGGGTCGTGCAAAGTAAGTCACCTTCGTACTGTCGGCTCTGCTGCGAGAACCGCTCAAAGGAAAAGACATCAGCAAAAAAAAAAAAAAAAATAGGCACTAGGCGCCGTCCCTGCTGATCACACATTTATAAGGGCCGACGAAGGCAAAAGAAAGGCAGCAAGCAAATCAACTGCATAAAGACGTCATTTAACAGAAACCATAAATCAACGGTGACAGGGCGGTGAACACACGCACGTGTATTTGCAGTTGTTTGGGTTTTTTATTTTTTCTTATCGAGGTAAGTTAGAGGTGTGAGCAGAGTATCCAGAATTTTAAAGAGCTCGACAGAGGTGACAGAGCTGCGCTACACTTGGAGGTGGAAGTGGTCGGATCAGGGTTTGTTTGGGGTTTTTTTTTTGGGGGGGGGAGGTTATTTCTGACATCCCTCTATCTGGGGGTGCGGCAGGAGAGGAACAGAAGTGGGGATGTGTAAAGAGGAGAGACAGAGACTTGCAGTGCAGTTGTTAGTATCTGTGCAGCAACGATACCTAATGGCTCGGGGGCAGCACCCGCAAAGTCTGTCTTTGTGTGCATTTTCATTACTGGAGTGGTGCGCAGTAGAGGAGACAAAGAAAGGGATAAAATAGCAGTGGGTACAGTCAAAACACAGCAGTGTTCGTCATACTGGGATGCAAGGAACACTTTATCCAATAGCAGAAGAGGGAGGAGGAGGAAGAGGAGGAGGAGGAGGAGGAGAGTAAAGGGACAGTGCAATGAAAACAAAAATGGATAAATAAAGATCAGAAAGAGTGAGATATAGATTAAAACACAGGAAAATAAATATACCGTCAAACAAAAGCAAGATTCAATCAGCTCAATTAAAATGAATGCAGTAAATCAAAAAGATATGGTAAAATAGTGTAAAATAACAAAATAACAGTCAATGAAATTACATTTAAAATCAAAGTAAATAGAACAGTAGATAAATTTGAATCAACTCAAAAAAATTATAACTAAAATGATTCAAACAATCAAAATGACTCAAAGTGGAAAGCAAATCTGCTGCATAGCAGATCAATTAAAGCGTAAAACCTTGTTTTGACTCCGCCGTTTTGCTTTTTATGTGATTTTCCAAATGCAAAATCTCAAATTAAACTTCAACAACAAGGTGGGGTTTTTTTTTCTTCCAATAAGTCGGGATAAAGTGTTACTGCATTGCCACAAGTTCACTTCCTTTTTCCAAAAAACTGTGATCAAAATTCAGGCCAAGCTCTCAAGGTGCCCCGCCGTCCCACCCTCACCCCCAGACACCGGCCCCACCCCGAGGTGATGCTGCTGAAAGCGTTCCGGTCAAAGAACAGCTGATTGGTCAGGTGAGTTTCCCCCTCAGCACAGTGAAGAGCCAGGCCAAAGTGAGCTGATCTTTGGAGCATCAGGTGAGCAAACGCAGCAAGGCCGTTCTTGGAGGAGGCGCACCAACACAACGGGGAGCTCAAACTGGCGCCCACAAACACACACACACACACACACACACACGCACACACACACACACTCGCACAAGGCAATAGTGACAGAGCCGGCAGTGAAGCTCTCCTCCAAGAAGAGCCTCTGCAGCAGCTAAGAGCAGAATTGAAGAGAAGCCAGAGTGGGTGGGGAGAGGGTGGGGGAGTAATGGTGGAGGAGGGGTGAGAAAGCAATCACAGACCTGGGGGAGGTTTCTGTCTGAGACTCCTTCCTGTGTGTGGAGAGAGGAGGCCAAATGACACACGTCAGCCAAACGCGGCAGCGGCTCGTAATTAACACGGAGATTAGATCAATTTTAGAGGGAGGGGAGAGACAGGGAGGAGGTCTGCAGCAGGGATGGATGGAAGAAAGTCTGCATGGAGGTGTGGGGGGCTTGGGGGAGTTTGCCAACTCAAAGACATAAAATATGGTAAATGATGCAGTAGAATGCCCTGAGCTCAGGGTTGTGGGCAGTCAGATTGTGTGAGCACAGTATTCACCCTCTGCAAGCTCGGACTTCAGGAAAATATATCTCTTGTTTTGGCCTAGCTGCAATCACGTTGCTAAAAACATTCCTTGAGTCGTGTCAAAAAAGCAGGCGGCAGCAGCTGCTGCAGGCCACACCTTTGCACACACACACACACACACACACACACACACACACACACACACACACACAGGAAAACTGAGGAGGAAATACAGGAAGCCACAGCTAGCCTTGCTGCAGCTAAAGAGGTTAGCGCAGGTGCTCCTGTAACAACAGTTTTAATCAGAACTGTGGGAAAATGTTCTTATTTAGAAGAAGAAAAAAATAAAAAGAACAGCAGTGAGTTCAGAGACTGTAACTTCCTGATTCTACTGCCATGCCCGGACAATTTGTGGCTAATGGCTACTATAGGAAGCCCAGAGCTGTTGCTTACCTATGCTAAAGTGGCAGTAAAACAAAAACAAAAACAAAAAAACAGGGTTTTTCCAATCACCCTCCTTGTTTTTGAGTGATCGTCAATTTTCCAAACATTTCGAAGATTTAAAAAAAAAAAAAAAAAAAAAAAAACGTAAAGGTGTGTGTGCTGAGTGAGACTGGCGCTTGTACCTGAACGACCTGCCTTTCAGATTTCTCAGCAGGTCCAGCTGATTCAGAGGCGGAATAAGTCTGAGAACACAAACAACAACAGAAGCAGTCAAAGATCATTGTGTCAGCAGCTGGATGATGAAAGGGCAAAAACTGCTGGTTGCTGCTTAAAGGGTAATTTCATTTAGTTTGGTCCTGATCTGCTTTGTTAGTTACCAGCCTTTTGCCTCGGATCACAGCTCCAACTCAATGGAACAGAACACGGTGCAGTGTTGAATGACAAACAGAGAGTCAGTTACATTGGAGGAAGAAAAAAAACAATAGACATCTGCAGAATCAGACAGCCGCTTGTTTGCTGATTCACACAGCCGGGCACCGACGTGGGCGGCTAATTTGATGTAGTAGCCACTGCTGCTGTTTGTATTTCAACAGCAACACGAATTGGAACGCGCCCGCTGCCGCTTCGTGTTTCTCTTGGCTCTGCAGTTTCGCCAGAGAGCGCGGCGGAAATGCCTGCGTTTACTGGAAAGGGTGAGTGATGCATATGAAAACGCTGGCAGACGTCACTCACCTGTACATCGGAACGGACACAGTCTGCTCGTAAAAGTCCCACGTGCACAGCAGGTCTGTGCGGGAAAGATTGGTGGCGTAAAACCTCCAAGCGCCCTGCGAGGGGTGGGGGGGGGTTTGCAAAATCTTTAGCTGTTTATTTTTAAAAGAACGATGCAGCCACCTCGGGATGGCGCTGTTTTCTTTTCTTTCTTTCTTTCTTTCTTTCTTTCTTTTTTTTAAAGAAACACCCACCTGGATGAGGCCTGCTGCAGGATTGCGTCTCTTCTCAAAATGCTTCTGCCGGTGCTGCTCTTGGACTTTGAGGGCGAAGCCGGAGCCCAGGATGCCCTGTGTGAACCAATAGATGGTGAATATTTACTGGCCTGAAGGCAGACACTGAATAAGACCACACCAAACACTCAGAAGATTCCATTAACAGGAATAAAGAAATTAAAAACAATCCTAATGCTGTCAATAATATTTTTCTCTTCTAAATTGAACCAACACGCTGGGTGCTTCTTATTTGCAATATTTTAAAGTTGTACAGAGTAATTAAAAAATATGTCTATGATAGTCATCATCTTATACACACTGCTAGACTATTAAACCAACTCAGCTTCAGAAACTATTCGTAAAAAGTTAAAATAAGACTCTATTTTTTAATGATAATGCTTGGGCAGATACAGGCTTTGTGAATAACATTGACAAGTAAATGTCCTTGAGTTTTGTGGGATTATAGTCAAATACTGAGGAGGTGATTGATTGATGTAATGTCTCCAACAACCACAGGGGGCAGGCTGTTCCATGTTGTAGTAACAGTGTAAGGAAAGTTCCTATTAAGGCATTTGGTCTTTGACTTTTCAGTCTTGCTTTAGAGTATTGTGGGAAAACAGCTATTATAATAATAATAATTATTATTATTATTATTATTATTATTATTATTATTATTATTATTATTATTATTATTATTAATAATATTATTATTATCATTATTATTATTATCATTGAGAAGAGAAAAGAGAAGCAAGAAATTCTTTATTATTACAAAGAGAGAGTGTGTGAAGAACAGGCCAGTCGATCAGCCTGGACACTCACAGCAGGAAGTGCGAAGAAGGCCACGCCTATCATGCTGAAGGTGGCCGCCAGCAGGCGACCGTTCCACGTCTTGGGAACCTTGTCGCCGTACCCGATGGTGGTGAGAGTGATCTGCGTGACAAACGACAAATGATGGTTAAAGTCGGCACCTCGGACTGACAACCACGGCTGGCAACTGCGGCCTTACCAGCCCCCACCACAGAGCATCGGCGTAGGTCTCGAACTCCTCGTTGGACTCCTTCTCCACGGAGTAGACCAGGAAGGAGGCCAGGATCAGGCACAGGAAGCCGATGTACCAGGCCGTGATGAGCTCCTGCAGCGGGCAACAGCGACGGTGAGCAACACTGAGCTGAAGGTAATAAAGTGTCACCCTTAATGCCTTGCGGAGAGCGAAGCTAAACCCCTGCCAGCCGCTGAGGAAAAAAAAGAGAGCAGCCACTGGCTGATGGCAGTCACATGGCCTCTGTGGCAAACCGAGCACTTCATAAACGTCTTTTATTTCCCACGACGCAGGCACACACACACACACACACACACACACTCGCACACACACACAGTTAGACATTTTCCGTAGCCTATTAGTGCGAGTACATGACTCTATTTCAAAGCTCATTAAAGCAAAAGTGAGACAAATGTTTCTTCGCCTTGTGAGGCTGAAATTGGATCATCACTTTGAAGTCGTGGAAGAACAAACGCCAGCTACGCCTTCATCCTGGCTTCGTTTTCACTTGAAAATAGCCAGATTGGCAAAGTCAGATAGATATTTTTGTTTTGTAAAATACTTATTAGACAAAAACCTAACGCAAACGCAGTGGAGACTGATTAAACACGCGAGACTGAACAACCATCTGGATTTCAAGTCTGAAATATGAATACATCCAACACATCTGCAAAATGTACCATATGGTACACCAGGTTTGAGACAGAGCAGACTTACAGGCCAAGATCTATCAGCATGGCATGGAAGAAAAAATACATATGCATGTCCGTAGCTGGATAAAGTGAAAAAAAAATAATATAATAAAATAACTGCAATATGCTTTCTTATCATTAGATGGTAGGTGGCCTTTAATTATCTCTCGCAAGCTTGAATAATGACATGCTTTTTATATTCAGTTATATTAAACTCTTCCTTTTCGTGACTTTCTATCGCGGGAAGAAATATCTCACGCTCAGACAAGGAAGGACTTTTTTGATGGCTTATTTTAGCAGCTGTGACAACACTTATTTTTCCAAAGTGGCACAAAGGGATGAGTGAGTCGCTCCAACTGAGGGGTGTCTCTCCACTTTTCACCGTGATATTCAGGACGCGTGGCTCACGCCTTGTGGCAACAGATGGCTTCTTAATCAGGCTGATTGAGGCAGAGAGTAATTTGTAAAGCAGGGCTGAATTATTAACGGGTGATTGAACAGCAGTGAACAGCCTCCACTGCATGTTTCCAGGGAGAAGATTTTTCAAAAGCTGGGAGAAATGAGACGTCCCAGACGTAATAAAGTTTGTTGCAGTGAGGCTAAAAATAGAATATTTATTGTAAAATCCAGATGGCACTAATTATATATATATATATCACCTATCACTAGGTTGACTGTAAAAGCTTTTGGTTTTAGAGCAGTAAAAAAACAAAAGGACATGGCCACCTTGCTGTGTGCGTAAACCACGGATCCCAGGAGCTTCCAGGTGCCGCCACGGCGGTCCATCCGCAGCATACGCAGGATCTGCAGGAACCTCAGACTCCTGATGGCCGAGGTGGCGAAGACGTTGCCCTGAGATCCGGCCGCCAGCACCGACACCGAGGCGATGAGCACCATGATGTCTGAGGGGAAGAATGGAGTTGCACAGTTAAAGATGGGTGGAGTCACCGTGACCTCGCCCACTGGTTTGCAAACCTGTTCAGAAGCCTCGAGACACCGGTATTAGAACAAATTGGACAAATGGACATCTGAATGTATTTAATGAATTGTTTTCCTAGGAATTTAGTCCCACAAAAAAATTGAACCAGCTTGTAACAGTAAGGATTTAGGGCTTCTGCTTTTTTGCAACCAACTTTGGCGGTCCCTGCTGGCTAAACGATAGAATGCAGGTTCGTGGCACTCCCTTTTCGAAACTGGAAGTTCCACCCATCTTTTTACACAGTCAATGATGGAGACTCATGATGGAAGGTCTTCTCCGCATCTAGACGGTCAACTTGTGCGACTACCGGCATTAAATCAAATTCCAGCCTCTCTGCAGGCACAGAACACGACCTCAATCAAACGACAGCACGTGTGTTTCCTGGCATCACTGCCTCACCTATGACACAGAAGGGCTTCCTGGCAAACTTTAGCCTCCCTCCCCATCCTCTGTATCTGCAACAGCAGCCGGCCGACCATATCCTCACGATGTACTCCACCCCGAACACCACGATGGTCACAATTTCCTGTTGAAGACGGTGGAGCGAAGTTAGTCGGCAGGAACTACGTAGGAGTGCAGGGCTGCACAGCGGGCGGGATGATGTACTCACCAGGATGTACAAGGCACTCTCGGAGCTGTTCTTGAACTCTTTGATGGTGGCGAACACCGACAGTATGAGGCAGGAGAAGACCAACAGGAAGCTGGAAGAGAGGGGAGGAGTGCATCAGTGGCTTTCGTTCGAAAGGTTGTTGACTAACATGGTTTAAAAATGAACAGGACCAAATAATAACTAATGAATTCTACCTTTGGCATTTCATCATCAGTGAATGTTAATCGCCAAAATTGGATTTCTTGGTTTCACCTGCTTAATGGTCATGTTACAATTTGTGAAGACTTCACTGGGAGAATGTTTTCGTTGGCAGCATTTGTTGGGGGAAAATAAAAAACGACAGTAAAATCAGACAAATCATCTGACGACATCCTGTCTTCCCGAGTGCAGAATCTTTTTGGTGCTGGAACAAAAAGCAAATTCTCAGCATTGCCTTCATGGCTGTGTCGGTGGCACAGTGTGACGAACCATCTGCTGATCAGCTCCTGGAGCTCTAGTGGCATCAGCTGGTGACTGAGGGAATAATTAACAGCTGCAGTTTTCCTCTCATGCAGCAGCAGGAGCTGTGGCGCTGCCGAGTCTCAGTTCACGGCCCTGCAGAACTGCAGAGGAGGCAAACGGGGCCGTCTGCAACAGCATTAGTAAATGGGGTCTGGCCTATAGGAGTTGTGCCATCAACTAAGCCACAATGCATTCTGGGATGTTATTAGGACCCATCTGGAGCGCCCCCCCAACACCCCCCCCCCAAAAAAAAATTAAAAATTAAAAAAAAAGTCTGTGGAATGAGGGCATGGATCATTTGTTCGTGATGAAGTCAAACAAAAGATGGAGAAATGACGCGCTGCACTGAGGGTAATTAGGTGGAGCAGGAAGTGGAACTGTGAGGAGGACGACAGAACACACAGGAAATTCAGACTAGTGTGCTGCAGCAAAGCCCATATTGTTGCCACTCCACCTTGAACTCGAAGCATCAGCACAAAAGTTTAAAGTACAAACCAAAACTCTGCGACTCAGGTACAGAACACTTTGCCCGTACAATGTGGCGACAGGAGGGGTTTCGATGCGTCTTCCCCTGTGCAGAAAATTGTGGGTCAGAGCTGCAGGAGAACCATGCTGCTGTGCGTGCACCATGGTGCATTGGGATGCACTAAATTACAGGGTAGGATGGGTGCTGCAGAGAATGCTGAGGCAATGTGCAGATATCTCTTCAACCCTGAGAGGCAAAGATAATTTGCAGGTTTCAAGTCCAGCACACAACAGTGTATGACGAGTTTAAAGATTTTTTTTTTTTTAAAGTTGACGATCACTTTAGACGTAGACGTTTTACGACCTGATATGAGTTAATGACACTGAAGCCATTTGGAAGGAAACCAGCCCTCGAGAGGAGCGGATGAGTGAGCATCAAGCCGGCGCTGCATCGGATGAAAAGACAACATGTGATTTATGATGTGGAGGCCCGAACTCAGGAGGCCTTCCCATAGGAACCATCCTCTGGAAGGAATCCAGGGCTAATGGGGAGTGAAACCCGATGCCGGGCCGGTGCAGGAATGTAAGAGATGCCAGCCAGGATTAATCAGGGGCAGAAACAGTGTGGAGTGATGTTAAGTGGCTTCTGAATACAAGATCAGATGCGGCACTGTGAGGATCGCGTTTCTCAGAGAGCCATGTGCATTCACGGGATGCAGTTCGAGGGCACGTTTGATTGAAGGGCTCTTCCTGCTGAGCTGACCCGGAGGAGGGGAACCCATAATTACAAGGTGCACTTCTGGGTTTTCGTAGGTTGATAAGCATGAGGTCAGAGGAATTTTAAACAAATCACTTAACGACGCAGTTTGGCGAGATAAGAGAAACATTGACACCTCAATCTGTGTCCTTGTGTCAACCTTCGGCTGATGCCTGTCTAAGAAGATGCATGCACACCGCACTAAATTCCTAATGATCTATTTTTATATTAACTTATATACTGACCAACAAAGAAGGTGCACCTTTCAGGAGCAGTGCTGTAAGACAAGAGAAGATTTGAGATTTGGGACAGAAAAATAAGGATGACATTAAAATTGTTTGCAGTTTGGTTTATCACCATTAGATGGCAGTAAATTTTAAATGCAGTGCATTTAATTTTCAATAATAAAACTTTTAATGATAAAAAACAATTTTTGCAAAACTATCATCATCATTACACCATTATTATTATTATTATTATTATTATTATTATTATTATTATTGTTATTATTATTATTACAATTATCAGTAGTAGTAGTAGTAGTAGTTGTTCTTGTACCATCTGGTTTGTAATCCGTATTTCATAACAACTGCTACTAATCACAATCTCAGTCTGAACTCTACCTTAATCTTTCTCCTGGCCTCCATCCATCCTCCCTTTTCCCGTTTAATCTACTAAAATGAATCTTTTGAGGCCGACTTGACTTTGCTTTTTTTTTTCTGCCAGTGTCATTTTCTGTTTGTAAATCAACGCCAGAGCCGCTGGCTGCCGGCCAATCCGGGGCCTGGGATCAATGTCGCGTCGCTCCGAGGGAATCTTGCGGATTTTTCTCGGCCGTTTACAATCGGCCGAGCAGAGACAGAGTGGCGTGAAGCAGCAAAAATAAACTTTTCTTACTCATCTGAGCCCGTTCGCCCGGGCTGCTCGCGTTTGGTGAGGTTAGCTCGAGGTCACCCTCAAGGAGCACGAGTGCGTTTTTGCAGCAACTCATATATCATTAATGGCCACAGCGGCGCAGGATTTCTTGGTATAAGGTGAGTATAAGCTCTTGGTGAGCTGTTCCTGTGCATCTGAGAAGAGCTTTTGTTAGGTCCTGCGAGCCGCCACACTTCGGCTTAACGACACTTTCTTCCCCAAGGTGTCATCTTCAAAAACGTGATTTCCTCCTGTGACAGGTGCAAATAAGGCCTTTGTGTTTAATTTACCGCCGCCCTCTGCTGGTATAAATAGGTATGAAGCAGTATAAATGAATTAGATATAATACATTTTTTTAAAGAGAATATTCGGTGCCTAATTTAAAGAGTTTCCATTATTTAGATTCAAGTCAAAGCCTCAAGTTGTGACTTGAGTTGAAAAAAAAAAACCTTTCCTCCTTTATGGTTGAGTCAGAACGTCACACCTGGTAAATTCAGATTCTGAAACTGCAGCTGCAGTGTGGACTCCATCATCTAGCGGAGTCGAACTGAACCTCCGCGTGGTCGGACCTCGACGCTGCAGCCACGAGGCGTTTGTGGGTCAGTCAGTCAGTCAAAATCCCTTCACGTCCTGTCAGTCACGTCACATCGACTGAGATCTGCACAGTGTGTGTGTGTGTGTGTGTGTGTGTGTGTGTGCGTGCGCGCGTTCGTGTATGTTCTTGTTTTCGTCTTTCCCTTTTCTCTAGCGCAAACTGTTGTTGTTGTGACTCTTTGCTACGGCTGCCTTGCCCTGTTGTTATTCATAGTGCAGATATTTTAGGAGTTTGGTTGCGCGGCGCTGATCCACACTGCGCTCCAACAGAGCTCTTTACCCACAGCTCCCAGCGCACGGTGCCGCCAAAGGGCACTACTTCCTGCCGGTGAAGCTGCTCTGTTTGGAACACCGTTGACACACACGCACACACGTCAGTCCCTTGTCAAACACGGCTACAGTCTCTCAGTCCCCCAGTGACAGTAGGCTGTTTATCCTGTTCATTGACATCGTCAAGACTTGGGTTTTTTTTTTTCAGTTTGTCGCAAACAGAAAGCTCCCCAGAAATTAGAATCTCACAGGAAGATGACAGAGCGCCATCTTGAGTCCACTTCAAATTAAAAACGCGACTTTTTCTCAACTGTGAGATAAAGAGATTTGACTCCCCTCGGCTTTCCATCAGCAACTATCCCCAGGAGCGAAATGCTCTCAAGCGCTCTATTCCACTTGGTCCACTTCACTGCACAAACGCAAAATGACAATCGCCAAACGTTTGTGCATTTGATCCGAGCAACAAACTGCATTCGCAGGGAGGGACGGCCGCCTCTGAATGCACGAAGGAGTGGACATCGTCTCCTGCTCCACCTTGCCAAGCTCATTAGCACCTACTAACGAGGGCCTCTACCGCGGAAGGAGAGGGAAACAGAAACTGCCTCCCAAGGCGCTCCGGGCAGCCACCTCCTGCAGCCGGCAGACCAACCATCAGGTCGGTCGCAGGGTTCAGGTTTTTAGGATGTTTATGACCTGGATCTGTGGCAGGATTGAATCTCCCCTGGCGGCGTCTCCATCAAGGCTCGTTGTTCTGAGAATCAGTCCGAGCCACTCTGTCTCAAGCTGTTGTCAGTGGAAGACACAGTAGGATTCAAAAGGGAATTTGAATTCATACCCCAATAAAATGAAAACAGCAACTGAGTCTTCTGGCATGTTGGTTTGTTGGTTTCATCAGAGTCTGTTTGCTGCACTCAGGACTACGAGTGGGGCGATAAAGAAAACTTGTCGAAAAGCCAGAGCCGGCTACACACGCACACATACGCACACGTACGCACACGTACGCACACGTATGCACTTTTTTGCGGAATTGGCTCTGATGGTAAAAGGGCGAAACGTGACCATCGATCACTCGGGCTGAGGGGACTGTAGTCTGGAGCAGAAAAATCTGCATTTCCTCCACCAGAGCTGCAGATAAAGAAACATCAATATCAGCTACCCCTACCCCACCTCCCCCGACACACACACACACACACACACACACACACACACACACACACACACACACACACACACACACACACACACACACACACACACACACACACACACACACCTCCCATCTAGACGCAGTCATCAGGCTAAATTTAGACAGCGAGCAACCCGATGGGAGCCAATATAGGGTTTTTTTTGTCAGTCAATCCTACAGCGGCTATAGGGGAGTGTGTGCCAACGCTGCGGTGTCCACGCACTCCGCTCCACTCTTTAAGGGTGATGACTTACTGGGCCACCAGTCTGCTGTGGATAAACTCAACCGTGGCTCTGACTCTTTAAGTTCAGCTGCAGTCAACGTAGAACTCAGCTAATGTGTTGCCCACTATTGTACGAGTCTCCGCTCCCTGTGAATATGCTATGCACAACAATTTAGCGCATGCTCATTCCCAGGCATACAATATATCAACACTTAAACTGTAGTAAAAAAAAAAAAAAAAGATTATAAATATTAAATAAATAGTAAATTGATAAATAGAATTTTGTTCAAACGATCCTGATCTGAGCTCGACTGGTTTTGATGCCGTGTGACGTTTCTAAAGACATCAAAGCACAAAGGTCTCAAGTTACATTTCCAAGGTCAGAAGCATGACACAAAATAAGCCCTGTGCAACTGGAGACGACTGATGATTCGCCTAGTTGTGCTTTACATGCGGGAACATTGATCAAGGTGTCTAAAAATATCTCACGCTACGATTTACGGGTTGACACAGCGTTTTGTTTTTCTGGCCCCTTTTTTAATGCGTCCCTGCTGCAGCGTCGTATTGCTCAACAGTCACAACCCTGTGTGTAACACAACTCAAATACTCTCAGTTCAGCGGCTGCATTTCTTGGTTAATTGTGGGTTACGTCCTGCCAACAAGCCCATAACAAGTCCAAGACTTCAATGGGTTTGCAGCGGATGTGGGCAACCCTCAAATTGCCAGATTCACACCAGACGGCCTGCCACATCCCATAATGCTTTGCTCATTGTCTTCCCTAATACTCACCACTTTGGATTCTAAGTCAGTGTGCACTGCAGCAGCAGATGGTGAGATTTTCTCCGAGCTTTATTGTCCTCACAGTGAAAGTCAGGATCGTTAGGACGACGGCTGCAGCAGATCTTCGCGTTTCAATTTTTCCCGGATGGGTTGCGACCGCAGGGGCGTCGTCAGAGCCGACTCCTCTTCCGGAACACGCCGCAGACTCTGGCGTTTACGACCCTTCTTCACTTCATTGCTGTTTTTAAACACCTGGACTGCACGCTGCGTGCATCCCTCTGAAGCAAAGGTTGACTGCAGGACCACACGCTGATACTTATTTTTCCTGTCATTTTTGCAGAATCTGTCTACATCTTTCTCACAGCTGGAGCTTTCCGCTGGAAAAACGGAAACGGAAACGAGGCTCCACTAGAGGCCATCGGCTGCAGTAGCACCGGTCCAATGTGGGGACGGGACGCTGCAGCTGCTCTGACAGTGGGATAATGGCTTCAGGACGCTCCTTCATTTCGGTTTAAACATATGCAAGATTCATTTTTTAACACGGTGCCCCAGTTTCGGATCCGCGCCAGTGACTGTGGATCACTGCGGCTCTTTGCCATGACAGATGTTGGACCGCCGACAGAACACGAGGAGAGGGGCGGCCTCGGCCTCGGCCTTGTCGAACAGCCCGCCAGGTGAGGTGAGAGACGGAGAAGAGACGATGTACAAAAGTGATAGCGTGCGGGTTTCACGGTGGCTCCATCCCGATGTTTACTGAGCGTTTCCACCTCAGCGAGGACGACAAAGCTGCACAGTCACAGCATCCTGCAGCGCCACTTCTCATTTGGGGCTGCTGAGGGAGGAAGGGAGGAGCGAGGGAGGGGGGGGGGGAGGGCAGGACGGGCGTGATGGAGTCCCGCTGTGATGGATTCATAAATCAGGCCGCCTCGGGGCCCAGATGGAGATTAAATGAAGTTTTGCCGACTGTGAATCGCGCAGTGGACGGATCAACGGAGCAGAGTGATGCTGCACTGTGAACTTCCTGCCATCAGTCAGATCAGCATTCTCCAGCAGATTATGACACAGTCAGCTACTTCTTTTTTTTTTTCCCCCCAAACCTGTCAACTCAGAGAGTCATTTTCCAAACTCTGGTGGATTTATCTCACTCAGCCGCCCGGTAAAGAGATAGAAAATAAAAATGATTGAAAGGAAAAAACCTTGTTTTTTTTTTGTGTTTTTTTTAATCTTCCTCCTGGAAACACAGCAGTTCAGGGCTTCCTATTGGTGGTCGGGGTAAAACCAGACAGACAGACACACACACACACACAACGTGCCAAGGGTCTTAACCATGGCGGGACCTCAGATCTGATGACAACCAACTCACACATTAAAAATAAAAGAAATGGTGAAGACAGAGTTTGAGCTAGCTGTTGCAGCATCCAGTTAATATTTGAAAAGACTGTCTGTCTGTCTGTCTGTCTGTCTGTGGCCATTCCAGCTCCACACAGCAACTACTTGACTTCGTCACGACAGCGTGCATGCTGTGTTATCGTACCTCCTCCACCAAAACGCAGAATTGTAAATTCTTGGGCTAAACCTCGGTCGTTGCGGAGCACGACATTTGCCCTTTTTTTCCCTTTTTTTTTTGACAAACAGTGGAACCACTTAGTCAGCCCAGCTCGGTGAATAATTGATAGACAGGAAGGATTTTTGTGGTGTTTGAAAAGGAGGGTTGGGGGGAGCGTGTGGCTCTTTCTTGTCAGGAAATTTCTCACTGAAATGAAAATGGTTGAATGTTTCACCCAACGCCAACATACTATTGTTTTTGCTTTTTTTTTTGTTGTTGTTGGTTTTTTTTCTCCAAATTTTTCGTGTCGTTATCCTGACAATTAAATAGGGAAGAAAAGCCGATCGTTTGCTAGCCTCTGCTTGTGTTTCTTTGTTGCAGCACTCACTGCCTGAAAAGTGGAGCAAACAAAAGAAGCAACAGACACAGCTTGTTATAAAACACTGTTTTGTTTTTGTTTGTTTTTTTGTTTTGTTTTTTTGTTTTTTAAAAAAAGGAGAAGTAGCAGGTGAAACACACAATTCTGCCTCTTTGTGACGTCAGGAGGCTCAGCAGGCAGCTGTATTCAGCAATGAACTGTCACCGCAGGGCCAAATATGCTGCTTTATGGAAGTGTACAGATGTCTATGGACAATTAACCACGTGATGACGATCCCGGGGGAATAAACACCAGTCAAACCGGTACCAGTGAACGCACGAATCACCGACCTGAAGCATTTTTCGCTCTCCGCCAAGACCTCGCGGCATCAAGTAAGAGCCCCGATGTTTTGGCCACGGCCGGGACGCCCACAGTGAGTCTGCCTGCCAGCTGCGGCTCGCTCCGCCAGCGCAGGTCCGCGATGTGCGCAGTCATGTGGGAGCCCACATGACTGCGCACCGGCCGCACCGCTAATTAGTGGAAGTGTAACACGGAGCTGTCCACGCAGCCCCGGTGCTGAAACACGCTGCCGCGGAACAAGGGCTCGATTTAATACCGGGCCAGGCGATGGACTAGGCAACTGATGTCGCGTCCTGGAATGCGTGTCCCGCAGCGGCACGCGCGCACACACACACACACACACACACGCACTGAAAAACACCCGCCGCCTTCGTTGCGTGCCGCTGTGACATAAGCATGAGTTGCAATATCAGGAGTTGCAGCAGGAGTTGTGCGGACGAGGCGATGGAGAGGCTGTCGGCACTGGCGGCCAGCAGAGAGGAATTTGACAAGGATGGAAAATTAGGAATATGGACGAAGGAGGTCCAAAAAAAACAAAAGAAAAGATAAGCAGCAGCCTCCACCCAGTGAAAGCAACAGAGTGCGCGCGCGCACACACGCGCACACACACACACACACACACACACGCCCGAAAAAAATCTGTGAAACAAAGGCCAAGGTGTGCATAGCAGGCATCACGAGGACACGACTTACACATAAGCGTGGTAGACGAACGCCCATCCCCGCGGTCTCTCCAAGGCGTTGTACAAGAAATTCTGTAGTTTCCGATAGCTGGCATTCTTCTTCGACGGCCTGGGTCTCCCCGCCCCCGAGATGCTGTTGCGGGGTCTGCAGAGGATGCTGCCGCGCTTGGCGCTCTCCGAGCCCGCGATGAGCAGCGCGCCGTCCCGGCTGGATTCGGGCGCGCCGGGGTCCAGGCCGACGAAGCCGACTTTGTGCTTCTTCTCTCCGGCCTGAGCTGGGTAGACCCCGCCGTTGAGAGACTTCTGCACCATCCCTAAAGTGGAGGCGACTCGAGCGAGGAGTTGTCCGTGCCCTTGCCGCGGGGATGCATCACTGAGGGGTGTGTGCCGCCGCCGCTGCTGCTGCTGCTGCCGCTGCCGATGGTGGTGGTGCTGATGCTGATCGTGGAGAGTGCAGTCGGTGTCGGTGCCAACAGTACCCCCCCCCCCCCCCCCCCCCTACACACACAGCTGTCCCACCCAACCACCAATACCAACACTATTCTGCTCCTTCCGGCGATCTGATAAGACAATTGAGGAGACACAAAAGTATGGCGACACGATTTTTCACTCAACTATGCACCTGCAATCTGATCTTCATGGGATATTTCACAGCATTGCAACATGCATTTGACCTTTTTTTTCCCCCCTTCTAAATACTATTGATTAGGGAAATGAAATCAGGAGCTTTCTGGTATTGGCAGAAAACAAAGATCAATTGCATCCCCTCGATAACATCCCATATTCTCTCCACTTGAGTCCATCAGGGTAGGCTGCGGGGGGGGGGGGGGGGGGGGGGGATTTCTCCTGAAGCTTCATGAAAAATGCATGTGTCATATTTTAAATGTGCCAAGCTTTGTTTTCCCAGCCGCTCCCCAACGCTGAGCTCAAGGAAAGGACAACACGCTCAAATCAACCCCCAAAAAACAATAACAGTAATTATCCATCATCATCATCATCATCATCATCACTGTAGTGCCTCGTCAAAGTACTCCATGGCTGTCATATAGAGAGCTGTTTCCTCTGAAAGGGGGCAAGATAGAGTGAATCAGGTTAGTGGCAGAGAGCAACTTGAAGCAGCGTTACAAGTCAATGGACTGAAATAAAGGAATCCACGTCAATTCTTCTGGTTGCATTTAGGCTCAGCTTGACCACATGGAACATGACAACATCAAACATATATATATATATACACATATATATATGTGTGTGTGTGTGTGTACATACATATATCTACATACATATATACATAAAAAAAATTACATATATACATATACACACATATATATATACATAAATACACACAAATTTATATATATATATATATATATATATATATATATACATATATATATATATATGTATAAAATATGTACAGTATGTATATATACATATATATACAAATACATAAATACATATATACCCTCTGTTAACAGCTTCCCTGCAAAAAGTGCTGGTTCTTACCTCCCTGCTAACAACCGGTGACCTTCCACATGTTTAATGAGATGAAATCAAGGTGGGGAGGGCAAGGCTAACACCTGGCCTGGGGTGTTACGACTAATGCCCTCTGTGACATCACGGAGGGCTGATTTTGAAAAAAGGTATAGGCTTTAGCTGCTAAAGCCTATACCTTTCTTCTCCAAGGGCGGGGCAGTCGTCCTTCAGGGAGTTGACCGACAGCACAGAAACACAACCGGTGTTATTTTCAACATTTTATTTACTATCTTGTTAAGACGGCATTTACAATTATAATTTTAGAAAGATTCGACAAAGATGCTTTGTACAGTTATTTTCAAGCAACATAAAAATTGCAAATAAAGTATATACAACAAAACATTAGAATAATGTAAATAGACGTGTTACCAGTAACATGTACGGTTGTCCGGCTACACCAACATGCTGCAGCCATCAGGTCGCCGAGACCCGGCTGACGTGCATTTAGAAATATCCCTGCCTTTAGAGCAATCAAAGCGTTGAAGCTGCAAAAATACTTTTTTTCTTGTTTTCCTTCGGTGAGGCAAGATTATAAAAGGACCAAAAAAACAAAAACAAAGTGACCCATGTTTTCCATCTTGCAAATGTTACAGTGGCGACGCTGGTCCTGAGGGAGGCCCGCAGGCTGTTCCAGGGTGCTCATCGTCTGCATGTAATAATAAAAAAAAAAAAAAAAAAAAAAAGGGCCGATCCGCCTGATGAATGCAGCATGTCAGGACAGATTTCGAGAAACGCGTGTCAGAACCTTTATAACAGTCGAGGACAGCAAAGTTGTCAGTGAGGTTACAGTCAGCAGTGGGGAAAGCAGCTTCTTTTCAAACGTACAGTCAAGAATTGGAAGGAAAAAAAAATAAGAAGAAAATTCTTGTATATTAAAAAATAATCCACTTTAACTCCTCTCCTGCCTGTCTTCGTCTCTGGCAATGTTACAGTTTGCACGTACAAGAAATTAAAATACTCGTAAAATGCCTGTTTGCGTCCCTCCCTCCGTCCCTAAATCCCTTTTGCTCACATCATTCGCAATCTGCTTACAGTACTTTTTGCTAAAACTGCAACTTGGAGGTGGGGGGGAGGGGGAAGAGACCAATCGTTGTGCTTAGTTTAATATCAATACAGAAAATAAAGTCCTCCCGAGACAATGTAAGAACCAGTTAAAAAAAAACAAAAAACAATGTCTTGGTTAACAGAAGGCCGAGCCCTCGACTAGCACGTCTGCTATCAATATATTAATATTTCAAAGACAGTTCAAACGTCTCAACCTGTTGGCAAAGAGCCCCGTATCGTTCTGCGGCAGTTCTTTTTTTGTTTCGTCCTCTGCTCCTCTCTGCCTTCCTTCTTCTTCTACCTGAAGATTAATGAAACTCTCCCTGACGTGATAAAAGTCAATACACATAAATAAAATGCAGGCAGGTGTGTCTAAAACAATGGCATGCCACTGGTCCTTTAAATACTGTTCAATACTTAGGCTGGAATGCTTTTCGATTCTTTTTTTTTTAATACCTGATATAGTATAAGTGAAGGGGGGTGAGGAGTGGGGGGGGGTGGATGCTCCTTCCGGACACAATAAATAATAATAACTATCCTTCATATAGTGCAGTAATACAGTACTCACACTAGACCTACAGTAAATTGCACAGAAACCACATACGGCAGGCTGGAGGAGGAGAAGCAGCCTCACCAACAACCAATCAGGCGTCTCTCTCTCTCTTTCTCGTTCTCTCTCTCTCTCGATCGACCGTCCCTCCCATCCCTACTTCCATCCCTCCCTCTCTCTCTCTCTCTCTCTCTCTCTCTCTTTCCCTCCCTCTCTCTCTCTCTCTCTCTCCTCCCTGTCGACCATCTCCTGCGTCAAGGGTCCGAAGGCTTGAGCGCCCCCTGGTGGTCGGGGGGCAGCAGGCGGAGGGGACAGATCGCAGCTTTGAGAGTTTTGCAGTCCGAGGCCCACACGCAACGACAATGACGACAACAGCAACAGCAACAAGAAACAATGTGGAAAAGATCTGCTTTTAGGATGACAGCTGGCTACAGGTAGTTTGGTTAATCCAGTTAACGAGACTCAGGCTCAGGCAGGCGTGAGCAAAAATCAAATCACCATGGATGTTAATGAGAACTTGAACCAGCACCCTCCTTTTTCATTTTTTTTTCTTTCTTTCTTTTTTTTTTTGTTTTCGCACCAAATGTCGTGATGTCAGCTTTGTTCCCAGTTTTGCTCAGAGAGTCTCTGTGGCTTCAGTTCCGCCCCCCAGCTGTCAGAAGTTGTCATGACAGTCCAGTTTAAGTTGGCTTGTTACGCTGAGCGCTCTGAGGCGGAGTGATCGCTGTGTGATCAGGCCAAAGGGACCGGCGGTGCGACTCGGACGCACACTCTGTTGTTGTCACCTCTCGTGTTGCCCCCCGCTGCACTTTTTTGCTTTTCACCCTTTTGTCCGACCAGTATCCTGAAGTGGTGCGTTGTTTGTTGCTGTTTATTTGTGGGGGTTTTTTTGTTTGTTTTTTTTAAAGTTCTCCATCTGAGGGTGGCAGACAAAGCTTGAAGAGCCTGTTGGATAAAAAGAGACACTTAATTAAGATGGGGACGACGCTTCGTGTATGAGCTCAGGCAGAAGAAGAAGGTGAAGAGTGTGTGGTGTCCTACCTTGGGAATGACGGAGGTATCTGGTCCATTACCTTGAGGTTTTTAGCAGAAAGTTCAACTCTTGCTCCCTGGGACAAGGAAAAAGAAAATCTGTCAGGAGTTCCGACCACTGGTATTTGAGGTGTGAATCAGCTTCGCTGTCACATTGTTTCGTGTCTCACTGTCTGACCCTCCATCTTCAAACCTGACTGGTCAAAGTCACATAATCTATTTGGCCAATCAGAGCGATTCTGGAGAAAGTCTTTTACAGACACGTCAGCCAATCAGAACGAGCTGAGACACAGCAGCACGTACGACGTCACGACGTCACGCTGGCAATAAACTCCTTCCTGGTGATTTTCTGGCGACTAAAAGACCATAACTGAAAAATCTACAATAGAAAGATTTGCTATGAATCCTGTTTCAGGTCACAGTCTTTTAAAGGTCCATGGGAAAAATGCTTTTTGGGCCCATGGGATTTATTTTGCTGCAGTACCTCGAATGGCCACTGGAATAAAAATCGTACCGCCCCCATATTGCCAGTCCAGCATCCAGTTCTCATCATACATCAATGCTTCAGACTGAATCAACAGCACTGTGAGGTTATTACCATATTTAACGGGGCCAATCAGAGGAAGCAGAGCAAAGACCTTGAGGTGGAGGTCATGAGGACCTCTTAGTGGGATCTCTGACGGACTGGTTACCTGTTTGCGCATGATGTCCATCGTCTGCATAATGCAGCGCGGCAGGAGCCCGTGGTTCCTGGCCAAGATCATCGCCTGCTCCAGCGTCACGCTCAGGGTGCATCTGCAGGCCAGAGCACCAAAAAAAAATAAATAGGTGAGTGCCGACACGCGCTAACGCCTTTGCTATCGCCACCAACAACCCCGACGACGGTGACGGAGTGGCTGTGACAGAACAACGCGGGCGGTTTCCAGCTGACCTCTGCATGCCGGTGCCACACATTGTGACGTGGCAGGCGCCCAGGCGGTTGCACAGCTCCGAGGACACGGACAGCACGCTGACGCCCGACGGGTGGCCCTGGGCGCCGGGGCGCACGTTGACGTACGACTGCATGAGGCGGCAGAGGTCGTCCAGCGTGTTGAGGGGTCGCAGCAGCTGCGGTGGAGAGGAGGTAGGGAGAGAGAGAGAGAGAGAGAGAGAGAGAGGGATGAATGCTGGGCTGGCAAGTGCAGGTCAGTTCTCATCTATGGCTGCATGCATCCATTTTTTGCACACACTTTATATTCAACACACAAGATTCATGTTAATTCAAGCTGACGTTGCTGAATTAAAGGTCCAGTGTGTAAAATATCCGTAAAAGCTTAACATCCTGAACATAAATAGATTAAGAAGAGTGTAAACTCACAGTCCTATAAAAGTAATTTGGTTTTCCTACCCTCAAAACGGTTCTCATGCATATAAGAACATACAAAAAGGGTCTTGCTAGTTGTTAGCTCCTGCTAGTTGTTAGCTAGTTTTCAAGGAGGCCCACCTGCCAGTGCCCTAAATACAAAACAGGCTTCCTTCAAAATTTGACACACTGGACCTTTAAAGGAAAAACATGAAAAAAAATCGTTGAGCGTTTGCGGTTAAACTCCAACTACTGTTTATTCCATTGGAATCACTAGAAGCTAGTTTGGCTATGGTCAGTTCGGGACACTAGTGTCCCTCATGTATTAAAACGGTTTCTAATCTGGTTAGTGGGAGTTAATTTGGGGAGTCGGGGGGGGGTCATGACAAGCTACTGGGAGTTTCCCCCACTCGGTCTTACTTTTGAAATGCTCGGCTGAAGGTCTCTAACTTCAAGGCCCAGTATCTGCGCTTGCATTTACATTCAAGCACAACACGATACAGACATGGTTCTTATGTTACAGCAGTACATGGAAGGTGGGTCGCTTTGGCAAAAAAAAAAAAAAAAAGAAAAAAAAAGAAAGAAAAAGAAGCAGCGTTGCGATAAGTGCAGGGCGATGAATGTATATTTACCTGGTCGATCTTCATGGCTGTGGTGTTGGAGTCCGTGGGGAGGTTGGACTTCTCCAAATAGAAAGCTCTGTTGGGACAAGACAGCGGATCTATTTCAGTCTGAAAAACTGCTTCGGAACATCGACACAGTGTACATATATTTCTTTCTTTTTGTTATTCTCTCCCCTCTTACTCATAGCTCTGTGCGAGGGCTGACTCATCGAGCATCTACACCACTTCAACTTTATGGAATATGCATCTGCCGCCACTCGGCGTTTCATCTCTTATTGATGCCGCACAGGTCCGTGGGTTGCGATTCCAATTCGCTCCACAAAGTTCCCACAGAGCGTTGCGCAAACTCGGGCTGAGACCTTGAGAACGTCCGCCGAGCTGCTGATTAACGACGCGGCTCTCACCTTTGAAACATCCCAGACCTTGGCTGTGTCTTTCAAAAGGAAAAAGTGAAAGTGCAGTTGAAGTGTGTTCTTCCGCTCGATGAGGCGACACGCAGCGAGGGGGGTGAACGTCCCCTTTTAAAAAGGTGAAATGTATCCAGGGTGCCAGAGTGGGAGCTGCGGGACGGGGCCGGCTCTGCGTACCTGAGTCTGCGGTAGTAGGCCTTGACCTTCTCCAGCGAGAAGGCGTTGGTGCGCTGCTGGAACTCCTCCATGGCCACGTAGTCCTGCTGGGCGACGCCCTCCGGACGCTCCAGGGCTGCAGGAGCGCAGACAGGAAACACTTCAGAGACTTCAAGTCTTTATTGTAATAATATTGTGCTTTTCAATTATTATCTATTGCTTATTTTTCATCCCAAGAACTGAAAAAATATTAAAATATCTCAGATCTCCTGCAGATATTGGTGCTGTGAGGGAACCGAGCAGGAGGAGAAACTCGTTGGCAAGTTCCCTTGATGATGTCACGACAGGCTGATTTTCAGGAATATATCAAACTATTTACTGGGACAACATCGTTAAAATTATATCACATTCAACTAAAAATCCGTCCATCCACCCATCTTCAATAACCGTGTCTTCCTGTGCTCAGGGTTGCCAGTTCATCACAGGGTCTGAACTAAAACCATTAAATGTCATTTCCAGCAAATTTTATATTTCCAAAAACCTCCTAAGTTTAAACATTCCTCTCACATAAAGAGCAGCATAAAAAAAAAAATCACATTGAAATATTTTGAGGATGCGATTGAAGACACTACTTCCAATATCACAAGGTGCCACGTAACCTACAGGCTACGTCCAGTAGGTGGCGGTATTTCTCCACAGATCACCAACCCTCACGGGCTGTTCGCGGACCTCACGAGGGTTTTTTTTTTTTGTTTTTTTTTTGCTGGCAAGCGTCGATGGAAAAGGAGCGGCTGCTTTGGCGGACAGGCCTGATTTAATGCCTTCCATCTACGGCGGGCCAGCTGAGACTGATGAAGGGGTGAGAGGAGCCGAAGAGGCGCTTTACATGAAAGGCGGGAGTCGGACCTGCGAGAGGGTGCATTTAGAGTTGAAAATCGATTTATTTTTTAATATTAATATTAATATAATATTATTATTATTTTTTTTTTTATCGCGCCTACAAAAGGACTATAACCATGTTTGGAAGTAATATTTCTCAGAGGCGGAGGGCCGAGTGCAGCACGGCTGTTTGCCCGGGTTCCCTGGTTTCTCTCCCTCCGGGGTCCCCGGCGGTTCTCACCCCTGGTGAAGAGGACCGTGTGGAGCTTGAGGCTGCCGCCGTTCTGCAGCCGGCTGGGCAGCTCGCTGAAGAGGCAGCTGTCCAGGTAGAGGGTGATTTTCAGGGCCTGCCGACTGCCGTCCACCTGGTAGCACACTGGAGTGTCTGCACATACAGCGAGAGGAAGAGAGACAGGAAACAAGTTAACCAAGAGCAGAATCAAGCACTCGGGGAAAAATGTCCTCATCATTTGCGTGAAACCAACAGAAACAAACCCCTGATTGTGTTGTTATTTTCTCAGAGGGACCTCCGGGGGGCAGAGCGGTTCTCTACAGTCCCATAATGCTGTGCAACCGCCGCGCTTTCACAGCTCGGTGCGGCTCCCAGTCTCCTCAAGACGCTATTACCCAATCGATTCGACGAACCTTTCTGTGCCAGTCTGAGTGCATCAGGCACATAAACGCATAATGCACTGCACTGCGAACCACAACAAACACTCTCAGAAGCCTATCGGCACTTCTTTGATAGCTCCTCCTCCTGCTCCTACAATTGGAAATGCATGTGGTCGAGTCTCTGCTAACCATATTGAGGAGAACTGGCTGTTCGCTCAGTCTTTGTACCTTGCTGGCTGCAGGGGATTTTTTTTTTTTTTTCGGAGCTGGCGGCGCCCTCAGATCTCAGACAGATACTCAGAGGGCTTCAGGCACAAGCGCAGCTTCATCGTTTTGATATGCGCTCGCGCAGGAGGTGTTTATTCCTAAATGTGGCGCAGACGAAACCGTTCACGGAGGGCGAACGTGACGCGCGGCGGCTTTTCACCGTCCTTGTGCCGCTTGATGCATCTCAGCGCAGCACTAAAGTTTAAATGAAGGCCGTCACAGCTTGTCAGGGGTGGGGTTGGGGGGGGGGGGTCCTCATCTGGATGACAAGGACAACAAGGACGAGGCTCAGCCCGCACTTAACATGATTTACGGCGCCATTATTGTGTTGTTTTAGCTCCCCATTCACTCCCAGGGAGACCAGATCCGCAGCGGCCCTCAATAGCCGCCGTGCAGCCGGCATAATGGAGCCTCATTCAGCCAAAGCGCGCAGCTGCCCGATCGCTCGCAGCACGGCTTGAATGGCCGGGGGGGGTCTTACTTGCGACGAGACACTCGTCCTCCAGTTGCCTGAAGAACACGGTGACTTTGTCCAGGTCCGACAGGGCCGTCTTGGTGTCTTCCAGCATCGTCCGCTCCTCTTTCTGTTGGAAGGAGCGAGAAAGAGGGGAAATCAGGGCGTGAGAGTTGTGGCGGGAAACTGGTAGCATCCATTGACTGTATAGAGATGGTGAGATGGGTGGAGCTTTGGGGTTTTAAAAAGAGGGCGATGAGGAAGTGCCGGAAAAAAAAACAACTGCATTCTATCGTTTGGCCAGTGGGTGCCGCCAGGAATGGTTGCAAAGAGACTTGCAATTGTATTATCTGTGAATTTGCTTATGGGAGGGTGGGGGGGGCGACCAGCAGTGGGGCTCCCGATTGTTTTTGAAGAATTCCGAGGAAAGCCGCGGGCCACTTAAAATCAGTTGACGGGCCGGATTTGGCCCGTGGGCCAGACTTTGGGCATGCCTGCTTTAAATGGTCTAATTTCAAGTAAAAAAAAAGCCATAAAGTTGTGGGCGTGGTTACAGTTTAGTTGACAGGTAGGCATCACTGCTCAGCTCAGGCACCGCCCACACATGCAAATATAAAATCTTTCGGTTTTTAAAACGAACTGGAGATGCAGGACAGCGCCGAGAGTGAAACCCATCTCGCCGAATTCGCAAACCAGTGGGTGAAGTCACGTGACTCCACCCATCTATTCGTGCAGTCTTTGCTCTGATGGTCTGGCTAAAGGTGGACCTAAGACCTGCTTGAGTTTTGCTTCCAACTTTATTCGGCTCGATTGTAAAAAAAAAAAGTTTTCGAATTCTAAACAGACGGGAGGAAAAACAAAGCAAACAAAAAACCCTCCGCTCACCACGTGTGGCGCTAGCGAGGACTGGAAGTGCAGCAGCGCGCCGATGACGGAGATCTGCTCCAGCCACTTGCGGCTGGTCTCCTTGCCGTCCTCCTGGTACTCGCCGGCGTTGTTGAAGCGCGAGCGCAGCGCCGCCAGGACCTGCTCGGCCAGCGTGCACACGGCGCCGGTCACCGCCTGGCAGAAGATCACGTCCCGCCGCAGCTGCAGCGACGTGTCTGGGTGGTTGGAAGGAGGGGAAAAGGAAAAAAAAAAAAGTTTTTTTTTTTTTTTTTTTTTAAAAAGGAGAGGTTTGATTGCGGCAAGAAGAGACGCGAGTTCCACGCAGACGTCAACGTCACACGTATCCCGACGCTTTATTCCATTAGGTTCCCTCCCCAACCCTGCCAGGACATCATCTCCCCCTTTAACCAGATCCATCTGCCACCGTGCGGCAGATCAAAGCGGCCGGAGGCGTCCCGCGTGCAGACGCCAGCCGGACTCGGCCTGCGTTAGAGGCCCGACCCCGGAGAGGAGGAGCAGGAGGAGGAGGAGGAGGAGGAGGAGGAGGAAAAGCAATAGCGGGGAAAATCGAGACGTCGCAACTGTTTAATCACCGTCGAAGCTGCACAAACATCTGGTTCATCTCCGAGTGTTCAGAGAGCACAGATGTGTCGAGGCGGCGATACGAGGATTTCATCATCCTGTCCGTTACGAAAATGAAG